>NC_142221.1:10125000-10425000 GCF_049639895.1 Pseudopodoces humilis | reverse complement strand
GTGGAGGGCACCAGGGGCTGGTTCATGTCATACATCATCCCCTCTGCCTCGTTGCCGTAGGGCAGCAGCAGCCGTTTGCCTTTCTGACGCCGGTTGCAGAACCAGACCCGGACCACCTGTGGGGAGACAGAGAAGGGTATGGGGGTGACCCAGGCACACCATGTGGGTGACAACGAGACCCTTCTGCTGGTGACATCTCCACAGCATCCCAAGCTGCCAGTGCAGCCCCTTCCCTGTCACAACTCCTTGCCAGGCTCAGCTCAAACAAACTTCAGCCATGAACACTTTCCCACTGCTTCCAGAGTCAAGATGACAAAAATGGCAAACGTTAAATAGGAAAGAAGATAACAAATCAAAAGAAAGGTTCCTCTCCAAAGGCTGGCAGCATAGCCAGATGAAGCCAATAGGCAAACTTGTGTATTGTTAGTGGATTATAGTTTGTCTCTCTTCTGGTGCATTTCCACTTCAGAAGAAAAACATTGTAACTTTCTGGGAGGATTCTTGGGATCAAAAATCAGCTTCTTCTGAGATGAATTAGTATCAAAGGATTACTTTTATAGGATAACATTAATATATTTATGTATATATATACACGAATGCCTGTAGTTGGGTCTGGGAACTATATTTGTCTCCCTTTAAGTTTTAAATCTTTAGTCTGTGAACAAAAGTCTTCTCTGGAACCAAGTGGGTTTTTCTTTTATATTGATGAGCCATATATATATATACTAACTGTCTGGCAGAGCTAAAGGGCAGTTGTTTACATCTTTCCATGTGCATTTAATTTTTGCTCTGAGCTAAAGTATCAAACTGGCAGGTGCTCAGGAGCTGGCACTGTTTGGGCACCCATCCTCCCCACCCTTCCAACCTACATCTTTATCCAGGTTGAGGTCCTCGGCGATCTGGGAGATCTCCTGGGGACTGGGCTTCACACACTTGCGGAAGAAGCTCTCCAGTGTCCCTTTCACATTGGTCTCGATGCTAGTCCTGCGTTTTCTCTTCCGAGCTTGGGCCAGTACTTGTTCTGCATTGCACATCTGGGAATGAGAGAGGGAATATGTTTGGTTACCAGGTCGAAGAGTCTCCACCAGGCTTGGGACACGTGTGGCTAGCTGCAGAGCTTGGGGCAGATTGTGTCCCTGTGGCTCTCCACTGAGCATTATTCCATTGTGACTGGGGCAACTCCCAGTGTCCCAGCACTGCCAGCAGTGAGGCTGGACACATCCTCCTGCAGCCCCCCGAGGTTCCCCAGGGAGCAGCAAGCTGCACATTCAGTCTATCTGAGATTACAGCAGGACCTCGCTGCTCCAGAAAGGGAGCTGCCACAATCACAAGGTGTCTGCAGGGGGATTTGGCTTCCTCCCTCAGCTTGGCAGAAGGTGATACCCAGTGGTTTGCCCTCAAGCCAGGTTCAAGCCATGCAGCAAGATGGTGCTGTGGCAGAAGATGCCTTCTGTTCCCCTCTTCTCCCTGAAAGCACGTGGGAGACGGAGGAGAATCTGTGGCTTCAGGGTTTGCAGGTACCCAGCTCCCAGCCCCCTTGGCCCTGCACCTCTTGCATGTTGTCCGTGTTCTCCGCCTCGTTGAGCCAACGCTGCAGCAGCGGCTTTAGCTTGCACATGTTCTTGAAGCTGAGCTGGAGCGCTTCAAAGCGGCAGATGGTCGTCTGGCTGAACATCTTCCCTGTAAGGGCAAGGCAGGCAGGGCATTACACACCACACAGCTTCCCCCGCCCACAGTTCCCCAGAGCCACCACCCCCCCAAGCTTGCCTTGCTCCTGGGAGACCAGGAAAGGCATTCACCCTGTTCCTTCAGCAGGGATTTAAAGCCCTGAAACGTATCTCAATAAGTAACCATTTTAAACCAGTTCCCTGTGAGCTCGAACTTTCCAGCTCACCGCAGATCTGGAGATACCCCTCTAGGAGCCCTGGGCCCGGACTGGCGCTTGATACCCCCTTTGCGGGTCGTTAAGGAGCAGAAATCACTTAGCCCAGGTGATTACAAACCCCTCCCGGGCCTCTCCCTTCCCACCGGCTGCGGGGGAACGCAAGGGCTCTCCTCCGACCCCTCACCGTAGAGTGTGCCCAGTGCCAGCCCCACGTCAGCCTGGGTGAAGCCCAGCATAATGCGCTTGTGCTTGAGGTCCTTGGCGAACTGCTCCAGCTCTCCTGAGGTTGGCGCATCCTAGCAGGGGCAGAAACACACTGAGAAGGGACAACTCGCGCGCAGGGTCCAGGGTCTGTCGGGGTCAGTGGCATAAGAAGGCTCGGCTGAGCCATAGGCAGCACTGACACCGACCAGGCTCACACAGGACCCACCCCGACAACGCACATTGCTCAGCTCGACCCAATCTGGAGGGGCGGCGGCCAAGGGTAGCACAAGGGCACCAAGTGCTCCTGCTCTGCCTCAACACGCCCTGGAAATGTTCCCTTTGTCCTCTGGCTCGAGCCCACCTGACCTTGCCTGGCCAGAGGCAGCACCGATGATCACATTGGCTGAGTCCCAGATTTGCCCCATTCTCACTCATCCCACGACACGTATGCACGGGGACGCTCAGTTCTCCCGCGGCGTGGGCCACTTCCCACGGCTCCCAGGCTGAGACTGCCCCTCGCCAGCCGCTCTCCCGCCTGCGTCCGGAGCAGGGAAAAGACTCCCGTGAAGAGAGGGACGAAAGCGCGAGTGATATTTAAGCACCTTTGCCGCCAGCAAGCTCTTCCGTTCTGGCAAGCGGCTACCCAGGCGCTCCCCACCTTCCTACGGGGGCATTTTGAAGCCTTTTACCCAATTTCCATGTTTTCAGAGGGGTTTCGGGTTTTCCAGGAGTTTTTCCTGTCACCGAGCCACGGCTATTAGTTTCTGGCGAAAACCGGCACCGGTAAACTCGGAGCATCCCTCCCACGGAGGACGGATGCAGTCCACATCGCCGTCCTGCATCATCCCGCAGGTTGCAAACGCCGTTCATGAGCACTCCCCAGCCAGCGCGGCCGTCGCGGCCGGAGGACACACACGCATCGATTGTGGCGTGGGACCTCCCGCAGCTCCGACCCGCTGGCTGGCGGTGCAAATCCTCCCAGCCCCGTCAGGGACCATGCCCCGCCGCCTCTGCTGTCCCCGGGGCGGGCTCGTAATACGTCAACATTGAGAAATATTAAAAACAAGTGCAAAACACAAATTCAGTCGTGCCGGGAACCAGCCCTGCTGCCCTCGTCTTCTTCCCGCCGTCATCTCTGGGCTGTCTGCCCCGGCAGACTTCAGTGCCCGTGGAGGTACGGGAGCGGCGTTCGGGGACGCAGCCGACCGAAGGGACACTGAGGGGACTGGCCAGGAGCCCTCGGTGAATTCGCTGCGCTGCCCCGCCTATCACGCCAGAGACAGCCTTAGGTATCGCTACCCGGGACGGCCCCGCCGCATCGACATGGGGAAGTTCATCTCATGAGTTCCCAAAACCGCCCCCATATTACCCCAAAGCAGCCTCCCCAAGGCTCTCGCCCACTGCGGAGAGTCTGTCTGACACAAGCGGGACGAGCCCCAGCGCCGGGTCAGGGCTTCTCCCGCGGGCACCCGACGGTGGGGTCGGACAGGTGGCACCGGCGGAGTCTCGGCGGTACACGAGAGCAGCCGGGCAGCTCCTGCCGACGGGGCAGCGAACCGCGACTCCGGACGGGGAGGAAAGCCCCAGGGCCACACCGTATGCGGACGGCGGGAGCGGGGCAGGCCAGCCCGCCCCATCCCCGTCCCGTCGGGTCTCACCTCCTCGCCGCTGTCGCTGGAGTGTCCGCCCTCGCTGGCGGCGCCGCTGGAGCTGCCGCTGCTGCCCAGCCCCGAGGGGCCGCCGGGGCCCGGCTGCAGCGCGGCGGGCAGAGCTGGGGGCCAGGGAAACCAGCGGCGGCCGGGCCAGGGAAGGGCGGCCCGGGCAGGGCGGCGGGGCCGGAGGGCGCAGGGCCGGCCCAGGGCGGGGGCGGCCAGGCCGGGCCACAGTAAGCGGCGGTGCGGGGCTCGGGATCGGGCTGGCTGCAAGGCCGGCCCGGGCGCGCCTCCGCCTTGGCGGGTGGCACCGGGGCGGGCGGGGGCAGCCAGGCGCGGGCCGGCGGCGGGTCCCGGGCGGGCTCGGGCTCGGCGGTGGAGGCGAAAGGGAAGAAGAGCGGCTGGGCGGGCGCCCCGTCGAAGCTGCCGCGGGAGAAGGGAGGTCCGGCGTCGGTCAGGAGGCCGAAGGGGGGGGGCGGGAGCCCCCCCTCCCGGGTGAGCATGGTGCCCGCCCCCCCCTGCCCTAGGGCTCCATGCGGGGGCCCCCGGCCCCTGCCTCCCTGCTGCGGCGCCGCCGGGGCCCCTGAGAGCGGCGGGGCCGGGCCGGGCCGGATGGAAATGGGCCCCGGCCCCATTGGGCCCCGCATTGGTGGGTCGGGCGTGAACTTGATCCCCCAGGGGGGCGGGGGGCACGGACGGAAGGTGCGATGGGAGGGGGCTGCGCCGGCCCGCACCCAGCGCCGGTGGGGAGGTGGACGGGGCGGCCCCGGTGAGACAGGGAGGGGGTGAACACCGGTCCTCGCCCCTCGCGGGGCCTCGCACCCCTCCGGTCCCAGGGGACTCGAGGAAACCCACGTCCTTCGCATCCCTCCGGCCCCACGCTGTTCGGGGTCCACCGCGCCAGAGTTAGGGCAGCAGCAGTCACGGGGTCTTCCCACCTGGGAACCCCCAGCGCTGCGGAGCCTAGGCAAGAAACGGGATGGCTTTGGGGAGCTATTGGCGGCATGAACCGGGGCCAGGGGCTGGTGTGAGGGCAGCCTGTTCAGCCGCGGCAGCCACTTGTCCCCAGGACAGAGAACAAGCTGCGCGATGTCATTGCCCACCGTGTCATCGTGCAGCAGCAGGGATGGTCCAGGGCTTGACCATCACCTCTTGCCCCTCTTGGTGTCTAGTCTTGTTGACTGAGCCTTAGCTCCTTGTGGAGCATGGACAGAGCTGAGGCTCCCGGGATCCCTTACAGTCTCACCATTCCTCTCCTCTTTCTCACTCTGCAGAGGAGGGTTGTGGCACGGAGGAGCATGTCCCTGGGGCCCCAGAGCTAGGGGTGTGCTGGCGGGAAGGAATTGCAGCTCCAACTACCGTGTCCATCGGCTCCACAATGAAGCACGCTCCATATTTTCTCTATCTTAAAGACTTTCCCTTCACACTGTCCTTCACAATGGTTCTATCAGGGCTGGCTCCAGTCATTTCCCATTTTCTTCCCTCCGGGCTCAGCACTGGAACCTTCCCGATCCTGACACTGCCATCACATCAGCCCCTGCTTGGCTCTGCCCGATGCCAGCTCCTGCGTACGGTCAGGTACCAACGGCATGGGCACCCCCTGACCTCAGCTGGAGCAGGGCGAGGGGTGCTCCTTCTGCCAGTAGCCCGTGATCCCAGCCGGAGCAAGGCAGGGAGTGATCCCGCTGCCGACACTACTGCGTGTTTATTAACTCGGATTACCGAGAGCAGCTGCCGTCTCGCACTGGAGATATGGCGAGCAGATAGGCTGGAGCAGCCTCCCCCGCGGCGGGATGGGAATGGGGCTGTGGGCGGGAGAACTCGGGGAAGGTGCTTGATGATGTTTATGAAGCACTTGCTTTGGCTCCTGAGACGGCTGGAGCCCAGGGATTGACACCCAGGGTGAGGATGCCCTGGGACAAGCACCCAAGGGTTGGCAGACAGGGACTCATACCCACAGCTGGCATCCAAGGACTGGGATCTACAATGCCCCTGGCCCAGCACATGGCTCTGCTGCATGTCAGGGGAAGAGCTAAGCCTCTTGATGATATTCTTCTAAGGAAAAAAATGGTCCGGTGGATGAGGTGGAATTAATGTCTGTTCCTGATGCCTGGCAGGACATGTACTAGGCTGCCCATCCTGGCTGTGCCAGACTGCTCCAGGAGGCAGGGCAGTCCCAGGAAAATGAACTAAGGATTCAAAAACTTTTTCAGTGGGGACATGGGCAGCCCCGAGTGAGCCCTGTGGCTTCTGGACCTCGGGGGTCCCATGGCCAGAGTGGTGAAGCACCTTCCCCAGCAGGGGCTGGATTCAATCTGGCAGGGGACGACTTGGAGCGTGCTGCTGGGGATGCTGGAGCTAGTGCTGTGCAGGCAGAGCTGCCCGCTGCCTGCTGTGCTGCTGCCTGCCCCACTGCCAGCGGGCAGAGGAAATCTCTCTGCGGGACCCCGATGGCAGCCATCAGCCCTGCTCCTCCCGGGCTCCCGCTGCGGCCCAGGGTTTCAGAAGCTCCTTGGCCTGGCAGTAACTCCGTTTCCCTTTGATTTATTGTTCCCGGGCTGGATCCCCTCCTCCTGCCGACTTACTTTTTCTCTCCATGCCCCCGGGAAGCCTTCCAGGCCCCCCTCCCCCCTCGGCCTCTTCTTCCCCCCCCCGGCCCCCCCCCGGTCCTCAAACGCATTCCTGGTCCTTTCATATACAGACGGAGGGGAAGGGAGACGTTGACTTTGAACCGGCCCCTTTGTAGGCGCGGGGCCCATTGTGGCGGTGATAGTTTTAGCTGGGGGATGTGGAAGGAGTCAGTGTGGTTTCTCGGTGTGTGCCCCCCCCCCCCCCCCCATACATTTCAATGATTTTGGGTGATTTGGGGGGGGGGGGCGCTGCACGAGGTTATTGTGTAGGGTCTTTGAACACCAGTGACCACGATTCTTCTGCCTGCTCCAGAGGAGATGGATGGATGCATCCTTCCATCAGCCCAGATCTGGAACATGCTCTGTCTAACACAGCCAGGGATCAGTGGGATCCTGCTAAGAAAATGGGAGCAGAAAAAAAAGTGTCTGCTTTACTGGTTCACTGAGATGGCAGCAGGCTGGAGAGGGCCGAGATGTACTCTCCTGAGATCTGCTCATCCTCCTTTTGCTGAGTGTATTGCTGTGGCACTGGTGCTTGGGATTTTAAGAAAGTGGATGAGCACGAATTATGTTTTATGCATGGTCAGGCCGCACTTTTCTCTAGCAGGTGATGGAAAGGCCATTGGGGCTGTGCTGGATACCCCTGAGTTGCCCACCGAAGGGGGGCTGCAGTCCTACCTGTGGTGGGTCAGGGTCCCATAGTGAGGGGGCCACTTCAGGAGAAATTAAGAAGGACTGGACAGGGAGTTCTAGTCCAGAAACCCTGTGCCTGGAAGAATGCTGATCTGCTCCCTGTCAGCTGGGCTGCGTCTTACCCAAGAGGACAGTATGGAGTCAGTCATGCCAAGGGGCTAAGGGGAAAATCACAGAAGGTGTTTTGGTCCAGTTCTGTCCCCTTATTACAAAGGCCCTGGGCTGTAATGTGTGTCTCACCTACACCAACACAGTGCCTGATACACCAATGGGCCCACCCCATTGTGTTACAGCTGGGGAAAATGAGGTGGGGGCTGAAGCTCTTGGATGTCTGCAGCACAGATGCCCTGTCCCTGGACAAATGACTTCCATGCCTGAATGTGTGGTAGGGACAGGGATTCCCAGGGGATACAGAGCTCCTGTGGCCACCGTGCCTGGAGCAAGGGGGTTTTCCCAGGCAGAACAGTCAAGTTTTACTATTAGCTAGAACTTCCCAAAATGTCTGGATGTGCTTCAAGAGAGATTGCTGGGTTGTGGGAGCAGAGGAAGGACAAATTTGGGGACCTCAGTGGACACGAGTGACTTCGAGTCTGGGTCTGCCCAGGACTGAGCCCTGGGGGCATCTCAGGTTATTTGGGGTGTGCATCACCCGCGGGTGCAGCTGGAGACCCCCATGAGAGAAGCATTCCGGGTGGGTGCTTTGGCAGTGAGTCAGCACCCACCTCCGGCTGCCGAAACCAGGAGAGATGGTATCAGCCTGATGGGGGGGTTTGGCGTGATCAAAGGAGCTCCGCTGCACACAATGCGGGGACTCGATAGCCCTTATCTGTCATCCCCGAGGTGCGAAGGGCCCCGTGGGGGCTCGGGGCGGAGGTGGGGTGGGGTGGGTGATGGGTGCTGAAGGGCTGGGTGCGGGGGCTCCCACCCGACCTTTCTCTGGAGAAACCTCTCCTGGCAAATACTGAGACAAGAAAATTATCCCAGGTTCTTTATGTGCCTGGGAAAACCCTTGGGAAGGGTTTGAACGCTCCTCCAGTTGCAGAAGCAGGATGGCTGCTCACTGGCCCCTAAGGAAGGTTTGGGGACCCACAGCATCCTCCCTCCCGGTCCCCTTGTCCCATCCTGCTGTCGAGAGGAGCCCCCCGAGCCGCGGGCCCCATACCACACACTCGCATGGGTCTCAAACATCGTCGTTTAATAAAATCTCCTTTTAAAATAACTACAATTCATACAACAACGACAAGAGGTGTGGGGAGAGTGGCAGCAGCCCAGGGGAGGGGGAGTGCAGGACACAGGGACAGAATCTGTGCCATGATGGCCTCTGTCAGCTACCCCACCAGGGACAGGGATGGTCCCATGCCACCATCACTCACCAGCACATCCCTGCCACTGCTGCCTGCCCTGCCCATGTACAACGGCTCCAGTGAGCACAAGAGGTCACCTGTGGCTGTGACAGTCCACAACAGGGTCTGGACATGAAGCCACAGGATAAAGTAACCCAAACCCTGTTCTGGGTCTTCCACTGGAGGGGTCCATGGCCTATGCACCTGGGAGGGTTTGAGGAAGAGCACTGGGCTCCAAGCAAGAACATGTTGGTGAGGGCTGGTGAGGCTGGACATGGGCAACGGAGAGGTGCAGAGGGTCTGAGACCCAAGAGGTGCCTGGGATGGAGCAGTGGAGACTGTTGCCTGCCACAGAGGGATTCTCAGAGAACACACAGTGCCAGGCTCCACAGGGATGCTGCCAGGGCATGAGCTTTGTGGGGTTTGAGGCAGCACAGCAAAGCCCCCATGCCATGGCTGCCCCTCTCAGCCACCCCAGCTCCTTCCAGCCCTATTCCTGCCTCCCCCACAGCCACATAATCTTAAAAACAAAACCTTGAACACTTTTTCTTGAGCTTTTACTCCACTGAGGCCTGTGGTAAGAGAGCCCATCCTCTGCCAGCACAGACTGGGCTCCCAGATCACAGTGGCATTGGGACTGTCCTGAAGCCCAGCACCCGAAAAGGGGTCAGAGCACAGGGCAGCAGCTGAAGGAGCATCCTGGGGAGTGATGTCAGTGCCTGCTCGAGCTTCTCCTGCTCCTGCTATTGGCTCCTAGAGCACTATCCTGCTGCCAGGAGCTGCCCAGGCTGGGGTGGAGGAGGCAGAATGGGCACTGAAGCCCTTAGTGATGACACCTGCTCCAGGGAAAGGCTCCATCCCTGACAGATGGGCTCTGGGCAGGCTGTCAGCCCTGATACCAGGCATGACCATGCCCAGCCCTCCTGGCCCTCTTCTGCTTTCTGACCCTCTCTCTGACTCCTTCCCAGCTGCTATGCATCAGCCTTGCTGCAGCCAAGGCAGCAGCCCCCTCCTGAAAGCCAACTACAAAGGCACAGTGCCAGGGCAGCGCCCCCAACAATTTCTGTGCCAAAGCAGCCGCCCCCTGCGCCACAAGAGTTGTGAGCGAAGGGCTACGCAGGGACGCGGTCACAGCAGCAAAGAGGACAAGGACGCTGGAAACGGGGGCAATCCCCCCCCATAGCTGTTAGTGGGTGTTTATTGGGCAGGCGTCGAACAGTCTGGCAGCGCGGGGTCAGCGTCCCTCGGCCCAGCTGTGGGTGCCCCTCCGGCACAGCCACCCCGCCGGGCACGGCCGCGGGCACAGTCTGTAGCAAGCTCGGGTGCAGGAGATGGGGTGATTACTGGTGCGACTTCGGGTTGGAGGGGTGTAAGGAGGAGTCATCAAACAGTGGGTTTCTCACTTCCATTTCTCCGGTCTGCCGTGGTGGAGGGAGAGGAATGGGGGAAGGAGAAGGCAGGAGGTCAGAAAACAGTTGGGATTCAGCTGCCCCATCCCAAGGGGTTTGGGTCTGAACCCCAGCCCGGCAGGGAGGAGGGAGGAGGAGAGGGGGGTGACCTAGTGGGCTGCGATGGATGATGAGCACCAGGACTCCCGTGACCCGGGAAAGGTGCTGCCTCCCTGGCAGGGGGGGATGGAGCGGGATGATGTGTAAAACCCAAGGTCTTGGGTGGGATGGGATCCCACAGCTGGGGCTGGGGACCCCAGGACAGCAGTCCCAGCCTGGCTGGCAGAAATAGAGTTCCCTGCTCAGACAGGGGACCTCAGGATGCCCCCCCCCCCCCCGTACGGCTGGCAGGAATGGCTTGCCCTGCCCAGACTGCCTGCCTGCCATCAAGTGCCCTTTAATGGGCCTGTAAAGACCCACTGATGACCCTCGATCTGGGCCCTGATGGCCGCACTCGGTACCTATTACCATGTAAAAGGCTCCTCTTCCTCCCTTTGTGCTCTTTGTACCTAGGGCTGTTAAGACCTGCCCTTCCCCGAAGTCCCCTGCTAGCCAGGAACATCCTCTCTGGATGTGAGGGGTCACAGGTCTGAGCTCTGGGAGTTAGGATGGCACAAGGACGAGCCCCCCCAGCCCTGGTGCCCAGGAGCAGTGACCCGTCACTACAGGGATGGTGGGTCAGGTGTGCCAAGGGCTGCTCTAGTTCTCTGCTCCCAGGGAAAAGCTTTGTGCCAGGGCATGCACTCCTGCCCACTGGAGAGCCTCAGTGGGAACTGGCCAGGGACATGGGGGGAGCAGAGTGGTTGGACCACCTCAAGGTTTGATGAAGAACATGTGGAAAAGGCTCCTCACACAGAAGCGCACATCCCAGGCACATGTTGGACACCCCCACATACACAGGGACTCCCTGGCCCTCCTGCAACCGCATACCGGAGCCAGCCCAGGGCACTCATACACGGTGAAGTCTCCATCCTCATTCTCCTCATCAGATGATGCTGGGTCTGGCAGCTTGGGCTCCTCTTTATGCCTGGGGGGAAAAGACGCAGAGAGGAGATGAAGCCCAGTGGTATGATTAGGGCCATCCCAGTTAATGGCAGGACCTGCAGTCTGCTCCCAGGCTGCTTACTTCTCCAGGGAGAGCATCTGCTGCTTTTGGTGCTGGTAGTGGTACATTTGGGCACTCTGAGCCAGCGTCTTGTCCCCGGGCTGTGGAGAGAGCAGGAATAGCTGAGGAGGTTGGGCTTTGGAGGGCCCCAGCCTGGCTGGTGGGGGACCTCTACTGTGTGGGAATCCCTCCAGCAGAGCACTGGGGCCTGAGTGCCAAACACTCCACAGGGAGGGACATGGGCGCCTTACCGAGATCTTGTCATAGGGCAGGGGGCTGGCTGCTCGCTGGGCTGAATACTCTGCTTTCTGTGCCAGCCTGATCTCCTTCTGCAGCCTGCCAGGGAGGGGAATTGGAATCAGAGAATCACTAAGGTTGGAAAAGCTTTCTAAGATCAAGTCCAACCATTAACCCAGCAATGCTGAAGTCCACAACTAAACCATGTTGCCAGGTGCCACATCCACATGTTTTCTGAACACTTTCAGGGATGGTGAGCCCTTTCCAATTCCTGACTGATTACATGAATCTTCCCTAATGTCCAGCCGAAATCTCCCCTGAGACAGCTTGAGGCCATTTCCTCTCATCCAGTCCCTTATTCCCTGGGAGAAGAGCCCAACCCTCCTCTGGCTGTCCCCTCCTGTCAGGGAGTTGTGGAGAACCAGAAGGTCCCCACTGAGCCTCCCTTTCTCCAGGCTGAGCCCCTTTCCCAGCTCCCTCAGCCACTCCTGGTACTTCAGACCCTTCCCCAGCTCCACTCTCTTTTCTGGACATACTTCTGTCCCTCAATGTCTTTCCTGCCATGAGGGGCCCAAAACCAGGATTTGAGGTGCCTCACCGGTGCCCACTGTGGGGCACAATGACATCTCTAGTCCATTCTAGAGGATATGGGGAGCCATAGGAGCAGATGACTCCATTCAGGAGCCAGTGACCCTTGGAGGGTCAGCCCTGTTCCTTGTGATGGCACCATGACAGGCATAGCCACCTCCATCCCATGGGGCCTGGGCACAAGGCACCAATGTGCTGGCAGTGTCAGCACCCAGCGCCACAGTGGGGCCCACACCAGGTGCCACCTGCTCCCAGGAGCCTGCATCTGGTGCAGGGGTGTCTCACTACTGTCCTCCTCCCCCAGGATGTCTCACTACTATCCTCCTGCCCCAGCCATCTGATGTCACATCTTGGGGGGACTGGCAAGGGTAGTAGCTGCCTCTCTTCCGATCCCTCACGCCTGGGAAATGTGGTAATACACTGCCCTGGGCACAGGGACACCAAGGGACTGTCAGCAGCCCCAGCTCACCTGCACCAGCAGATGGCCGCCACGATCAGCGCTGAGATTCCGGCCACTGTGCACACCACAATCAGCCCTGCAGAGTTGGAGAGGACAGCAAGGGACAGCAGGTGAGCTGGCAGCACGGTGACACCAGCCCATACTTCACTGGTGAGGGTGTGAAACCTCTCCCTTTGAGTCCCAGGGTCTCACCAAGCACCATGTTGTCATTTGCAGGGATGGGAGATGCCTCCACCGGGTACTTCTGGACCGTGGCAGTGGTGGGAAGGGTGGTGGCTGCCATGGTGCCAGCAGGACCCTGCTGCAGATGCCCCCCTCTCAGCCCACTGCCTGCACGCTGTCCGCCACGGTCAGGCACCAGGGTGGCTGCGGGAGAAGACAGAGCAGTGAGTGGTGCCTGGGCAGCTCCAGAGGGCAAACCTGCCTGGGGTGCAGTGTCTGGCTGCCACGGGGTCCCTGGCACCGCCGGGAGCAGGGAGTGAGCACTTACTCCTGGGTCTGCCATCCTGTAGAGGGTGGTGGCGAGGAGCCTCCTGCCTGGCCAGCACATCCGCAAGAAAATCAATTTCTGCCTCCAAGCTGGGAATGGAGGTCCGTCCTACAGGAGAATGAATGGGTGTGAGATGGGCACTGTGGGGTACAGCTGTGTGCCCACCCCCAGGCCAGACCAGTACCTCCAAGAAGGGGCTCCTGTCCCAGCTCCAGCAAACACAGGTGGTGTTTAATCTGAGGCCCCTCAGACGCAGCTCTCTCAAAGCTGGCCCCCAGGGCCCATGTGTGTCCTTACTGCTTTAAGTGGCATTTTTCACCCCACAAATGCTGGAGGATCAGGAGCAACAGCATCTGCCCTTGTGCCAGAGGCAGCAGGTGCTGAGGACTCTGTGAGAGAGGGCAGGGTGTCAGCCCCCTGGTGTGCAGGACCTGCCCTGTGTCCCTGCCCCTTGGGTCACTAGCAGCCCCAAGTGAGGAGGGATGGGAGCTGGATCATAGACGGATACTCCCCAGCTGCCCTGCTGCCTTAGGGATGAGAAGCAGCTTCAGCACAGTGAGTTGCAGTCAGAGGACACCCGAACACTGGTTTTCACTCCAAATTGTCCTTTATGGCCCAGGGTGGCTGGAGCCACCCCAGAGCAGGGCGCAGTTTGGCTGTTCAGCAGAGCATGGGAGCCCGTGCTCCAGTAGAGAGGTTGGTTCCTGCCCAGCATCTGGTGGGATGCAGCTCCTTTGGGGAGGGGACAGGGGTGCCCCATGCCGTGTGGGATGTACCCCCAGGGGCTGGCTCCAGCATCATCTCACAGGTGGCTGTCCAAGCCCACACCCCAGCACAGTGCTCACCAGGGACATTTGCCCTTCAGGGGGCTCCTGCAGCATCAGACACAGGCAGGACTCCCACTCTGGCCTGGGGGTGCCCAGCCATGAGGTGACAGCATTGCAGCAAGAGTGGAGTTGCTCTTCTCAGGCTCATCAAGCAGAGTCCAGCTCTGACACTCACCACCGCTTTTAACAGGATTAAACTCAATTTCAAAGGCAGTAGACATCCCTGTCCCCATCTCAATCCCCAACCTATCCCTGCTTCCTTTGTGTCCTGGGGTGATTTTATGATGCTTGTATCCCCAGTAGTCTGTTCTGTTCATGTGACATACTCAGTCCTGCACCTTTAGGACTGGCTCCAAGGGCAAAGGGGGAGAAAGAAGAAGCCACAGTTTCTTTTCAGAAACTCACTCCCCCGCATCCTTCTCCGGACTGTGCTGTCTGCAGCATGGACAGACAGCGGGTCAGAGCTCACCTTCGCTTTCAGCTAGCTTTTAGCTAACTAAGTTCCCTGGGCTGTTTTTTTTCTTTTTTCTTGGATCTGTTCAAACCTGCTCTGGACTGAAAACATAGAAAAACACTGGCAGCTCATGCCTGTGGCCCACTGGGGCCTGGGCCTTGGCACTTTCCAGCACTAGAGGGACTGATAAGGGACTGAGCGAGCCGGGCTACACCCCATGAAAAGGACTTTCTGAATTTGCCATCTCTTCAAACAGCAGGTTTATTGTTTAATATTATTCATTTTTAATGTTTGCGAATACTTTGCTTGTTAAACAGTTTTTCCCACTTTTCTTCAAGGAAATCTTTTCCCAAACCAGTTGGGGGAAGGGGCCACTTGGATTTGTTTCTGCAGGGACCCCATTTATTTCTGGAGGTTTTCTCCCAAATTTGCCCTAAACCAGGACACTTTGCCTGTATTCAGACTGTCCCCTCAGGGAAGCCCTGGGGGCTAAATCTAGACATACAAAGGCAAGGTGGTACTTGCAGCTTGATTCCCAGATAATTCAAGGTTACAACCATTACATCTCCTCTGGAATCTGTTCTCACATCCAGTGTTTGGAAATAAACCCTGATTCCATCTGGAGCTGTGCACAAAGGCCACCTTGCTGCCCCATGAGTCAGAGCCACATGAGCCAAAACACAATTTAAAAGGGGGATACTCTTGCTTTAAACAAAAGCACTGAAAGTTACTGTCCCCACATCCTCCATGTCCTTGTGTCCCCAAACTGCCCCCAGCCTCCTACCCCCTTAGCTGGAGCCCTGGGTTTCCCTGGCTCTTTGCCCCTTGTTATATGCATCCCAGAGCAGCACCTTGGGCAAGTGGAGCCAGGTTGGGGCTGTGCCAATGCCGTGCTCAATAGGTGAGTGCCCATGGTGCCAAGGTGCCAGCATGGGACCATGGTCTCCCAATGGGTAAGGGAGTTGGCTTGGGACAGTGTGACAGCCTGTGCCTGAGGGGGACATCGTGGTGCCCAGGATGGGGATAGCCCTGTGCAAGGGGACATCCTAGTGCCTGAGATGGGGACATTCTGTCTCTAGCTCCCTTCTGCAGTCCGGGAAGGGTCTGTCTCCATAGGGAGACCATCAGGCTGTGTTGTTGGTGCTGGATGTGATGTGGCTGGAAAAAGGAAAAAAGTAGTTGAAAAAGCAGCCAAAGCAGCTGCCAGGTCCCTCAGAGTCTCCCGTCCTGTGGCAGTGTGTGAAGTGGCACATGGGAAACTGAGGCAGCAGTTTGGGGTCCCAGTGCTGCTGCAGCACCTGGGTTGTGCCACTTACCTGCACTAACCAGCTTTATCACCAAATTCTCTTCCAATGGCTAAAAGCTGCCCACCTCCCATTCTGTGTGGCAGCTGAACCTCCCTCAGTGATGCTACAGTTGCCACCACACATTTGAGGGCACCTCAGCCCTCAAGGGCTGGGTCCTGCCAGGCACTGTGGGTGTGTGTGATACTGGCCCTGAGCTGCTCCAGGAAACAGGGAGCTGGGGCGAGACCCAGTTCCTGCCTGGCTGCCCCAGATGCAGGAGCAGAGATGCTGCGGAGGAACAGGGTCCAGGCAGGACACAGCATACAGGGCATGCAGGGCAAGGATGGGACAGGGACAAGGACAGGGCATGCAGGGCAAGGATGGGACAGGGACAAGGACAGGGCACACAGGCGCACACAGGACATGCACAGGGACACCCGGTGGTGCAGGCAGGGCTTGTGCAGGGTGCAGGTGCCCCCTCATGGTAGTTGTTACCACTGCTGCTGCAGTATGGCATGGCCAGGCTGGCACACAGCTCCCCAGCCCCTCTGCTCTGCCCCTGGCCTCTCCTCAGGGCTTCCACCTCCTCAGGGCTCAATCCTGGGACACACACCTACCCTGGCAGTTTGGGGAAACAGGGACCAAGGAGAGACACAAGTGGCTTCCACCCTGGGCTAAGGAAAACTGTGATTGACAGTGTCCACAGGAGGGCACAAAATTCCTACAAATCCACTAATTTCTATAGTCCTGGCCCAGGATGGCTGATGTCCTCCTTGGTGCTGGCAGCACAGCAAGCAGGGAAGGGGGAACCCACACGTTTGTGAGCTGAAGCCCCTTTTCCCCCTTTTCCCCAAGTGCTTCCTGCAGCCCAGTGGGGGCTCCATGCTGGTCAAGCAGAGGCAGGGATGAGACCCACTATCTCAAAGCACATCAAACCCATCACAGCACATGGTGTGCACATGCAGCACCATGGTGTGCGTGGGATTATGTGGACAGCAGCAGCCAGGTGCAGACAGCCAGCTGTGGGATGCACTGCACCCAGATTCCCTGCATCCCATCTCACCTCTGCACTGATGCTGTGCCGGGTATGCCGAGACCCCTACACATTATAATGGTAGCAACACACCACTCACGTGCATCACCCTCCTGAGACCCCAAATGGGGCTCTTCACCCAAAAAGCTGCTCTTGGGAGAGGACCCCTGGCTCCTTCCAGGAATTGTGGCACAGCAGCAAGATCCCAGGATCGATGTCACCAACAGTCACAAGTGGCTCAAGGATGTGTAACCCTTTAAAGGAGCTGCCTACATAGCAAAAGGGCTGCATGGGTATCCCTTTTAAAGGCTTAGGCATCCTTGGGCTACAGCAGCCCCGTTTGCCTTGCATTCCCTCTAAGTGTAGCTATCACAGCCCCTCTTCATCCTCACAGCCTTCTCTGGTGTTGCTACCACACGAAGGTACAGGCACAATGAGAAAGCCCCCATGGAAAAATAAATGGTGCCTCCCTGCCAAGAGGAGCTGGGCATCCTCAGGATGCTAAAATAGAGGATTTGGGAGAGAATCCCCGTTTTTTATTTACTGCAGTCCCCATACTTTTGCTGCTACAAGCTAGTGGCATTGCTTGGGACAACTGGATGGGACTGGGAGAGACCTTGATGTCACCATCCCCCCATGGTGAGTCCTTAGAGGATGGTAGTGTAGTCCTGCATCTCTCTGGGTGAGGATGCAACTATGGCCACATCCTTCAGAAAGGAGCTGGGTTGCTATGGAGATGCCAGCACACGCGCAGCCCTTGTGAGAGGGGAATTTGCTCTCAAGACTTTTTAATTTATTATTAAAAAATAAACGATAAGCAACTGCTAAAGCCATTCAGTGCCAGTGGATGAATAGCCCATGGCAGAGGTGCTGACTGCTGTCAAATGTCAAGTCTGGACCTCATCCCAGGGGATGCCATCCCCTCTTATCCCCCCAGCCATCCCTCTCATTTCAGCTAAAGGGCCTTGCTTACATGCTCAACAACACAAAGCAATCCCCCAAAACCCAGAGGACCCTTCCATGTCTGCATGGAGTTCAGATGCAGGGGGAGCTGCCTCCCTGGCTCAATGACCAGTGCTTGTCCTTCCTGCCTGGCATAGGGAGGGACATGCTTTTAGAAACTCTCCAGGAGTTGGGAACCCCTTAACAAGAGACTTTTGGGGGCAGCGGGAGTGAAGAGTGGGTGAAGGGTGGGCTGGGGCAGATGTCAATACGTTCTGCACCAGGAGATGACTCAGAGGTGCTCCAGAGTACCTTGCATCCAGGTGGTCCCCAGCAAAACCCACCAGGAGCAGCCTGAGGACGTGGCCAGTCCTGGCCTCTCCCCCAGCCACAGAGGGCACTCCACTTTATACCAATAAATAATTGTGTGCCATAATTATGGTCTTTACTCACCTGTGAGATGGTCCCATGATAAGAGGGCACAGAAATAGCTCTGCCACAGCTTCCCAAGCTGCATAAAGAGTTGACTGTCATGCTAAAAAATGCCTATGCCTGGCCACAGCACTGTCTTTGCAGCTGAACCAGGGGCACAAGGGTCAAAGCTGCACTGGGAGCATCCTTCAAGTATTGCAGTAGCAGTGGGATGGGTGACATGGGCTGCTGCACCCAGGCTGTCACAGCCCCTCAGATCCCTTGGGGACAGAGCCAGGAATAACACCCGGTGCAGCCCCCAGTGCCCTGGTATGCAGCCAGGGAGTGGTCCTGCCCGTCACAGCCGACTCCAACCCTCTCAGCATGGACGCTGGGCATCACCCAAGGAGGAAACATCAGTGAACCACAGTCCAACATCTGAAACCAAAGACAATCAGGCATTGCAACCTGGCTGGTTGGTACCAGCTCAGCCCTGGGATGGGTGAGGCCACAGGCACCTGTTTCAGTCACCCACAGAATCAGCCTAAGTGAACGCTCTGTGCTGAAAGCAGTGCCCCTGCTCCTGCAAAGACAGAACCCTAGAACAGCCAGGCAGACCCTGGAGATCCCCAGAAGCTGCCTGTCCTACTCCTGTCCTTGGAGGTCCTGGGCTCCCCACAGCGCTGACAGGGCCACACACAGTCACCAGAGGAGGATGCATATAGAGCAGGGTGGGGTTGCCAGCCCAAAACCACCCCCACAGCTGAGGTGAGTTGGGTGAGACGGAGAGGAGCAGCTGTCCCCACAGAGATACAGCTGCCATGGAGAGAAGAGAGAGGATGGGGTACTGCTGGGGTGGGGGGCGGTCCTGAGGCACAGAACCTTCCAGAGCTGCAGGGTAGGTGTGCAGGCAGAGGGGTGGAGGATGGGTGCACTTACCACTGGGTGAGAGCTGCTTCTGGACACAGCGGCCGTGGTCATCCTCCTGGAAGGGGGGCAGGCAGGGCCCACAGGCACCTGACCCCGGCGGGCAGAACTCTCGGCGCTGCAGGGCACAGTCCAGGCTCCGGGGACATGATGCTGCTGTGGAGACAGGATAAAACAGCTCAGGAGATGGAGAGGAGTCAAACGCCCCCAGCTCTGTTCAAACCCTCTTGGTGTGGGACCCAGCCGCCCTGGGCTGCCCATGGCTGCTTCTGCTGCAGCTCCCAGCTATCAACAGGCTTCACCAAAGCCACCCCTGGGCCCTGTTCTGCCTCCACAAAGCCATTAACAGCTGGAATTAACCACAAGCTTAATGCCTAAGGAGTTGGACTCAATGATCTTCATGGGTCCCTTCCAACTTGAGGTAGCCTGTGATTCTGTGACCTGCACAAAGCAGTATGCAGTGATGAATAGGCAGTGCCCATACCCCTCAAGGTATGGGCACAGGGTGCCACCCCATGGGAGTGCTGCAGAACACTGAGCCCTGCAGAGCTGGCAGTCACCAGGATCTCCTGCTCCTGCCTGCCCTGCATGGGGAGATGAAATCCAACCAGCACAGACAAATACTTGTCTGATGACTGTCAAATCAGAAGTCCCAAACAACTCCCCCAAAGCCCCAGCAGGGTGTGACAGTGCTGGTACCAGCACTTACCTCCCATTCCATGGCATTTCCTGGAGCAAGCAGTGGAAGCCAGCCCTCCCTAGCACTGACCTGCACCCTAAACCTCACTCGCAGTTTCATGGGGCATCTCATGCCCATGTCAGCCCCAGGAAGTCTCCACTCCCTGGGTACAGGCACGAGGCCCCCAGGCTCCAGCCTCACTGTGCCATGGGAGTACCATCATGGCTGGGTTTTCACCTCAGGAGGTGGATCTTCCTGAGGGACACAAGAGCCCTGTGTCTTACACAAAGCTGAGTCCTGGACCAGGTGATGGTGGCAAAGCATGTGCAGAGCTGGAAACAGGAACTGTGACACGAAGGGCCAGCACTCAGGTACCACCTGCAGCAGGGGACACACTGGGGTCCTGGCTTTGATGGTGACACTGCTGGTCCTGCTGCAGCACAAGTGTCTTTGTGTGCGGCCATGCCTGCAGCGTTCCCACAGGCAGCAGTGGGCAGGGACCAGAACTGAGGGGCTGCACTGAGAGCAGGATCAGGACTGAGGGGCTGCACTGAGAGCAGGATCAGGACTGAGGGGCTGCACTGAGAGCAGGATCAGGACTGAGGGGCTGCACTGAGAGCAGGATCAGGACTGAGGGGCTGCACTGAGAGCAGGATCAGAACTGAGGGGCTGCACTGAGAGCAGGATCAGGACTGAGGGGCTGCACTGAGAGCAGGATCAGGACTGAGGGGCCAGACTGGCAATGCATCACAGCAGGAGCCTGCTCCCAGCACTGGCCCACGCACCCTGAGCAGTCCCTGCCAGCCCTCGCCGCCCACACCGGCACCAGCAATGCCTTGGCCACCCATCTGTCCCTGCGCCTGGGGATGGCAACACAGGGGACAGCCCCTGTGCACTCCACAGCGAGGGGAACCACAACTGTGGAGGCTGTCCTGAGCATCCCCAGCCCTGCAGCACACCAAGGGCAAGGGGGACAGCACCCTGTACACAGCTGAGAGTCCTAAACAGGATGGAACCGCCAGGACACGAATCATGACAGATCTGCTCCCCCAGCAAGGGCACGGGAAAGATGTCACCCCAAAGCCACACAAGTGGGATATGCACCCCCCTGCCTTTGTATGGCCATATTCCACCACCAAACTGCTCCCTGGAGGGTGCAGCTGCTACTAAGAACTCCCAGCCTGTGCCCATGCACACATGCCACTGCACCCCAGGAGGAAGTCATCATCATGGGATCCAGGACCATCTTCCCCACCTTGGCTGCCACAAGGGTGCAGCAATGACAGTTTTAATGCTGGCTGACCCCCATGCCAGGCAGAGCAGCCTGGGGAGGTTGCCCTTGGGGTGGGGGAACATGCCCACTGTGCCCCATGGGAGCTCAGTTTTTTGCTGGACTATTTGCTCCCCGCAGATGGTGTGGGGCTTGGCCACATGGCTGGGTGGCAAGAAGTGCTTAATGGGCAAATAATCAGATGTCTAAGCACAGAATCTGGACTTAGCTTCTGGCTTCACATCCCTAGGGTTACTCTCAAGGTTGCTGTGTTTAAAAATCAGGGCAGGAGGAGGTTGTGGCACTGTGCAGTCTCAGGCTGCAGACACACTGGGGTGGGGGACACACCTGTAGGAGCCCTTGTCTGTGCCACAGGTTCATGGAAACACTTCCTCCTAAAACAGGTGCTGCAAAAAGCTTATCACTGACAGAGGAAGTCACCCCAGGGTGGGTAACCCCACAGCACCAGACATTGACAAGACCCTCAGAGCCACCTTATGAGGAGCAATGGGGGCAGAGCCCCGAGCCAGACTCCAGCAACTGGGTAAATAAAGCCCAGGCTGGATCCCAGTGAAGGCCGTTATCTTTGTTTGAGGAACAAGTTATGCTTGCCCAGCTGTCACTGGCTGTAATTCAGAGCTCCCCATGTGCCACCAGCCAGCGACTGGTGAGCTGGCATCGCTGTGTGGGCACCCTGTGGACTGAGGGGGCCCACAGGGGCTTTGCCACTCTCTGAGCCCACCTCAAAGCCCAGCAGTAAGAGTCTTGTGCTGGTGGAAGTGAGCACCTCAGTGCCATGCTAGGTAATGGGGACCAAGCACTCTGAGTGCCACCACCCAGGCACCACTTGGGCACCTCCAACCTTGACTGCTGCCACCCTATGGGGCTGCCACACTACACTGCCCCAGTGCTGTGCCACACTCGCATGCTCACACGTTCCTGGGGGCTGGTGCCACCTGTCCAGTGCTCAAGCAGAGAGGTGGTGGATTCCCCAGCACTCTGGCCAGGGGTCCCCTCTCCTGAACACCCACCCCAAGGTGGGCTGGCACAGCATGTGGGTCCCAATTCCACCTAGCTGTGGCCATGTCACCACCTTGCCACCCACCTGTTACCAGTGTCAGCACAGCTGCTGCATCTCCCAGTCTTGCCTCTGCACCTGCAGGGCTGCTGTTGAATCTGGGTGAGTTTGGGATCTCCCCATCCCAACCACGCCACCTGCTTGGCACCAGTGCACCCCAGCAGGGCCTGGCCACAAGTGGGATGGGCAGAGGGACCCGAGCTGGGATCTGGCTGAAGTCCTGTGACTTGGCATGGCCCTGCCAGCAGGAACAGTACAGACCAGAGGAGCGAGCAATAAATAACATGGAATGGTCTGGTGGCCAGCACCAGACACAGCACAGCCAGGATGCTGCTGTCCAGATGTGCCAAGGGTGTTTGGAGGAGGGGGATGCTCCAATTACCATCATTGCCCTGCCATGGTGCTCAACTCCTGTGCAGGTGGGCAGGGAGGCCAGAACAGCACAACTGGGGTAAGTGTACTGGGCCAAGCTGCTGGTGCTGGAGGAACCGAGTGGCTCCCTGCAGGCAGCACCCCAGCCCAAGGCAAGCAGGTGCATGGGACACAGCAGCTGGCACAGACAGCAGGTGAGCACGAGTTGGGGACACATGTAATCAGGAACAGAGCTGTGCCCAGGAGGAAACATGGTCATGTGAGCAGCAAGGCCTCTGGATGTGTTATCCACAGGGGAAAGCTGAGTGCAAAGCTCCACCCCCAAGGACTCACCCTGGGGAGAGCTGTGCTGGGCACCCAGGGTGGTACTCAAGACCAGCAGAATGCTTGTGACAGGGGCTGCCCAGGCAGGGCATAGAGACACTGGCAGTCACAAACTGAGTGGAGCAGCTCTTCCACACTCATGCCAAAACATGCAGGTGAAAAAGAAACAAAAATAAACCCAATGAGGACAGCTGTGTGGCCAGGGAGGCAGGGACTGCCCCTGCTGCGTCACTGCTGCAGATAGAGAGATAAAAGTGAACGTAAGAGGATAATTAATTAGCACCCAGCACTGGTGTGAATGTTTAAGGTCCCAGCAATGCCAACACCCAGCCTCCCTCTCAGCTGAGTTGTGCCAACGGTTTGAGCTGGCAGAGCCCACTGGGCATGGGCTGAGCCCACGGGGCACTGGCTGCACAGCCACATGGGCACAGAACAGCCCACCCAGGACCACCGGGTCTGGTCCCTCTATGGCAGCAGGACACGGCCCCTGGGCATGTCAGGACATGGGCACTGAGCATGGGGGGATATCGGGGTGTCTGGGGAACAGGGTGCAGGTCTCACTCCCATGTCAGGCCCCTACATGCTGGCTGAGGCTGAGGAAAGACCACAGCAAGGCCATGACAGAACCCCAGCAGCAGTAGCAGCAGCCCCTGCAGGGCCTGCAGTGGTGTGGTCTCTGCCAGCTCCACTCCAAGGTCACTACTTCTCCTCTTCCTCATCTTCCTCCTCAGCCAGATAATGTGGGAACTGACGTGGGCTCTACCTGCCCTCCCAGTACTTCCATGGCCAGCAGGCACTGGCCATGGCTCCCTCCCAGAGCTGCAAAGTGCTCCTGGCTCTGAAGGAGAGCTCTGGAGCAGGCCCTGGGCAAGCTGGTGGGCAGGCATCAGACAGAGAGGCTGGTATGATGCCCCCACCAGACCCCAGCCCCTGAGGTCTTTCTTCCCCCTGTCCACAGCCTCCCTGGGCAGGGGCAGTGCTGCTGTCCAGCAGCAGGCTGGAGCAGGGGTTGCTGAGGCACCCCAGCACCTCACCTGCACTGCCCCATGCCCAGGGATGTGGCTTCTGAAGTGAGTCAGGGCCAGTAACTGCCAGCAGCTGCAGTAATGCCAGGCTGGATGCTGTACACACCAGCCACGGGTGACACATAGACTGACTGTAGGACGGACACCCCGCTGGTGGCTGTGACCTGGTGGGCTTCCTGACCCAGCTGCATCCCCCTGCCCTGCTGTCTCTTGCACTAGGAAGCAGGTGGATGGGGACTGGATTGAACCCCCAGAGCAATGCCCACTCCTGGACACAGCTGGCACCACTGCTCAGGCAGTCCCTGTGCAAGCCCTGCCACTGCCAGCAGCTGCTCACGTCACTGCTGTGTTCCTGCCCCTGAAAATGCAGCAGCCAAGCCCCCTCCCACGCAGAGACAGCAGAGCAGGGCTCTCTGCAGCGCTGACCCCGCAAACCAGGAGTTGGGGGCCGCTGGTCACATCACGTCACTGCTGGGGAGAGAGCATGTGGCACAGCCATGGCCACCAGTCTGGCCCCATGTCCTGCAGCAGCACTGGTGTGTGCTAGTCCACCAGTGGGGGAGCAGCTGGAACTGCTTCTTTGTGCTTCAGCAGATTTGGTCAGACAGATGCAACATGCCATCAGCTCCCATCCCTGAGGCCACCAGGGCTTGTGTTCTGGCTCCCAGCTTTGGCTGGTGGGTGCTGAGGTCTGGCCCAGCTGGCTGAGATGATCTCCAGCATAGTTTCTGTCACAGCCAAGAAACAGTGCCAGCAACCTTGCGTCACAGGCTGGGGACAGGGAACACCTGTAGGGAACCTCTGGGAGCATTCCCCATGCCTGCACAGCAAACACCTCACTGCACCCTGCTCCCAATGAGGGGACAGTCCCACCAGACATGGCCTCACCCAGGAACAATGGAAAAAGGCCTCATCAGCACTCCCCTACTCCCACCTCCTACTCCCATCCCCATCCTCACCCTGCTGCTGCTGCTTTGGGGGCACCAGCCCAGAGCCCTGGGCCACAGGCAGTGCAGACAGCGTGGTGGGCACCCATGCTGCAGCCCTGAATGACAGGCTTCCAGAGGCTTGTCCTACTTCACGTTCATTGCCAAGGGAGAAAGGGAGGGCCAGGAGGAGCTGAGCCAGGTTCCTGCAGAGGTGGGGAGATGCCAAGCCCTCAGCATCCCCAAACACATTGCCTCCCAACTACCAGTGTTCCCCCAGAGCCTGTCCCTGCTCTAGAGGAGACCCCATCTACAAGCACCCCAAAATCCCAAGTTGCTCCTGTTGTTCCAGGCTGGGACAGAACCAGGCAATCTCCACCAGGCTGAGGGAGTGGAATTTTGTGTCATCACTACTCAAAGCCCTTAACTGGGCCAGAAAAATCCCTGTTCCTTGCCCTGGCAGCCTGCTTGCTGTGCAAATGGAACAGCTGGATTGGGAGGGTGTAGGAGTAGGAGACAGCACCAGGATGGGTGGAAACAGCTCCAGAAAACCACAGATTCGGACCTCAGCAGAGACTGGGCAGAGCCAGGATGTAGAAGAGGACATGGCTTCCTTGTCTGTGGCCAGTGAGGAGGGCATCAAGCCACTGAGACACCCCCTGCTATCCCAGCCTCAACAACCCTGGATGCTGACAGCCCCAACTCCAGCCCACCAGGGGCTGCCACATCCAGGATCTGCACCACTGCATCCCACCTGTGCCCCTGCTGTGCCAGGGAGTCTCCAGCCACAAGTGGCTTCAGATATTCAGGAAGAGAAGAAATAATAAAAAAAACAAAAGGCAAACCAGCTGTCACACACCATTTCCCCAGGCCTGCCCGCCCAAACCTGCTGCTGGCTTTGCTTCGCTGCCTGCACACCCACCCATACTGGGGACCCCAGGCTGCCACCAATGCCACCTCATCCCAATGCATCTGGCTGCTCTTTGCAGCCTGCACCACCCACTTTAAGTCTTGTTTATCAAGTTTTGCTCAAGTAAATACCAACGAACTTTGTACATGCCCTGAGCCTGCTGGGGCTGGGGTTGGGCTCTTTAATTCCCTTCTTATTGGGCAGGTTTTGCACCACGTCACAAGTGAAGCAGGTGGTGGTCAGGGCTATGGTGCAGAGCAAGCACCATCGAGGGGCCCCTCCTCACACCCCTGAGGTGCTCTGGAACACTCCAGTGAGTAGCACAGCACTGTGCTGGACCCTTGCTGTGCCAGCATTGCAGGGGATGGGCAGCCCTGGCACCACAGACCCACCAGAAGGACTGAGCAGTCTGGAGGGAAGGGGTGGGGTTCAGCTCTCTCCTCTGGGCATTCCTGGGCACTGACCCATCAGCAGGACAGCACTCCATGGGTATACACTTGCCCAGTGAGCTGCAGCAGAGCCACAGCCCTGGGTGAGCTCTCTGTGTGATGGCAGGGAGGTGGGAGAGGGCAGCCCAACCCACAGCTCAGCATCCAAGGAGCCGTCAGGCCAGGGGCCACCACAGCTCAGTCATCTGAAAGCAGCCACAGGCTCCCACACACTCTCACTACTGGGCTGGAAATACCCATCTGGAGCAGCAGCATCATTGCACCCACCACGGCCAAGATGCTCTTTAGCAAAGCCAAAGCCATCTCACACCACCACCAGAGATATCCTGCAGCTTTTGGGAAAGAGGCACCAGCATAATTTTGCTGATGACTCCAGCAGCTCATTGTTCAAGGTGGGAATTCTGTCTGTCAAGCTCCCTTGGTCTAGTCATGGCCTGGCACCAGCCCTGGTGCTCCTACCAGCCCATCACCCTGAAACAGGTGCCTGGGGACATAGCTCCTCACCCATGGGTGCTGGAGCAATAGGGGCCAACCTTCATGGCTGTTGGAACAGCCATTAGAAGAACAGCCATTAATTAGAATAACGGCCTTTGGAAAAAGGGCTGGCAAAAGGGACTCTGGGTGGGCACCCTCCGTGCTGGTGGACATGCAAGAGCAGAGGCAGGTGGAAACACAGGGGCTGCAGCACTCACCCCACTGGGGCTGCACCTATGGCTATGCTTGTGCTGATTCAGCCACCACCACTGATAAAGACCTGCAGGGCCATTGTGTCTAATGGGGCAGAACCCAGAACATAAGAGGCTCCATCAACACAGAAACTGGGGGTCCATGGGATGCACAACTGCATCCTAGGGGTGCTGGTGAACGCAGCATCCCTGGGCTCTTGAAAAAGGGCTGCAGATGGTGCCAAAAGAGCTGGACCCAGAGATTTTGGGGTATATGCTGAACAGGAAGAGGCAGCTCAGGGAAACCCTCTCCCTCCCAGCCAGGAAGCCAAGAATGATTGTTGCAGGATGGGTCACATTACAGCAGCTCACCAGGTTGCCCTCTCTCCCGATTTAGGGGCCCCCCCCTCTCTCTGACAGGTGTGAGATGATGAACTCCTGGAGGCAGAGCAGCTCCTCACCCACAAGAGAGCTGCGCGCTCCCCAGGAACACTATCCTGCTGACCCCCAGCTGAGCCCAAGCAGCAGCCATGGGTGTGCTTTGGGTGCACTGGAGACCTGTACCTTCCATACCTCCCATCTCCACCTCCACCATACTCTCTTTTCTATAGGAACGGAACAGGGGCCAGGAGCTCAGGAAGCCCCTGTATCATGATGAGTCAGGATCCTCGCCAGCACTCAGCTGACATGTCACCTCTCATGTCACCCACCTAGTGTGATGGGCTCCCACTCAAACAGCAAATAGCTCTTACAGGCTTTGCCATTCTCAATCTGTGCAGGAGTTACCCCAGCATGTGCCACAGTGTGCATGGGTTAACATGGGCAGTTGCAGCTCGCAGTGCTCCAGGGCAGGATAAGGCAGGGATCATGACCTGCTCTGGCTGCGTTTCCTTCCTCCAATTCAAAGCGCACTCCAGGCACTTAATGGCCAGTTTCTTTCCGTTGCAATTCTGGTTAACTCATGAAGTGGCTAATTATAGGCCTGTAGCTGCCATTTGGAGTTGCAAGAGTGCTGGGTTATGCCCAGGCACAGGAGGGAGATAACTCAGCACTGGCAGTGGCACTGGGGCCAGAGGTTTTAGGGCCCCAGCCAGCCCAGGGGAACCCAGGGGAGCCACTACCCATTCATGGACCAGACCCAGAGATTTTGGTGGGGATCAAGCACCAGGGCACCGTGTTTATGGATTCAGTGCAGGGATGGGGCTGATGGCAGCTTCTGTACCCTGTGCCCAGGGACCCAGCACCCTGCACATGGGGAGAGGCCATCCCATCACCCCTCTTGTCCCTGGGCACCAAATCACCCATCCTGTCCACAACATGCTCATCACCACATTGACGCTCTTGTCTGCAGCAGCCTTCATCAACTTTCTCATTCCTGGAGTCGACCCTGTGCTATCACCCCTGCTGTCCCCAGCACACTTTCAGTCCTGTGATCCCTTCTGTTCCCCCTGCCCCTGCCACACTGTCATCCCTGATACACCCCATCATCCCTCTAGTCTCCACCATCCACCACCAACCTCCCTGTCCCCAGTGCCCTGACCACACTGTCACCCACCTGACGCTGTGCCCCCCCGGAAGCACCCGGCAGGGCTAAGCCGATTACCTCCCTTAATACCCCCATGGCCCAGAAGAGACATTTCAGGCAAACATCGATGCACCTTCCCCTGTGCTGTGGGAAAACCTGGGCTCCCTGGGGACTGAGGGATCCCTGTGGTGGGAGACTGGTCTCCAGAGCTGCCAGGAAATCGCAGATCCAAAGGACCTGACCCTGCACAGTGCAAGCAGCAGGCCCCTGGCTCTGGAATCCCAGTCTCCCAACCCTGAGCTCCAGCTCTCCACACACCAGCACCCCCAGGGTATTGCTGGGGTGCACATGGATTTGTGAGTCCCCACAAAGCTACAGCAAAAGGGATGAGAGACTTTCACCCCATCTCTTCCATAAACTCTTCCTTGATGCTGATTCTACAACTGGAATTATCAGACATTTTTCCACCCGTTCCCCCTCCTCAGGCCTGCAGACAGAGCCCTGCCCATGTCCCTGGCATGGGTACTAGCTCCTTGGAGCCTCGTGGGATGCCTGTGCCCATCCCAGCTCCTCCACAGCTCACCCCCACAAGGGCTCTTTTCCCACAGTGGGAGCCAGCTGAGCACATGTAACCCCAGATAACAAGGTGAGGACATTATCTCCAAGAATAAAACCACATGGAAAATTAAACTCAGGAGCAGCACCCCAGCTGCTGCATGGAGAAACAACTGGTCTGCACCAGTGTGGCAGAGGACACCCCACCATGCAGCCATGGGAGGCTTGAAGGGATGGGGCAGCTGAGTGGGACCACTGCCCACCACTGCCACCACTCCGAGGGTGGACCCAGCCAGCCTTTCATGTGCCTCAAGAAAACACTGGGGCTGCTTCCTGCAGACCGACTCACAGGATTTCAGGACTGAGAGACCACTCCCTGCACTCGGCAGGGCAGCCAGGCCCCTGCAAGCACCCCGGGCACAGCACCAGTCCTGCTGTCTTGCTCCCAAGAGCAGCTTGGAGCTGCCACAGCTTCAGGGGTCAGCATGTAGGTCCCTGAGGCCACTGCACCCACTGTGTCCCAACCCTGTGCCCAGTGCAGCGATGGACAAGCAGGCAAGGAGGAAAAGCTGAGAGATGAACAAGCCCACCACAGGCTGAGCCTGGGAACTTCCCAGGGAATGGCTCCTGCCTAGCCATGCCCAGCTGGGAACTTTGAGCACTCCCTGGACCACTGTAGAGCAGGGGCAGCCAGTATGAACACCAGCATCTGTGCTCCCACCCATGTCCCTGCGGACTGGTGCAAGAAGGAGTAGCAGCGCAGAGCCAGCAGGTCAAACGTGGCCAAATGGGTCACTTGGACTGGAAACAACTCAGATTTTGCTGAGCATCTTCTCCAGATGTCTGGGATGTGAAGTGATGGCTGTGGTAGCAAGGTTCAGGATTATTAAAAAATGGGGTTCTAGCCTGCCATCCCATTTGGAAAACACTTTTTTTTTGTTTGCAATAATAACAAGGATAATAACAGATGAAATTCGGCAACCTAGTTACTCAAGCGGGAAGAAATACAGCTTTCACTCATGTTCCATGAAAATGAATCCAGAAAAAGCAGCAAGGCAGGGCCTCTGCCCAAAGCCTGGTGTGATGCATAGAGACATGGGAGAAAGAAGCCCAGCTGAGGAGCAGCAAACAAACCTAAACCACCCTGCACCACCTCCAAAGCACTGCTGCCCTTCATCCAGCTCAGATCAGGCTCACAGCAAGATGAGGATGTTACTGAGCCACGTGCAGCTGCATCCCGGGAGATGGCATCTGCTGCAGGGGCTCTGGGTTGCAGCATCAGCCAAGGAAAGTGAGAAGGAGGAGGAGGAGATGCAAATCCTTGTCTGGATGGAGCTACAGAGGCAGGAGGACATGGGTATGGTGGTGCAGGACCTTCTCCCTGACTCTCTCCTTGCCAGGAGCCAGTTTCATCAGCATACCAGAGAGCAGGAGCTGCTCCAAGGCCTGCCACCTTCAACCTCACAGCCATCCCCAGAGAAAGCCAAGGCTTGGCCCCATCCGCCTAGGAAAGGCAATTATAAAGTGAGAAGAAACAGCCAATGCTTCCTGTGCCCCACTGCACTCAGAGGAAGGTGGTGGGGTCAGGACAGAGACTCCTTTTCCTGCCCAGCATCCCAGGGATATTTCTTCCACCATCTCCAGGAGAAACCTACCTGGAGTTCCCCACTGCCACATGCCACACAACCTCGAACCCCTGGCAATGGGATGCTGCTGTTGGGAACAGTGCAAAGACACCATCCCCAGCTTTTCTCAGGGGAAAGAGGTTGAGCTGAAAATCCAACCCCACGTGTGCCAAGAACGTGCCATATCCCAGCACTGGAACAGGCTGCTGATGCGGTGCCAGGCCACTCACGCTCACCTCACCTCCAGCATCCTTCTCAGGCTAGGAAGGGAAGGGAAAGAGAAACTCTCACCACCCCCTGTGACAGCACCCAGGCACAGCCACCCCAGCAGCCCCTCAAGGAACCCAACCAGCACTGCCAGGCCAGATGATCCCACACTAACCCCTTGAATTCAGGAGGAGTGGAGATTATACTGGATCACTGGTGGCTCATCCGAGCTGCCTGGATCTCCTTCCTCCCATCTCAGCCTGTGTCAGCAGTACCTCTGGCTGGGCCACCCCAGAGAAGGAAGCTTCCCTCTGGCTTGTGGGAAGGGGGGGAGCGCAGGAGCATCCCCGCCACTGCTTCCAACCCTCTGACATGGAAACACACAGACGTTTTGATCCACTGGGAGATTTAAAAATTATTGCAGCTTCCCGCCATCCCACAGAGCAGGCGGGAGCATGGCGAGGCCACCCGGGTCCTGGCTGACAGCAGACTGTCTGTCCGGCGTCCGCCTGCCCGGCGTCTGTCCTGCCAGGAGCCAGAGCAAGGAAACAATATCGGATCCGCAAACAATGCTGGGAGCCTGGAGGCCTCTCCCGGCTCCTGCGCCAGCGAGGCGGAAAGCACCTGCCCGAGACAGGCCGTACCTAGGCAGGGCCATGGCACCTCCCCGAGGGCTTGGGGCTGGCGGGGGTTTTTGGGTCGCTGTTCGTGCCCACGACAGCCCCGTGCTCCCCAGCAGTGGGCACAGAGCAAGGGGACACGGAGCATGTCCAGCGCCAGAAGCCCCAGGAGGGGAGATGCCCTAACCCAGACCCCGAAACTCAAGCAAATCAAACCTGAACACCCCGAAACAACCCTTCAGCAGACAGCAGGGCAGCTTAGGGCGGTGCTCCATGGGTGGAGGCCACTCATTCCTTCTGCCCCGGCGGAGAGCAGAAATGTCACCGTCACTGGTGTAGCAGGGCGATGCTGCGGCTCCTCCCGGGGCAATGAGGCAGATGGACAAACAGGGCTCCCTCCAGCGCAGCCCCGGCGGCTCCCTGAGATGGCTCGGCCACTGCAGCACCTTTATTTTTTTCTTTGTTTCGGTGTTTTTTGATGTTGTTTTATTTTTTTTCCTACCAATAAAGGTGCTTCATGAGGCCCGCTCCCATGACTATGTGCTCCTTCCCCACTCCAGGATCCACATCTGTGGGTCCCTCCAGCCCCCCAGACAGATGCTGGGGACAAGCCCTGCGGCGCTGCCACCCGCCGCCAGGCCCCTGCCTGCAGCAGCGGGCAGGAGAGTGACGAGGAGGCGCTGCCCGTCCCCGGGGAGCGCTGCGGGGTGGGAGAAAGCCCCGCGGGGCTTCGTGGCAGGGGCACCTCCTACCTCGCTTCCACCCAAGAACACGAACACCCACGGATGCTGATCCCTCGTGGGGATGGGCATAATGGGAAAAGAGGGGCAACCGCACAGGGATCGTCGTGGGAGGGGACACGAGCATCCACGGGGGAAGGGTGAGGACACGAACACGGGAGTGCGGGGAACGAGGAGGAACTCACCGGCACGGGCGAGGCGCGGACGGAAGGATCCGAGGGCGGCGAGCAGCAGCAGCGCTCCGCAGCGGGCGGCAGCGCCCCGGGCCGCCACCATCGTCCTCGTCCACGGGCACGGGCACGGGCACGGGAGGGCGCGGGGCCGCGGCGAATGCGGGCGGCAGGGCGGGGCTGGCAGGGAGGCGTGGCCAAGCGGCGGAGGCGTGGCCAAGCGGCGGAGGAGTGGCCAAGCACATGGGCGTGGTCAAACGGTGGGCGGAGCTCTCCGCGTTTGGGCCACACCCCCTCCAGCAAGGCCCGCCCCGCCCGTCCGGCATCACCGGCCGGGGATGCTCCGAGCGCTGCCCCTCGGAGCCCCTCCCAGTGCCTGAGGGGGCTTCAGAGAGCTGGAGAGGGACTTGGGACAGGGGTCTGCAGTGGCAGGACACAGGGAATGGTTTTCCATAGCCAGAGGGCGGGGTGAGATGGGATATTGGCAAGAAATTCTTCCCTGTGAGAGTGGAAAGGCCTTGGCTTTCCACAGGTTGCCCAGAGAAGCTGTGGCTGTGTCATCCCCGGAAAAGTTCAAAACCAAGTTGGACAGGGCTCTGAGCAAGTGGCAGGTGTCTCTGCCCATGAACCATGAATCCAACCCAGAGAAGTTGGACTGTATGATCTTGAAAGGTCCCTTCCAACCCAATGCAGTCTATAATGCTATGCTGGGATCTGGTTATTCCCCCAGTCCCACATGAATGGGAGTGAAGAGCTGGGGAATCTCAGCTGTGGGTCGTGTGGCTGCTGGGGTAATGTTCAGGCTGATGGCAGAAAGTGTCTCATCCTTGCCTGCTCTGCATCTGTGGCACCTGGCTGGGTTTGTCAGACCTCATCCGCAGCCATTGGCTTTGGAGAGAGCTGTGCACTGCCAAACCACCCCCTCCCTTCCCAGTCAGAGCCACATCCCTGGATCACTCCCTTGAAAAACCTCTTTCCATATCCTGGATTAGTCTCACATCTCTAGGGTTTGCTTTCCAACCCCTACATCCCCTTCAGACTACAAATGTCCCGTCTGGCTTCAGAACACTGGGTGCTTGGTGGAGATGTGCCTCCACAGCCACAAACCCCAGAGATGCCACATGAACACCCCAGTCACACCAGTAGCTATGTCCAGTAGGAATGCCAGGTTGTCCCTCTGTGCTGCAGAGCTCCCAGGCTGCCCAAGGTTTTCTCCTGTGGAGTCAAGGGATGCTCTGCAAAATCCTGGCATCCGATCTCTGGCCCCATGCTCTGGGCACAGACCTGAGGCCTTGGCATGCACACAAAAGCCAGTGCTGTATTGGACCTGCTGTCTGGGATCCTGCTGGCCAGCATGTGCTGCCTGATTCTCCGTGTATGGATTCCCATGGCTGTGCAGGGCTGTGTGGCTGGGCTCAGCCCCAGCCGACACGCTCACAGTGGGAGCCCTGTTAAAGTGTCAATGGTGCTCTGGCAGCCTGTCAGCCCAATTTGAGCCTGTCCAAGGAATGCTGAGAGTGAGCTGCTATGGTATGGTGTGACAGGGACATCAGGCCTGGCTCTGGAAGGAATTTCCACCTGCCCGTGGCTCCCCCTGACACCATGACTGAGCAGGAAGGTACCAGGCAGAGGTGGGTGACAGCATGGCATGGGGGCCAGCCATGTCATTTGCTCCCAGCAGAATAGTTACCTCTTACATTTTCTTTATTCTTTAATTTCCTTGGCCCTTTGCTCCTGTGAAATGAACTGTGGGAAAAAAAAATCCCTCTCTGGGATTTTACTTCCCCAAGAAAAAGCTGCTGTCATAGTTTAGGAATGGCACTCTCCAATTTAGTGTTCCCTGCCCAAGACCCTCACAAACCAGATGCTGCTCACTTCCTCTCTCTTTCCCTCCCTCCTTTCCACCACCTCCTCCCTGCTCTAAGAATGGAGTTGAGAACTGGAGGCACAAAAAGGTGGTTTGAGATAAAAACCATTTACTGGAAACAGCACCTCTGTGGGGACCTCAGCACTCCCTAGCATCACACTCAGCCATGGGGCAGGGGTACTCTTTCTTCATCTGGGAGCAAGTGGTGGGTGGGGAGATGGAGGGGGCCACAGGAGCCCCAATCACAGTGGGGCTGAGTTGGATCCTCCAGCACTGATCCATCAGGGACAAGCAGGGCTGGCAGCAAGGTGGGACCTGATCTCCTTGGAGAGGCAGAGAGGGACCCACTAAAGCCCAAAGTGCTCACTTCATGGGGCAAATACAGGAAGTGTTTGGGTTCCTAAATCCATTTGTCATCACAGAAAACTTTTCCCTTTACCTGTTCTAACTATAATTCCATGTTCACAGAGTCTTTGAGTTGATTTGATGAGGCAGAGATGGAAAACTACATGGCCGGTCCACTGGAAAGATATCACACAGACACACCCAGCACAAGAACCCTGGGGAAGCCACCCACCCCCAGCTCCCTCCCCATACCCTGTGACCTCTCCATGACCAAGGGCATACCAAAGAGCTGCTATCCCCAGGACAGCGCCACAGTCTGGGTACCAGAAAACCAGGTTGGGTTCTCTGGCACCAGCTGCCTTACTGGAAGTTGGAGGGTGCAGAGGGATGAGGCACAGCAGACTGTGTGTCCCCCCACAGCAAAACCCCCCAGCCCATGAGCCAGGGCAGGAGAAAATGTCAGAGGTGCTGTGTGAGTGGGATGCAAGTGGCATCTTCATTTCATTCTCTGGTAACTGTGGGGCTTTGCAATTACGTGTGCTGATCTGATAGTCATTAGGGAATGATCAGCCAGTCATTGACAGGGGCTGTTTGCCTTTCTGCTAATTAAATTGCATTTGATTTGCAATCAAATCTAATGAGTCAAGTGAGCTTGAGGTAGGCTCAAGTGAAGCACAAGCCAACTCCACAGCCTTGCTGTGCACAAAGAGCCACATCCCAGGGACACTGCCAGGAACCACCCTGTGGCACAGGGCAGTGAGGGACGTGTCTGCAGGTGAGCAGTGCTGTGTATGTGGCAGGGGCACAGCTTCTGCCATGGAGCTGTGGACTTTGAGACATACACCACTGGAAACCAGTGGTTTTCTGACCACTGTATTGGCTTGGCATGGCCAGGCTTTGGTGGGGGGCTATAGGGGTGGCTTCTGTAAGAAGCTGCGAGAAGCTTCCACCATGTCCAGCAGAGCCAATCCCCGGTGGCTCCAAAGATGGGCATGCCACTGGCCAAAGCTAGGCCAGTTAGGAGTGGTGGTTATGCCTCTGAGATTACATATTTAAGAAGAAACAAAAGAGGTTTTTGTGCAGTTGTAATTGTGGCCAAATAAAAGCAGGGTGAGAATATGTGAGAGGAAAGCTCTGCAGACACCAAGGTCAGTGGAGAAGGAGGGGAAGAAGCTGTTCCAGGTGTTGGAGCCGAGATTCCCCTGAGCCTGTAGTGAAAACAGTGGTGCCCCTGCAACCCAAGGATGGCACAGGAGTGCAGAGATCCACCTGCAGCTCCTGGAGGAGCCTATGCTGGAGCACGGAGATGCCTGAGGGGAGGATGTGACCCCTCTTCCATGTGGGAAGCCCATGGTGGAGCAGGATTCCTGGCAGGGACTTGCAGACCTGTGGAGAGAGGAGCCCACACTGGGGCAGATTTGCTGGTAGGAGCTGTGACCCCATGGGGGACACATGCTGGAGCAGCCTGTCTTTGAAGGACTGACCCCATGGAAAAGTGACTCACATTGCAGCAGTTTGGCTAGGGCTGTTGCTTGTGAGCTGGACTCACAATTGAGAAGTTCACGGAGAACTATTGCCCATGGGAGGGACTCTGCTGGAGCAGGGGAATGACTTCTGTCCCTGAGCAGTGTCCCATTCCTGTCTCCCTGCACCACTGCGGGGACAGAGCTAGAACTGGTAAGGAGGGAGGGATGGGGGGAAGGTGTTTTTAAGGTCTTATTTTACTTTTCATTATCCTGCTCTGATTTTGTTAGTAATAAATTTAATTAATATTCCTAATTAGAGCCTGTTTTGCCTATGACAGTATTTGATGAGTGATCTCTCCCAGTCCTTATCTTAATTCACAAATCCTTTGTTATATTTTCTCTCCCCTGTCCAGCTGCAGAGGGGAGAGCTAGAGAGGCTTTGGTGGGTGCCTGAAGTCACCCCACTACAGCCAGACACCCTGTGCTGCCATGGAGTGCTCCTCTGGCTGCCAGGCCAGCAGAGAGACAGCGAGTACAGCCCTGACTGCTGTCTGCAGAAGAGGGGCAGGGAATACATGAGGGCAGAGACCCAAGCATGGGGCTGCTGCTTCTCTCCTGCACCTCTCTTCATGATAGGTGTGCCTGGCAGCTTCAGTGGTTTGGGACACTGGTGTGATTTCAATAGACCCCTGGATGTGTATTGAAAGAGGAAAGGCTGTTCTCGCCCAGCAGACCCCAGTAGCACTTGGGGAACCCTGTGGTCTCACTCTGCACCATCCAAGGCAGATGGACAAGCCTGGTCCTGATGTTTGCATGTCATCTGAGTGACTCCTCTTGTGGTAGCCTCACCACCAGCTGGTGACTGGTGCTGCACTCCTCACATGCACAGGGATATCCAGGAGCCTCTAACACATGACAGCTCCAGGCAGGTTGGATGGGCATTCATGCACTCATTTTTTTTTTGGATGGCCAAGAGCCCACAGGTCCCAAGCAGCAAGTGGAACCTGGCTCAGAACTGAAATTAAAGTATCATCCTTGTGCCAGCTGGTGTTACTCTTATAACCTCAGATGATCCCATACAGTCACACTTTATTTTTAAAAAGAGAAAAAATGAAAAGTCAAGAGGATTAACTATCACATATGGCACAGAGATTGTCTGGAAAGACCAGCTTAGCTTCCTTTTGAGTGCTTAAGCTGATATTAACAAATACATGCCCTAAACAACATTGGAAACCTTAAATGGAACCCAGTGTGATTGCATCAATTTAAAGAATCTGATTAGAAATAAATATTCTTGGGTGAGCTCAGCTGGGATCACTCCTGGCTGTTCACCATCCACAGCCCCCAGGAGGACAACAGGAGGGACCACAGGACCCAGCACCCCAGGTTCTCCCAAAACAGCCAAACCAAGATCTGGGGAGGGCTTCTATTTATTTGACAAAAGGCAGGGACTTTGTGCTGGAGGAGCAGGGGCTGTGTCAGAGTCCTGACAACAGAGCTTGGAAAAAGGATGGTGGAGCAGAAGCCTGGAGCTTCAGAGCATGGATCTTGCATTGCTTGGTAGGAGCATCCATTAGCCAGTCTGCGCTTCCTGGAAAAGAGGTTGGAGAGGTGGGGGCTGGGTGGGGCAAGGAGACCAGTGTGACTCTCCATTAGAATCAATGCATTCTTCTCCAGTTCTCCCCAGATTTGTAGGGTGAGGCATCTCCAGCAATGGATTTCTAGTAATGTCTTCAGCTGTGTGGTGGGAAAGCACAGGCCAGGGTGGTGACAACAGCAAATATATTTTGCATAGTGAGACACCAACCCACTCTGGCCAGGTTTGCCAGTCCACAAGCCCAGGGCCCCTTTGGCAGGAGCTGGTGTCCTGGTCCTCACTGCTTAAAGGGCTGCACAGACATTTCTCTGGTGGTTTCAGCCCCCATATTCAGTGCCAGGCACTTTCCACTGGGGGTCTCTGGGCACTGCTCCTTGGGAGTCCCTGCATGCTGCTACCTGGGGATCCCCACTGTAGAGCAGTATCCAAAAGAATGGTCCTACCTGTGTGCAAGCTCCAGCACCAGTTCAAACAGATCAACCCCATAGAAATTCAAAGACTTCTTGGTGGCCCTTGTCGTGGGGGCACCAAGAGAGTAAATGTCCAGGAGAGAACATTGCAAATACCATGTTGCACTGTGACAACTCACCTACAATTCATCAAGTCTGCATTCCTCTGTGGAAACAAAGAGAAAGCCTGAGTCTGGCACTGTGGTCTGAATAATCACATTTAGCACCCAAAATAGACTACTCAAAAGGAACTTGTGGGTTTCTCCTTGCTCAGTGTGCCCAGCCAGAACACTGCTGGCTGCCAGCACCCCCTCCTGCCAGCTCAGACCACAAAGTGGTGGCACTGATGGGCTGAGCTGGTCCCTGCCTGCATGTCCCTGTATTGGCCCTGGGCAGTGCTCACCCTGCCTGGGTAAAATCCAGATCGTCTTGTTGGTGAAGCCGTTCAGCTTGGCAAGTCTCTTGAACAGCAATTTGATTTTGGGTCTCACCCACTGGCTTCTGCCTAAAGACAAAGACATGAGTTAGCTCCAGGCTGTGCTTGACCCTGCTTCCCTTCCTGGGAAGCTGGTGAGTGTGTCCAGCTGAGGGTGGGATGGATGGCAGTCCCTGGCAGAATGCTGGAGGCACTGAGGGAGGTCCTGGAGAGCAGTGGTGGCCAAGCACGAGACACCCCACCCAGGGAACAAGATAGCCAGAGATTCTTACACCAGCACAGTGACTCCTCTCATGATTCCTATCCCCACTGATTCTGTTCTGCCTGTGCAGCAAGAACCCCACTCTCCACCCCTCTCCACCAAGCAACTTACCCAAGGCCATGGACTTGCAGCACAGTGCTGGGAGCCGGAGCCCCAACCTCCACAGCCACCCCAAACCACTGCTCCTTCCCTGCCACACAGGGAACACCTGGTGGTCCCTGCCCCACTCCTGCACCTCACCCAGGGTGGGAGTGAAGAGGGAGACTCCCGTTCCCCAGCCTTGCAGGACCCTCAGAAGCACCTGACGCCTCTGAGCAGTTCACCACTGCTGGATACGCACTGTAAAGTCTCAGCATATGCAAGGTCTTCTCATCCTTCTCTCTGGTGGCAAAGACAACCATGTAGGAACTGCCATCGGTATCCACCAGCCTCACCGTCTTATTGCCTCTGTCTGCAAAAGGACGTGGTGAAAAATTAATTATCTTCTTCTGGAAACCCCCACTCTGCAAAGGGGCTGTAAGTGCATGAAGCCCATCAAGCCTGTCTTTCCTCAGTATCTCCCCATCCTGCTTTTCTTTCTTGCTAAGGCCCCTCTGAAAGCCTGGGGGAGCCTACAGACCACAACAGAGCAGAGGGATGGGGAGGTGAGGATAGAAAGGGGTGGTCAGTGCAAGCTGTTGGCCAGTGTCAGACTGATCCTTGTGCTGGGAATGATGGAAAACCACTCCTGCTCCATCCTTGGGAACATCCGCTCACAGCCTCTTTGCGAAAGGAGCCTACTATTCCACTGGGGTTTAAGCTTGCTCTGAATGTGTTTATACCAGAGGGAGGGATTGGGGGGGGGTCTGCCATGCTGCTGAGCCACCAGCCCTGGGGTGCAGCTGGCACCTGGAGGCAGAAGGATGTCCCACCCAGGACAGAGGAGGGACAGGCAGTCCTGAGGGCCATGTCTCCAGGAACAGCCAGCTGCTTCAGACAGGGATGGTAGGACATGCCTCCATCCTGCCCCAAGACCCAGGCACCCCCACTCACCAGAGCTGTAGTATTCACCCAGGCTGCCTGTTGGCTTGTAGATCGATTCAAACTTCATGCATCTCCCAGGGCTGCAGAAGAGTGAAAGATGCTCCAGCTGAGTTGAAGTGACCCCCTTTCCTCTCTCCTGTTCAAGGGTCACTATTCCAGACATGGGACTTGCTGTTCAGAGATGGGATGGTGTGGCCAGGGCAGGAGGGAACAGATACCACCCTTGGAATACAGGGCACGTGAGCTGGCAGGGGACAGGGGACATGCCCTCACTCATGCTTTGAGCTTCTGGGATGAGACTGGTTCTGCTGGGAAAGTTGTAATCGTAGGATCCCATCCCACCCTCTGTGATGGCACTGGTCCTAGCTAGCATTGCCCTAAGCCTGCCCTGAAGACAGGGAGCCCACAGCTGTCCCAAGCCCCTGGTGGTCCTGTCTCAACCCCTGCCCAGTCTTTGGTGAGTGCACTGAGGTGGAGACCCACCAGTGAAGGTCCAGGGAGGAGGCTGGTAGTGAAGCCTATGGAGAAAAGCATGTGGACTTACGTGGGAATTGCAAAGGAGACCTTCAGGTCACCATCCCCCAGGACCTCAATGTTGGCCATCGCCATCTTCAGTTGGTCCTTATTTTGGAGATAGCTCTCGGAGTCAGAGGCCATAGCAGTGATGTACCATGTCCCTGCAATCTGGCAGTGAGAGCAGGCTGTGAGTCCAGAGGAACAGTCAAGAGTGTCCCCTCTTCAGGGACCAAGCCAGGAAAACCTCAGTCCATGGAACACCCACATTCCGTCCAGACAACAAAATTCCCACAGGGACACCTATGCAGGAGCTGAGCGACTATCCCTACCTAGGTGTGGCAGCAAAGCACTGGTGGCTGTAGTGACCCCAGCTGTCCCCAGTACGAAAACACATTTACAGTCCTCCCTGCTCTGCTGGTGGCTGGAGACTACGTCCCTTCCCTTCCCTTCCCTTCCCTTCCCTTCCCTTCCCTTCCCTTCCCTTCCCTTCCCTTCCCTTCCCGCACCTTCCCGCACCTTCCCGCACCTTCCCTTCCCGCACCTTCCCTTCCCGCACCTTCCCTTCCCGCACCTTCCCGCACCTTCCCGCACCTTCCCTTCCCGCACCTTCCCTTTCCGTCCCGCACCTTCTCTGCCCTTCCCTTCCCGCACCTTCCCTTCCCGCACCTTCCCTTCCCGCACCTTCCCACCTTGCTCTCGTCCAGCTCCGCAGTCCCCACGTCCCCAGCCTGCACGCCCAGCAAGCACAGCAGGACCAGTCCCAGGCTCAGCCCCATCGTCCTCATCTCGCCTCAGCTCCTCTGGCCCCCGCAGTGGGATGGGGAGCGGTGCCGGGGCTGTGAGATTTATAGCTCCGTGCTGCCTCCTCTGCCGCCCTGCTGGAGCCGTGCCGAGCCCCACGGGAGCGCTCTCGGGGCTGGCTTGGGCAGGGGTGGATCCGAAGGGCAGAGTCAGCCCAGAGTGAACAAACTCCTGGGGCAGAGGAGAGCTCGTGCCTGCCAGCCCCAAAACGGGGTTACAGGAACTGTTGCACCATTGCTGAAATTTCGGATTTCCCCCGTTCTTTTGGCTGCTTGCGAAAGAACAAAGGGGACGGTTGTTTTCCAGCGGGCTGCCGGGAGGAGCGGGAGGTTCTTCCCGGCACCGGCCCCGGGGCAGCCCCGTTGCCCGACTCACCAAGGCCCTCGGTGACCGGTGTCACTGGCCCCGGGCAGCTGCTGGCATCCTGCCCAAATCCAGCCCTTGGCTGGCACAGCCTGACCCGCGGTGCCTGCGCCGGCCTCCCCACCTGCGCTGGGCTGCACCCTGAGCAGGCTGGGCAGAAGAACGGCTTCATGTCGCTGTGGGATTGTGTCCCTCCTTCCCAGAGTGTGATGTCCCCTGTGGCCTGGCTCTGCCAGGCTCCTGGGGTCACAGCCCAACACCTGCCTGGGCGCTGAGGGACTCCGGGGCAGGGAGGCAGAGGGGGGACCAGAGGCTGCCTTCACTCTGCAGGAGGTGGAGGGGGATGAACACTGCCCTTGGGGGTTATGGCAGCATGGTCTTGCTTTGGTCAGATGGGGACCAGGGGGGGTGTCAGACAGACATGTGGGTCCCAGTCCTGCCATAGGCAGCCCTGGTGCCACCCCACTCCCAGCTGGGTGGCCCAGGAGAGGACTGAGCAGGGAATGGGGTTTCCTGCAGGCAGCACTGGGCAGCCTGACTGCTTAGCCCTGTCTGCCCAGAGCTACTGAGCACCCAGCTAGTCTGTGCCAGCCCCTGTTCACCCTGGCTCCATTCTTCCATGCCCTGGCAGCTGCTCCCCTGCACCTTCCCCATCCTCCTCATGCTTGGCACAGCAAACATCACATCCCGGGTGCCCCCTACCACCCGTGAGGGCCTGACAGGAAGGGTCAGCTCCAGGACTGTTTGGCTCAGGGTGCCTGGAGACCCTGGCATCAACCTGCTCCCACCAATAAAGCACCAAGATCTGGAGCAGTTTCTGCATCTATTTATTTAGGAGGTTGAGGATGATCCTGGTATGAAGCAGGGGGTCTGGCAGAGCCTGGAGGATGGGAAGGAGCACCACGGAGTGGGGTGCAGAACCCATTGTTCACTAGGTCTAGAGGAGACATGGTACTTCAGCTGCAGAGACAAGACAGGCAGACAACTGTTCAGAGCAGGGCACAGCCAAGGTGACAGAGTCCCGAGGCACGTGGGGGATCACCCAGGGCCTGCAAGTCCCTGCTCAGCCCAGGCCATGCTGGAAGGGAGTCACAGCTTTCCCTGGCCACACTCACCTGATGTCCCTGGTGCACTGATCTGTTGGAAAGCAAAGAGAGGGGTGAGTGTGCCGTTGGCAATATTCTGAACCCCCACGCAGAGGGATCACAGCTGCCACCCTGTGCCCTTGGGCCACTCACCTGACTTGGGCAGGATGGCCAGCATGTCCTTAGTCAGGCCCATGGTGGGGATGAGCTCCATGAACTTCTGCAGGAGCTGGGGGCTCAGGTCCTGCTCTCTTGCAGCAGCCACACACCCAAAGCGGGCGCTGATGAGTGCAAGGAATCCCAGCAGCCAGCCCCACACTAGGGGTCCAGGTACTGCGGGGCAGCAGCTGGACCCCAGGGAAGGGCCAAGGAACGAACATGCAGGGTGGATACCAGGCAACCCCCAGCTGCCCTGGGCTGGCAGCAAAGGGGCACAAGCCCCTTGGGATGAGTGACCCATTCACTTGGGGTGGCTGGCAGGGTTGGGTTTCTGCAGCTGGGCTTGCACACTGCAGGGGGCTCTGGTTCAACCCACAACCAACAGGAGATATCTTTAGTGCAAGGCTTCATTCACCCCAAAATTAATTCCCTAGGTGATGGACATGGGGTGCTGCTGATGGCGGGCCTGGGCAGTGGTGGGGAGCCCAGACCCTGCCTGCCTCTGGTGCCCCCATCCCTTCCCAGGAGCCAGGTCCCCACTCCCAACGCACTGAGGAGCTGCAATGCTGTGCTGGGCTCTGCCTCGCCGTGATGGGCCTCGTGCAGGACAGCGTAGTGGCTGCAGTCTGTCTCCATCACATGCAGATCCCTCTTCTCTTGTGCTCCTAAGGACCCCAGAGGTGACCAGTTGGGTAACGTGGTACAGTCTGAGCCCTTCTGGGCCCCTTCTGGGCTGGGGCCCACAGCTCAGTGCTCAAGCCTCAAATTTGCCTGAGGTGGGTATGAGGAAGGAACCCCTGCCCGATGTGGAGGAGCCAGGTGCCCACCCACCTAGAAGAACTTGCTGAGTCGTGGAGGCAGAGGGGGCCAAGCCCACCTCCCACTGCTCCTGAGGCATGGGGGCTGGGATACCCACCCTCTGCTTCAAGGTACCCATGGCTCCAAAGCCCATACCACACATACCTGTGTAGTGTCCTGCCTGCTCGCTCTGCTGGAAGAGAAGCTGAAACTTTTGGCATTTGTGCATCCTGCAAAAGGAACATGAAACAGACAAATGTGTCTAGAGACCACATGGGAGGGCAGTGGGGTGGTGGGCACAGGGGGGAGCCCAGCCTGCCCAGAGGGTTGCACTGAGGCAGGGTTGGACAACCTGGAGCAGTGGGGAAGTTGCTTTGGTGGGGAAGGGAGTCCCTGTACCACGGGGAACAGGGTAAGCAGGACAGATACTTACAAGGGCCAGACCAACTTCATGGCCAGGTCCCCTTCTGGCATGAAGCTGATGATGGCCATGGATGACTTCATCCCATCCCTCATCTTCAGGAAGATGGAGCAGTTGGAAGCAATGGCTGTGACATGCCACACCCCTGCAAACTGCAGAAGGACATCACCAGTGGAATTTGGAAAAGTTGTGGGGACTTGCCAGGGGGATCTGCACTCCTCCGTGGGGGACCTGGCAGCCCACTGCAGAAATTTGACAACCTGCAGTGGACCTGCCACTGTCTCTGGGGACATGTTGCCCTCTTCAGGGACCTGCCACCCTCTGTGGGGATCTGCCCTCCACCATGGGGAACACGACACCCCAGGTAGAAACCTGCCATCCCCTGTGGGGACCAGCCAGGCAGACATGGGGACCTGCCACCTTCCTGCATGCAGAACACCCTGTCCTGCCCCATGCTAAGAGTACATGTGCAGCACCTGGCCCGTCTTCCCTGGGGATAGTGCCACATGCTTGGGGACATCATGGCCCCACGCGTTGGTGTCCTTGCAGTGGGGCTACTGCTGGCACTGGACACAGCAGCCAGGACTAACCTGGTTTTGCACAGGCTCCCCTGGAAGCTGTCCTGGTGTTGGCTCAGGGACTCAGGGGCGCAGCACTGCCCTGCCCCAGCCAGCCCAGGCAGGATGTGCCAGGCAGAAATCTGCGAGGTTACCTTCTCAGTGTCCAAGTCCAGTTGCACAGGGACCTGGGCCCCTGCCTGCAGCAGGTAGAGCAGGGCCAGAGCCAGGCTGGGCAGTGCTGCTGTCACCCTTGCCCTGGAGAGGATGTGGGCAGGAGACGCTGCACCCACCTTTATAGCCCCCGCTGCTGGCAGCACCCCTGCCCACACACCCGCTTTATGCAACAGGTTACATAAGAGCAGGGATAAGCTGTGCCCAGCTTAGGTGACAATGCCCTGTCCCCCGCAGTTCTGGATGAATGCAGCCTTGTGTGAGACCCAACCCAGATCATGCCAGGACCAAGTGCTGCCCCATGCCCGCTCCATGGCTGAGTAGGAGTATGAGGTGCATCCCAGGGGCCCCCTCCTGGCTGTTCCCATTGATTCTAGGGTCTGTCAGTGGTGGGACAGATCCTGCCTCAGGATCCTCAGTGCCACAGAATGGTTGTGCTGTTACCCCAGGCTGAGCCACGGCCTGGTGCCCTCAGAAGGGGTTGCGGATTCTTATGCTGGTGGCAAACAACTCAGACTCCCCTGCTGGAGAGGGTCTGGCTTGATGGGATGGAGTTCCAGGGGTGGCCAGGATCAAGCCACATCCAGAGCTCACAGACATCCTTCTGCTTTGTGCCCATCCTTCCCCAAATTTCTGGAGAACCCCTGATGCCCATCGCCCCATTCCCATGCTGCCAGCCTGCTGTCCAGCAGGGAAATCAAGGCAGGGAAACTGGGGGAGCCCAAGGGGCAGAGGGGGAGCAGATGCCCCTCAGTGAGTCCTGGCCTCAGGGACCCCTTTTTCTGGGATAGGGCAGGTTCAGTGGGCAGGCAGCACCACAGGGCAGAGCTGTGAGTGCACATGGGGTCTCAGCCCAGCAGCTCCACAGCCAGGAGCTGGGGTCAGCCCTGACTGCTAACCCCAGTCCCAACCCTACTGGTCATGCTTTCCCCACCCCATCGCCTTGTTTGGGGCTGCCTCACAACAATCCAGCAGGCAAGGGCTGGTTTTTTATGGGCTTTAATTGAGACAGGGATACAGGTGTAGGTTGTGAAGCCAGGAAGCGAAGACTGCTGCAGTGCTGGGGAGCCACTGGTGGTCCGATGGGACAGGGTGGTCGCCAGTTTGCGGTGCTGCTGGGGCTTGGACTGGTAGCAGCTGGTGGGTCTGCCTGGAAAAGATGGGGGGTGAGCACGGCTGAGCTGTGGGAGACCAGGTAACACAGAGGGGGTACATGGGCCTGGCGAGCCCCACACTGTGTGGGGAGGCACCCCACAGGGCTGGGTGGGGGATCCCCAGTAGTTGTGAGGAGAGGAGCAGCCTCGGGAAGGATTGTAGAGGGGCTGGGGGCTCTGTGGGGTACACGGCTTTAAGCATCCACATACCCTCCGGCAGGGCTGGTCTGAGTCCCAGTGAAGTCAGGACTCACCTAAGCAGCATCTGCCATGCATTTGTCTGCAGGAGGAAGAAACAGGGAGATCAGCTCCTCTGGGGGCTGTGGGACCTTAGCCCCCCCGGGGGATCCTGAATGGGGATACCCCATGGCTGGCCCCATAGAGAGGCAGACACAAGCCAGCAGGGTCTCCTCCTACTCAGTCCCCCTCTGGTATCCTCACCCCCTACTCCCTGACACCATCCCTGTGCTCCCAGCCTCACCTGTCTGGGGCAGGATGAGGATCTCATCATCCGTCAGGCCCTGCTCCCTGGAGAACTGGGTGAACATCTCCAGGTGCTCAGGACTCAGCTCCTTTGTCCGGCCTGCAGTCAAGAGCAGGGTGAGAGGCAGTCCCCCCGTACCCACCAGCACAGAGGTACGGGCAGCCCGGGGATCCCAACCCAGCCACCATCCCCCCAGGGTCACCCCAGTTTGAGAAATTACCCTAACCCTGCCCTTCTCCTATGGAAAAGAGACATCCCAGGGGCATGGACAGCATGGGGGTCCCGGGGCAGACGTACTGTAGAGCAGCACCATGGTGGAGGAACCAGTGCTCTTGAAGATGCGGGTGGCCACCAAGGCGTATTCCTCATAGTTGGTCTCCACCACATGGATGCTGTGCTTGCTGCCCCAGCCTGTAGGGGACATGGGGCACAACTCAGCCTTGAGCTCAAAATCAGCTCCAAGGCAGGAGCAGGCACAGCAGGGCTGTGAGTGTGTCCAGGGCAGCACAGAAGCTGGGCACTCACGTGGGCTGGTGTAGCTGAACCGCCCTGGCTGCTCTGTCTTGGTGTAAAGACTGGTCCTCGTCACGCACTGGTCCCCCCTGGGGAGAACAGCAGCGCGGGATGCACCAGTGGCCACCCCCGGTACCCCCTCCCCGCGCACTCCCTCCCCATGCCCCATACTTGGGGTAAGTAGATGTAACTTCCAGGTTCCCCTCTGCGGTGGTGGAGATGATGGTGGTGCACATCTTCATCAGGTGCCTCTTCTCCTTGAACCAGTTAGAGTTGGAGGCCAGGCCAATGCTGTACCATCTCCCTGTGAGCTGCACACAACCTCCACTCAGCCCCAGCTGGGCACAGACCCTGTCTCACCCCTCAGCCTCCACCAGCCCCAGCCCAGGCCATGTCCCCCCTACAGCAGGACAGCGTCTCAGGGAGCTGCTACAGCTCTTGGCAACCACAAAACCCAGGAACAAGGAAATCCCTGTTTCATTACATGCCCTTCACTGCCCTTGGGTGTTTCCTTCCTCTTCACCCCAAGCCCAGGGAGTGTGACAGGACTGCCTGGCTCTGAGATACCATTTACAGCCATCTGTGGGTGTGAGGAGGGGTCAAGACACTGGGTGCAGCACGGCTCGTTCCATTCCGGTCTAAGGAGCCAGCAGTGTGCTGCCCTGAGGGGAACTGCCAGCCTTGGAGAGCAGCTGTGCTGGGATCACCCTTGCAGCACACCCCAAACCCCTGTCCTTGAAGCAAGTGCCTCCCTCCAGCTCCAGCACCTCTGTCCCCCCCAGCACCTTGCCAGGAGGAGGGATGGAAGGGATACCCCAGCACAGCAGCCCTTGTTTTTTTGTGGCCCTGGGCTGGGGTCTTTGCTGGGGACGGGTTCCCATGGCCCACATCTGTGCTGTCAGACTGAGATTGCCTTTCTCACTCTCCCCTGTAAAATCCCTGAGCATCCACACCCATTCCACAGCACAGCAGCAGCTCGGACCCATGCCTAATCCAGGGTTCTGCCCCACAGGCTGGAGCCTGGATGCTGGATCCCACCAAACCCAGGTGCTGGGAGGTCCCAGGATGAGGGGGCTGCATGTGCACCAGGGCGAGCCTGGCCCCCCATCCACCTGCACCACCCCCTCCCCACATTTTCAGGGCAAGGATCCCCCAAAACACCCCAAACCTCCACAGAGGTGATGCCGGTTGGCCTGGGTCACCTTGTCCTGCTGGAAGTCAGCTTGGACAGGAATGCTGTCCTGGGCGTGCAGTGTGCTGAGCAGGGCCAGCCCCAGGACGCCGAGCAGTGTGGCCTGCATGGCAAAGTGGAGCTGAGCCGAGAGCTGGAGGCAGAGCGCTGCGGTGCTGGAGAGTTTGTCGAGCCCCTATTTATGGTCAGGCATTGCAGGGGCCCCCGGGCAGCCAGCCCTGCCTCCCCCCATGCCGTTATGCAAGCTGGGGCAGGACAGAGCACTGAAGCCAAAGGGCAAGCAGGGGATCCTGTGAATGCTTCCCTCCTGTTGATATGATGTATTTGCTCCAGGGTGCCAAAATGCTCTGCAGTGAAAACAGCCAGCGGCCAGCGGAGTGGCTGCCCTGCCTCCAGTGCTGCTGGGCTGGGGCAGGGAGCAGCCCATGGAGAGGGGCCAGCGCTGCCCCATCCACACAGGGTGGCCTCACTCAGACCCAGAGTGGGGCTTCAGTGAGATGGAGGAAATCCAGGGCCTGCCAGGTCCCAACCCAACCCATGGGACTTGATACCTGTGGGACCTCCTGCTTTGCCTTGACTCAAGTCCCTGCAACACCCAACTCAGCACCCTTGGGGTGTGTCCCACCGGTGAGCCGGGGAGCTCCATGATGTTCAGCTCTCTGGGGACCAGCATGCAGCCAGATGCACCTTAGGACTTTATAGCCCACCTGCCCCACCACCCTGCACCCTTTGCCAGGTGCTGGAGGGGCTGGAGATGCTGTCCTTGGTTTGGGGTCTTAGCAGGTACTAAGGTATCCCACTCAATCTGGGGACTCTCCTGCAGGCTGAGGGCAGGGGATGTATGCTGGTGCCAGCAGCAATGCCCACAGGTCTGGCAGGGTTTGGGCAGGGCTGGCTATGCCGGGCAGAGCCCCAGACCCACGGTGCAGCCCTGCCAGGGTGCTTTACGTAAGGAGCATGTTTTCAGAACAGCTGGTTTTCCCCTGGCAGCCCCCCTTGCACATTCCCCTCCCTGCATCCCGCTGTGAGGCCGCCCTGCCCTGCACACCCCGCGCCTGCTCGGCCCCGTGGATTTATTAAAACAAAACAAAAGCTGAGCCAGGCAGGACTGGGGCTGGCTCTGCTCGGGACACTGCATGCCCAGGACAGCACTCCCGTCCAAGCTGGCTTCCAGCAGGACAAGGTGACCCAGAGCCTGGCTGGGGCCCTGTATGCTGGGCTGGGGCTCAGTCTCCCCCAGAGCTCACCTTCAGGGTGCTGGGGGAACACTCTCCATCAGGCACCGAGGCAAGGAACACCCAGGGTGTCACTGTCACCTGGCGCTGCAGCAGGAACACAAAGTCCCCCCTGCTGCCAGATACCTCCAGTTCCTTGCCCAGGTGCCAGGAGGGGGTGACCGATGGATGCCCAGGGGGTGCCCGGGTCTCCTGAGGGTGACAAAGCTGGGAGCCAGCCCAGGCACCTGTGTGGCAAAGCCGGTGCAAGCTCAGGAGTATGGGAGCACTTGGGGGCATAGGGGACACCAACAGTGGCAAGGGGCAGAAAGAACAAGGCTGGGGGCAGGACGGAGTATCTGGACTGTGGGTTCCTGCGGCAGCTGGACACAGACCCTTGGGCATAACCTGGGTGTTTGCACTCAGAAATGGTTTAGCCCCAAGGATGGATGATCCGAGCTGGGATGAAGGGTGTGGGGAATCCTTATGGACCAGCCCAGCTCCCCGGGTCTCTCCCCTTGCTCCCTTTCCCCCCTGCCCAGTGCAGCCACTTCGGGGTGCAGGTAAAATGGGCTGGATCCAGCACAGCCCAGCTCTGTCAGGTTCGGGGGGCGGCCAGGCTGGACACGGGTGGTGGGAACAGGGACTGGCTTCTGGCACAACACGTGTCTTCCCTTACATAATTCCCTGATAAACAACACGTGCCAGCAGTTCCCGCTAGGATTGCAAAATGCTTTTTTGTACTGTGGACAGACGGCTGCTCCCGGCCCGGGGGCTGCCCTGTCCCCACCTGGAGCCAGCGCCAATCCTGAAATGTGGCAGGACCGCCTCGGCTGGGAGGAGGGGTCAGATGAGGGGCTGCAGCATTAACCCAGGGGGTCTACCCAGCCCTCCAGCCCCTCCAGTGCCCTGCCTGTCTGTCTGCGAGGTGCTGGCTGTGTGGGCAGGAGTCCAGTGCAGGCAGCAGCCCCTCGAGAAACAAACTCTGCAGGGCTGGGGCAGGGGAACAGGCTGTTTCCTGGCCCTGGAGGTCCTGGGGACAGGAAGCAGGATTGTGGGACTAAGATTTCATCCCCTGGGGTCCCTGAGTGATCTCCCAGCTTGTTGGGAGAAAAGGCAGATGCTGTGCTCTCCCCAGTGCCCCTAAGTCCATGCCCCCTGTGGCCCAGGGACAGCGCCGTTCCCCTCAGTGCTGGGACCTCCCTTGCCCCTGCCAGCTTGATGACAGGTACCACGTCACAGGAACCACCACACAATTCACACCACAGGAACCACTGACACAATTCCGTCCCACTCTCCCATGGCTGGTGAAGGCTCACAGAAAAGATGGCAGGGGTCTTCATGGAAGGGGGCTGCACAGCCCCCCAACACCCCCTCAGCACGTGTCCAAGGCATTGTCAGCCCATGGTGGAGGCAGTGCTGGCCTGGCTGGGGCAGACCAAGAGCTGACTGGCCTGTACACAGGCTCTTCTCTGAGGTGTTTATTGGGGTGTTGCTGGCTGCTGCAGGAGAGTGGGGTACAGAGCAGAGGGGGGACAAAAGCTAGGGGGCACAGGACAAGGACAAGTGCAGCTGCCAGCAGAGCTGGAGGGGCTGAGGAACCCCAAGGCTGGCTCCAGAACTGTGGAGCAGCAGGGGGAGCAGACTCAAGTGCGGCTCAGATCTGCGTGGACATGGGCAGCTGGCTGAGGTGAGGGCGGAGCCCTGAGACCCCATGGCAACTCCATCCGCACCTACAGCTTCGTTTCTGGAAAAGAAGTGCTGAGGGGCTGTGGGGGTGTCCATGCCCAGTCTGACCCATCTGGGGGGTGAGTGGGGCTTGCTTTGCCAGGATGTACCTGATGCCCATTCTGAGTGACACTGTGCACACAAGAGCACAGACTCTTCTGGGGAATGGTCTGGCATGGCCTCTCCCGTCCCAGACCAGCCCTCCCACACTCCTGAGGCAGGACTACACAGTCATGGTGCAGTGTGGATCTGGCCCACTGTGCCCAGCCCACTGCCAGGAGGGACACCCAACTGACGCCCAGTGTGGGACCAAGCCTGGCACATAGGAGAGGGCACCCAGCACATCACCCAGCATCCCCAACTCACCATCAAGGATGTGAAACTCATCTGCAGAGTCACAAAACCCTGCAAGAGACAGAGCCCGGGGGGATCACCTTGTCTGGAGCTTGGCACCCTCCAGTCCCTGCACCCCCAGGACATTGCAGGGCACAGCCCCATTCTTGCATCTTTGTCCCTGGGGTGGCCAGAGCATCAGGACAGAACCCACACAGGTCTCCCTGAGGACTGTGTGCCACCCACCATAGGTGGGGAAGTAGTAGGTCACATCCTCACTCAGACCCACAGCCCTGATGTGCTGCTCGAACTTGTCCATGATGGCATCACTGACCAGGCTGGTCCGTCCTGTACAAGGGGAGACACCATCAGAGGCCTCAGGCCCTACCTGGCCCGGGCCTGAAGCCCCCCATGTCCCCACACAAGGCTCAGGCCCCACGGGGTTTTCAGCTCAGAGAAATGGGTTCCCAGTTCCCTCCTTACCTGCTCCCCCACAGCATCTGGGGACAATTCTCCAGCTGGGAGTGACCCCCATTCCCAGGCTGGATCCTCCAAGGCTTTGGCTGGCCTCTCCTGAGTCCAGCATGGGTTTCCCACCCCTGTCCTCCACCTGCCATGAGGCCCCGAGTCAAAGCCTACCATAGAGCTTAACAGAGATGCTGCGGCCCTTCTGGTAATAAAGGATAATGAAGTTGCTAGGGTCAGCCTCACCCACCACCACATCCACCTTGCTGCTTTTCCTATGGCCTGGGAAGGACAAGAGGATAGCCCAGTTAGTCCTGGTCAATCTTGGTTAGCCCCAGCATCATCCAGGGGCTTCATTTCACCACAAACCAGGTGTACAAGGGGTGAAAATCAGGCCAGAGTGGGGCAGCCCCCACAGACAACAGCCCATCATGTCACCCGTGATGGCATCCGGCACTTAGGGACCCAAGACATAGAATACTGGGAGTGCACTGGGAAGAGGGACATTGGTACCAAAACCCTGCTGAGAGCAGGACTGGGGGGCTCCAGCAACCTCCTGTCACCCCAGACCAGTCTCCCTCACCCTTCAGCAGGAAGTGTCCAGGGGCCTGGGCAGGAAGGTAGTGCTGCCTGATTTCCCAGCACATCTTGTCCCTGCATGGGGAGACGAGGAGGAAATGTCAGTACAGGCTGTGGAGGATATTCCTGGGTCCCTGCCCGCCCAGAGACACACACTGTCTGTTTCCTTGGAACTTTGTTTTCCCCCCAGGGAAAGATATCCCAGAACACTGGGGAGACATTGTAAGAGATGCTGGGCCCAAAATCTGTTGAGCCCAAGGTGTCCTTGCCAGCCCCCTGCAGCACTGAGCCTGGTCAGGACCTCGTGGCCCGCCAGGCTGGGGAAAGTGCTCACAGATGTGCTGAAGGTCGTCATCCTGAGACATGCTGCCTCTGGGATAGTCCCAAGAGCCAGTCCTGGGCTGCACAGCCATGGAACCACCACGTGCCTCAGTTTTGCCAGCCTGGCTGTCCTCACACGGACCAGCCTGGGCACACCCAGCCCAGCCTTGAGCTAGTGGCTGTATGGGTGGCAGGGTGCCAATCATGGCCAGGGTTTCTACTACAAAACTCTCTGGAGGGTATCCCACAACGCTTGGCTCTGGGGCAGCTCTGTCCTGTTTGGAGTCTGTGGCCAGGGCACTGGCACTGCTCTGACCTGCTTTCGGAGTCCCCATCCCAGGGCATCAGTCCTGTTCTGACCTGCCTGCAGCACCCCTGTCCCTGCCCGCAGACCCTGTCCCTGGCATTACTCACAGCTTCCTGAAGGTGCTGATGGCCAGGCTCTGCCCATCCAGGATGGTTATTGTCACTGTCGTGGCCTCCAGCTGGTGGCTGTGCTCAAGCAGGTAGCTGCATTGGGAGGCCATGCTGACCAGGAACCACTTCCCTGAGAGCTGCATGGCACAGGGGTGGCACCATCTACAGGGCCACCAGCCTGGGATGTCACCACTCAACCATCCTGAGCACCCTCCTTCCTCTCACTTGGCACCTCTGCCCACAGCCTGTCACTTGGGGTGCCCACAGGGCACAACTGCCCTTCAGGTGCCAGTAGGGGGGATTGCAGGGCAGGAGCCTGGGGCTGGGCAGGGCAGCTCCTGACAGGCTGGGGGTGTGTAGGGGATGTCCAAGGCACCTGCCCATGGCTCACACTGCCCACAGCACTGCGGGCACCCCAATGCCACACTGGGTGTGTGCTGGGCACCGCTTTTTGCTGCAGCCCCAGCTCTGCCCCACCAGCAGAGCCCCAAAGTGAGGGCGGCTGCACAAACCCCGCAGCAGCTTCAGATGGTCGAGGACCCCTGTAAGGCTCTGGCCCCTGCACCTGCTCTGTGGGCAGCTCTGCGGGCAGTGCTGGGGCTGAGCTAGGCTCTGGAAGCCCTGGCTGTGTGGAGGGCACCGAGGGGCTTGGGGATGGGCTGGGAGGCTGAGTGGGGAGGACAGTGGGGGTCTGCAAGGGTGGGCCTGGGGGGGAGAGGGCACAGGGGGTATGGGGGAGGATGGGCTGCAGAGGTGGATCTGGGGGGGACTCCAGGGGTAGCACGAAACAGGAGCCACCGCGGCTCCCTGCAGCCCACCCAAGCGCGGCTTCAGCGGATGCCCACAGACCCCTCTGCCCAACCCCTCACCTGGTGGAGGCTGAGCCCCTCCTGAGCCACCACCTTCTCCAGTGCACTCTGGGGAGGGGGCGGCCGCCGTCTCTGCGCCGCCTTCTGCCCCCGCGCCGTCAGGAGCAGCCCGAGGAGCAGGAGGGTGCGCAGGGCCGCCATGTGCCGGTGTGCGAGACGGGCGCGACCGGGAGCCATGAGACCTGGTGGCGGCTGGACAGGGTCATCGCCGGGGTCATCGCCGGGCCGGGCCCGGCTGGAGCCAAGTGAGCGGCCCCGGACAGGGCCGAAGGTTGAGGAGGGGCCGGGGGGGGGGTGTGTGTGTGGATCCAGGGGTGGGCGGGGCCTGTCCAAGATGGGGCGTGGTCTAACGGGGCACGGGCGGGGCTCATGGGGCGTGGTCTGTGGTGGGCGTGGTCGAGGTGGGGCAGCGTTGCCGCTTCCGGGGCATTCTGAGCGATCGCGCTGCGCTCCCCTCGCTGCGTCTGGCACGCTGCGGGGAGCTCTGTGCTCGAGCCGTCGGGGCTGCGGCCGGACGTGCCCGGTGATTGGCCGGCGGGGGAGCACCGGGAGCGCCGGCCGGAAGTGGCGCGGCGGGGCGGGGGCAGCGGAGCCGCCGAGGTGCGGGGGGACAGCGGGGACACCGGGCACGGCACGGCACGGCACGGGGGGAACGCTGGCCATGGGTGCACTGGGCACGGCAGAGGGGGAACACTAGCCAAGGGGGACACCGGGGAAGCCGGGCACGGCACGGGCGGGATACTAGCCGCGGGAGGCACCAGGGCACCGGGCACGGCACGAAGGGAGCAGCGGCCAAAGCTCGGGAGGGCCGCGGGCCCTCGGCGGGTGCGGGTCCCCTGCTGGAGCCTGACAGCAGCACTCCGCTCCGTTCCAGGCGCGGCGGCAGAATGACACGATGGACGCGGGCTGCCCCCGGCTCCCGGGCACCGTCCTGTTCGAGATCTTTCTGTACCTGGACCATGCCGACGTGCTCTCGGTGGGGCTCGTCTGCCAACAGTGGCGCGCCGTGGCTCGCGACGAATTCTTGTGGAAGGAGCTTTTCTACCGCTACTACCGCGTGTCCCGGGATGTGCCGCGGCACCCAGGTGCGCTCCGGGGCACGGGGCTGATCCCGGGGGACGGCAGCTGCCGTGAGCCCGGGACGGAGACTGCACTCCCCTCCTCTGCCCTCTGCTGTCGGGGTGGTGGAAACCCCGAACCGCGTCCCCTCAGCTGTGTCACAGTGTCATGGGCTGAGATGTGCACGGGAAGGGCTCTGGGTCTGCCAGGGGGTCAAAGGGCTGAAAATGCTTTGCCTTTCCCTTCTTGTCACAGAAAAGAGGTTTCTGAGCTCTCTAGGCAGGTGCTCTCTGTAGCTGCTGCCCAGGGAGATCCCGGGAGTTGCAGTGTGTCACCACATGCTGCTGCATCCCAGCCTGCATGGGATCTGTGGAATCACTGCTGCCTTGGCCTTTCTGGGACTTGGCAGCCCCTCTGCTGCAGGTCTGTCACTTCTCCAACTGGAATAGGCGCTGCAACAAGCACCACTGGCTGCTCTGAGGGTCCCAGGGCCTGGACTGTGCAGGGACACCTGTGCCTGTCTGGGGGATGTGGGGCCCTGTGACAGCACTGGGGACATGTGCTGAGTCAGCAGCTGCCCCACAGCACCAGGGCAGGTTGGATTTGATCTGGGCTCACAACAGGAGCTGACAGAGCCTGGCAGGGCTGTCCTTGGCCAAGCTGTCAGAAGGCTTGGGGGTGGCAGTCGTGTGATCACAGCTCTGCTCCCGGCTGAGCACCCAGTGCTGGAAGCAGTTTGGTGCAGTCTGGAAGGATGACCCAGCTCTGTCACACCAGCTGGGACCCAGCAGCAGGAGCTCTTGCTGCCCAGGCGGGTTTCTCTCCAAGCAGCCCATTCCCAGTGTGCTGCAGGGTGTGAGAGGGCTGTGTAGGGGATCCCCAGCTGTGGCTGAGGGAATTGAATCCTGGGTTGTGAGTTGCAGTGGCTACAGAAGGGCAGGAGGAAATGCCAAGAACCAGGCAGTGGGAGCTGATCTCCTTGCAGCAGGAGCACCACTGCAGAAGGGCTCTGGGAGGAGGTAGATGTCAATGGGATTCCTCCAGGCTGTGTGACTTTGCTCTTGCAGACCCGGGGAGCTCCATGGTGCTGAGGATGTTCTCTTTAGGGTTTTCCTGAAGCCTTTTGACCAGGCTTGTTCCCTCCCAGCTCCTCCTGGAGCTGCTTAGTCAGCTGCCAGCCCTGTTCTTGAGCATTAATTAGGATCAAGCAGTTGGTGTAGCTCAGTAACATATTCAGGCACCTCCCTGGCTGCTGGAGCTGTGGGCACCCTGCACGAGGCAGCAGGATAGGGACAGCTGGCAGGCGTGGGCAGAGGCTGGAGCATGAGTTTGGGGAATACCTCTGCCAGCCTGGCTGCCCTGACAGCTCCATGGTTAGAGGAATGGTATGGAGTGGGTCTGTAAGATGAAATGTTGGGTTTGCTTCCAAATGGGGCTTGCTCAGGCTTTTCACAGCTGGATAGGCCGGGACCAGGAGGCTCAGAGGGGGTCGAAGCGCCCAGCCTCACGCAGCAGTGGGATGTGCTGGCAGCGAGCTGGTCCCTCCAGGTGCCTCCTGGGCTGCAGCGTGTTCCAAAAAATCCTTCAGTCCTGTTCAGTGTCACTAGGAAAGTTGGCCCTTATCCATATGCATGGCTAATCCTCTTTGGCTCTCTGGGATTTGCTGCTACAAGAAGTCTGTAGGCTGCCTGGCTGGGCCCTTCATTAAAAATCTTTATTTACCTTTTATTGTCCATCAGTAAGACTCCTGTGAGTGTGCCCCAGGCTGTGCTCAGCACACTGTGCCCAGCTTCTGTTCTTCTGTCTCATTTCTTCAAGTCTCTTACCTCATGGAAATGTTTTTTTCCTGGTCCCAGACCCTTTCTGGAACCGTCTTAATTCTGCGCTAGACAAGACAGAGATAATCAGTGCAGAGCTGGGTATGGTGAGGAGCAGCTTCCCAGCTTTCCTCTTGTCCCACCTGGTTGATCTGGTTGTGCTCGAACACATGTTCCTTCTCAGGAGTGTTTTGTCCTGAGCAAGGTTTTGGCCTGACAGCCGGAGCCTCTGTGCAGGCTGTTCCAGCAGGGGCTCTGCTGGTTTGGAAAGCAGAGATGTGGTGTGGAGCAGTCTGTGTACTGGAAGAAAGGTTTTTTGTGTTTGGGAGTGGGGAAGCTGCTGAGGAAAATGCTGAGGATTGGTAGCTGAGCTACAGCCCTGGGTTGGTGCCCCAGAAGAGCTTCTGGCCTTGCTCTCAGGAGCCAGGATTGATTTATTAAAGCCTGATGCCGTGTTTAGCCCAGCTCTGCTCCCCTCCACTCACACTCCCGTCCCGTGTCCATGCTCTGTGCTGCAGGTGCTGTCTCCTGGTACGATGAGTTCCAGAGGCTCTACGACACCATCCCTTGCGTGGAAGTGCAGGCTCTGAAGGAGCACAATGACCAAGTTTTGCACCTGAGCTTTTCCCACTCTGGCTGCCTGTTTGCATCATGCTCCAAAGACTGCACGGTCAAGGTAAAGTGGTAGGTGCCCTGCCCAGCCCTTGCAGCCTTGGTCCAGTGGGGCTTAGCCCTGAGAGCAGCTTTTGGGAAATATTTGGAGAGGTTTGACCAGACATCCCTGGACTTGGGCTGGTTCCTGTGGGTGCTGAGCTGTCTTCTAAGCCACAGAACTAATGACTCTTGCAAATATAGCCTTGGGGGCTGTGGATTCCAGCTCCAGAGTGTGTGTGTGTAGGTGGCCAAGGTGCCTTGCTTTCTAGGTGAAGATCAGTGCCCTGTTGTGCCATGGGTCTGATGAAGACTAGGAAGATAATGATCCACTGCAGTGGATCATGTTTTCCCTGAGTTGTTGTCCTGGGAAGAATCTGTCTGAACATGCCGGAAACCCAGCTGTGGTAGCACCATTCACTGCATGAACTCAATCTCCTCTGACCAGTGGAGCAGCAGTTCTTCATTTAGCCCCTCTCCATTTTCTGTCAGGGGAAGGGACAGGGATGTAGTGAGTAGGAGGCAGTTAAATGGGGTTTTTGATAATGTTTGTTTTTCATGTCCTGGTGAGTACTGGCAGAACAGATAAAGCAGAACCAGTCTCAGGCTTCTCAGCAGCTTCCTGATTGTCCATCTCTGTAGATCTGGAGCAATGATCTGGACATCTCCCTGCAGCACAGCTCCAACATGAGGCCATACAACTGGAGCTACACCCAGTTCTCCCAGTTCAACTCCGATGACTCCCTCCTGCTGGTATCTGGTGTCTTTGTGGGGCCTCACAACTCCTCCTCAGGAGAGATTGCTGTGATCAGCATGGGTAAGTGGGGCTTCCCTGGGGCTCCCTGGGGTATATGAGTGCTGTGTGAGGGGGTTCCCTTCTTCTCTGGGTGTGCAGTAGCCTTGCCTCAGCTTGTCCTGACTCCTGAGCTAAGGGGTTCCAATCACAGTTCTAGAGGGGAAACCTCACAGACAGCCTTAACTCTGTTCAGGTCACTGCAGCAGTACCTCAAGGTAGTGTGTTGTGTATTTAGCCTCACTTCTCTTCTAAGTGCCAGTCTGGGCAACTGTTATCCACATCACTCATCTTGAAGGCCCTGCCTCTGGCGTATGTGGTGCTTGGCATAGAGCAACAGAAATCCAGAATGGTTTGGGTTGGAAGAGACCTTAAGGCTCATCTTATTCCAACCCTCCTGCCATGGGCAGAGGCACCTTCCACTATCCCAGGTTGCTCCAAGCCTCATCCAGCCTGGCCTGGGACACTTCCAGGGATCCAGGGGCAGCCACACCTTCTCTGGGCATCCTGTGGCAGGGCTTCACCACCCTCACGGGGAACAATTTCCCCCCACTATCCCATCTAACCCAGCCCTCTGGCAGTGGGAAGCCATTCCCCCTTGTCCTGTCCCTCCATCCCTTGTCCCAGGTTCTTCTCCAGCTCTCCTTGAGCCCCTTTAGGCACTGGGAGGGACTCTAAGGTCTTCTCCATGCTGGACACAGCCAGTTCTCTCAGCCCATCTACAGAGGAGAGTGGCTGGATCCAGCCCTCGATCACCTTTGTGGCCATAGTCTCACCCTTAGGTCTCACAGGGCTTTCTGAGGTTTTGTCACCTGAGCCTCTTTCACTTCTGCTGCAGCTCTGTGTGTGAGGCTTATCCCCACCATGGTATCTCACCATCTTTGTGCAGAGTCCCACAGTACCAGCAATCAGGAGGGCACAGCTGTCTTGGCTGGTGAAGCTTCAAGCCCCAGGGATGGGAGGGAAATTCTGTATGTGTTTAACTTGTTCTTGTCCCCAGGGCCTGCTCTGGGCCCCACTCAGGGAAAGGATGGGTGATTGGATTGCTCTTTGCTCTGGCTCTGTGCACTGCCCTGTTATTTTGGTTTCCTTTGTGCAAGGTATCATCACATATCTCTGGAGAAAAGGGAAATAATCTTTCTCTGAAGCAGTGTCTGGGAGCTGGATAGGGGTTGGCCTCTCCTACAGAGATCTGGATCCACTTCCCCTGTCCCACACGGTTTCTCCAGGGCTGGAAGTCACTGCCTCACACTCATGTTTCCCTTCCAGAGAACTTCACACTGCTTTCCAGGGTGAGGAATAAGCCCTACGATGTGTTTGGCTGCTGGCTGAATGAAACCAATTTGATATCAGGCAATCTGCATCGGATTGGGCGCATAACCTCCTGCTCAGTCCTGTGGCTGAACAATGCTTTCCAGGTGAGCTGCCTTCCTTCCAGCTTTGCAGACAATGCAGCTTCCTGCTGGCTTCTGGGGGAGGGAAAGCTGCAGGGGAGGATGGCTCAATCCTCCTGTCCACCCTGTTTGTCTCCTCTGATTTGCCCTCAGGATCCTGAGCTCAAGGCAACCCTTACAGGAGGTTTCTCCATGCATGGTGTTGTGGTACTCACTACACTATTCTAACTCTGCCCTCAGATCTCATTAACTTTTGCCACATTAATTAAGCTGAGGAGTTGGCTGCAGTGCACCACAGCATGTATTGCCCAACAGCAGGGCTGCTGAGGTCCTTGCTAGTCTGAGTTGGGCCTGGGACTGCTGTAGCCTGGTGTGTGTCCTAGCAATGGCCCTTCTCCCACTTGGTAGGTCAGGGTATTGCTGGGAGCTGGAAGCTGAGCTCAGCCCTGCCTGGCCTTGCTGAGGTTTCTTGGCCCAGGTGCTGTTTCTGATTCCATGGTGAGACTTGGGACCTGAGTGTGCTGGCCTCAAACTTCTCATTCACTCCCTGCACTTGGGCTGCTCAGTTGTGTTCCCTCTTTTTCAGTGTCACACCTGCACATCCCCATGTTTTGTGATTTTAACAAGATGCTAACCCCAGGTAAAATCCTCTGGTAGAGGAGACCCTTCCCACAGCCACATCTCTGTGCTACACTGAAGCAGTACCCCAGCATTACCCCTTCCATCCCTGAGAGGCCAGGAAGGACTTTGGCCATAACAGGGGTGTGGGGGTACAGCTGCAGGCTGGGAACAGTGAGGCAGAGAGGAACCTGCTCTGTGTGTCTGGAGCAGATACCAAGGTGACTTTGCTGAGGGGTACAAGCACACTCCAGGAGCACAGGGATTCTCTGCCACTGCTGCTGTGGGCCAGAGGGATCCTACTTCATGCTTATCACAGAGGCCTGAAATCCACAGATTTCCTGAAATCCTTGTTGATCATAGAAAGTAGAGTATGCTGAGGTGGAAGGCACCCACAAGGATCAATTCCAGCTCCTGGCCCTGCACTGTAAAGCACCAGGTAGCACCAGCTGATGACCTCAGGGTACGGTGGCACCAGGGCTGCCCAGCTGCTGTGCTTCCTCGCTCCACTTCTTCCTGCCTGCAGAAACATTTTCTCTCGCTCTGTCTCCATCCAGGATAGGAAGGAGCTCAGTAGAACTGACAAAGCTGGAGGCCCTTCTTGTGTCAGTGCCCCACACACAGTGTGAAGGGATCTGTGGGCACCAGTGTCCCTGTGCTAGCTCGGGTCTCGGTTTGAACTGTGGAAGTGACGTGGGGTGGTTCCTGCTCACTTCTCCTCACTGCTCACAGGGCATCGAGTCTGAGAATGTGAATGTAGTGAAGAGACTGTTCAAGATCCAGAACCTGAATGCCAGCACCATCCGGACGGTGATGGTGGCTGACTGCAGCCGGTATGATTCCCCGGATCTGCTCCTGGACTACGAGGAGCAGCTGGCTGCTTCCTCCACCTGCCCAGTCTTTGATCTTGGCAGTGACAGCGAGGAAGAAGAGGCCAAGCCCAAGCCGCCTCCGGAGCCAGCTGTACAGGAATTGCCGGATGCCGGGGGTGTGCCGGCGGAGCATGGGCTGCAGCAGTTCTTTGATGATATCATGGAGGGCCGTGTGAGGCCTGCCATGACCGAGACAGAGCTGGAGACAAAGGTGGCCGAGCTGTTTGTGCGCAACAGAACTAAACAGCCTGAGCCAAACCTGCTCCCGACAGACAGCAACAGCAAGACAAAGTACTTGATCTTCACCACAGGATGCCTCACCTACTCCCCGCACCAGATAGGTAAGGTTGGGTCTGAGCCTGGGACAGACGGGGTTCCCTGGGGGCCTGGGCTGCAGCTGCACTTGGGATTTGGGTCGGGAAAAGACCTGGTCTCTCTGCTGCCTGTTTATGAAGTGTGAGCTGCAGTTTGCTCTGGGTTCTGAGAGGCCCCATCACTGAGGGAAGTTCCACCTCCTCCACTTGCCTGAGGGTTGTTTTGTTGTTGCCAGCATGAAACATGGCCAAAGTCATGGCAAGGGCTGAGCAGAAAAGCAAGAAGGAGCTACTGGTTAAGGACACCACCAGCCATGAGTAGCAGTGGGTACAGGGGCAGGGCAGCAGTTGCCCTGGAGGAGTGTGTGCAGGGACCTCAGTCCTTTTCTTTTGTAGGAATAGACAGGGCATCAGGGTAAGCCTGGTCTGGGCAGCGTGGAGTTGATGTGTGAGTCACTTGTGCAGTGCCACTGCCCCTTGCCTGCCTCTCCTCTGCCATGCGTGGGACCAGCCAGTGTTTGTGTGGTGAGCGATGCTGGGCAGGCTGCAGCCTCTGTTGTACCAGTGGGATACAGTGGGCTGTAGGGGCAGCATGTGCCAGGCCGTGACATTGCTGGTGACCTAGTCCTGTGTTAGGATGTCACTTGCTCTCACCTGGGGCGCTCATGTTAAGGCAACAGATCTAGCAGAGCCTGAATTTACAGGAAATCCTGTGGGGAGCTCCTCAGCAGGGAGCAGGAGCAGGTAGACTGGCTGTTTCTCCAAGAGACCCTAAAGCTGGCAGAGAGGTGGAAAGGACCAGTAGTGTGGGGAAGGAGGGAGCTGCTCCCAGAATAGACTGCTGTGAAGCCAGACTGTTTCAGTTCCTTTCACTGCTCACAGAGTTACAGCCTTGCTTCCTTGCTCTCCTGACTTTCCCATGACATGGTCCCACAGCAGTAAGGCGGAGGAAGGCAATCTCCAGAACTGTAAGCAACTTAGTCTTTGCCCACCTCAGTTATATGACCTGGACTGAATGAGCTCTGCTCCATGCTCCTGCCCATGGGCTGGCTTTGCAGACAGCTATGGTGACTCAGCCCTGGTCTGAGCTGAGGTGGCCCCTGGATCCCCTGGGCTGAGCCAAGGCCACCTCACAGACTGCAACCTGCTACACACCAAGGCAGAGCCTTTGGGCTCCTGAATTCCTCCAGAGCCTCCCAAGGCTGAGGGATTTGTGTGATGCCTTTGAACTCTGTGACTCCCTGGCTGGCAGCCAACACTTGCAGTACAGGCTGCTGCTTGGAGGGCAGTTCCTGTCTCACCATGAGTCACTACAGTGTCGTTTCCCCCTTAGTTTGTGTGCAGAACTGGCCCTGTGCACCTGCTCTGTGCCCATAGGACCTGAAGGAGCTCACTCTTTGCTCACCTCCCACTCTATGCAGTGCTGCTCCAGCCTGAAATCCTTGAGTTCCCATTTCTCATGCTGGTTTCAGGTTGAGCAGCCTGTCCTGCTGACTCATGTGTGTCTGAGTTTGGAATGGGGAGCATGGTGCTGTGGAAGTGAGGATGAAAATGTTGGTGAGCAGCACTGGTGGGGTGGAAGAACACCAGTCCTGTCCCAAAGGTCCTAAGCTCAGGGACAGGGATATTGGGAATGGCCTTGGACTTGAGCTGTAGTGGGGTGTCACCCGTCTTGTTGGGCTGCAGGAGAGGGCTAAAATCAAAGGTGATGTTAGCAATTCCTGCAGAGGGGCGATGGGCTGGGATGGGATGGGCTGGGCTGGGCTGGGCTGGGCTGGGATGGGCTGGGATGGGATGGGATGGGACCTTCCAGCTCCCTCTGGACCTGCTGAGGATGAAGCCTGTGTGTGTGCCCAGGAGCTACTGAGGCTCACAGGGGTCCTCCAGAAAGCCATTGGGGATGGACCATTTGTGAAGCTGTTTGTGTTTTGGACCTCTTCAGAGCTGGAAGGGGACAGGGCTTGACCCATCACTTGTCTCATTTCGTCAGGGGGTTCAGAAGCTACAAATCACTTGAACGCAATTTTGGTTTAAATGTCTGTTCTTTGAGCTTTCTGGAACAGATCCCCACCTGCACTTGACAGTGTCAGGGGAGAAGTCTGCCACAGCCAGTGCATCTACTGGGCTGCTCCAGGCTGGCTACTGCAGAGAATAGGCCCAGCCCAGGGAATAATTTAGGAGAAAAGCCCTTCCACAACTAGTGTGTCTCCTGGGCCAACGCAGCTTCCATGTGCTCCAGAGATGGGCTGAGGTGAGGTTTGGCTGATCCCACTGGGATCTCCCTGTCTGGGATTGGATGTGCCAGGATGTTGCTCATGGGCAAGGTCCTGGCCTGAAGCCCACCTGGAGAGCTGAAGGAGCCTGGCCAGGACAGCAGGCCTGTCCCAGACCTTGCCCAGCAAGCTGGTTCTTACTTAGCCACGCCAAGGAAATCTCCCTGAAGCTTGGGATCTCCCCCAGCCCTTCTGGCACCAGCGTATGGAACTGCCTCCCTCTGCTTTCTATCCCACAGGGATTAAAAGGATCCTGCCCCATCAGATGACGACTGCAGGGCCGGTGCTGGGGGAGGAACGGCGCTCAGATGAGTTCTTTGACTCCCTGGATCACGTCATCGACATCCATGGGCACATCATTGGCATGGGCCTCTCCCCTGACCACCGGTGAGCACTGAGGGCTTCAGCAACTGCCAGGGTGGGCAAGAGCTGCTCACAGGCTCTGAGGGGTGACAAGGACATGAAGTGACTGTGGTGGATGAATTGAGTGCCTGCTGATCCAGGTGCTAATGGTGTGTTATTGCTGAGCATCACCCCTGGCCTGTTCCCCGTTTCAGCCTGGATTTCAGTGAGCTGAGCTGTAGGCTCCATCCCTGCTGTGCCAGGGGGCTCTGTGAGCTGTGGTACAGCACAGGTAACCCATCCCTGTCCTCCCCAAGGTACCTGTATGTGAACAGCCGGGCCTGGCCACGGGACTGCGTCATCTCAGATCCGATGCAGCCACCTCCCATCGCTGAGGAGATCGACCTGCATGTGTTTGACCTGAAGACCATGAAGGAGGTGAAGCGAGCGCTGCGTGCACACCGGGCCTACACACCCAATGAAGAGTGCTTCTTCATCTTCCTGGATGTCAGCAGGGACTTTGTAGCAAGGTGAGGGGGTGGCCAGGATTCTGATCCTGCATCTGGGACGCCCTGGGGCAGTTGCTGTGGGATGGCCGGGTGAGCAGAACACTCCCTTGTGCTGGGAGCAGAGCAGGGAATGGGAGTCAGGGTAACTGACTTGGAAAGTGCTGATAAAAGGTAACTGTCCTGGTCCTGTTGTAAATATCCTGCTGTAAATCCCTGAGGAAAGGTAAATCTGGGGCTGGTGGTGTGTTCGGTCGCAGGTGGTAAATGCCCTTCTTGGGGCTGCAGGTGCTGTGGGGTGAGCTGAGGGGCACTGGATCCCAGAGGGAACTGCCTGCGCAGGATGAAGCTCATCGAGACAGGGGCTTGGGTTCCCTATGCCCCCATCCCTGCAGAAAGATGGGAGTGGGGAGGGTTGGGGCTGCTAGGCTGACACTGGGACCAGTGGGACACCCTGACCACTGTCTCTCCACCCCAGTGGGGCAGAGGATCGACATGGCTACATCTGGGACCGGCACTACAACATCTGCCTGGCGAAGCTGCAGCATGACAATGTGGTGAACTCAGTGGCATTCAGCCCAGTGGAGCAGGAGCTGCTGCTGACAGCCAGTGATGACACCACCATCAAAGTGTGGCGGTCCCCACGGGCTGTGCGCATCCGGCAGGCCAGGAGGCCCCGGCCCAGGAAACTGCTCTTCTCCTGGCTCATGAACCAGAAAAGCTGAACCCAGGTACATCTGCTCCTGCAGCTTCCTCACTGCAGCACCTCCTGAGCTCACAGAGCCCTGAGCCTTGCACAGAGATGAGCTCTAGGCACACAAATCCTATGGCTGAGCCTGGCAGCGGGAATTGCCTCCTCCTTGAAGCATTGGCTTCAGATAGGACATAAGAGCTGGGGCCCTGTCGTGGATCTGTTGGGCAGCAGCTGAGCTGGTCACTGCAGGGTGAGCTCCCACAGCTTCTCACCAGCGTTGCTACTTGGGCATAGCTCTCTGGGTGAGCTCTGGGCTCGAGACACTGAGGCACGTCCAGTGTGGCTCTGTGTGAGCTGGGGACGTGGCCGGCCCCACTGGGAGTTACCAGCTGCAGAGTACTTGGCAGGGGCCACAGTGCAGCTGCGCTGCCTGACTGCAGGACTCTCGTAATATTGGCGTTTTATTAATGTGTGTTTGTCCCAAAGCTCCATGGGCAACTTGTCTGGCTGCTGGGGAATGTCAAGTGCCTCCTCCCCATGGCACCTCTGCCCGGGAGGGCAGCAGGGACTGGGGGGGTGGCAGGGCCAGGGCTGGGAGCCTGCCTGGCCCTAGGGTCTGTGTACTGGTATCACCAGTTTCCAAACTTGGGAGGGGTGAGGGCTGGTGGTCCCATGGTGCTGGCTTTGCCTCTGTCTTCCTCTGAGTTGCACTTCAATAAGCTATGGATCGGGAATGTATTTATTGTGGGGGACCTGCTGTCCCTTTCTGGGGTACCTGTGAGGACAGCTCACCTCCTGCCCACGCTACCCAATCATGGCACTTCAGGTTCTCTAGGTATGTTCTCTGTAAATAGGTGTAGGCACCCACAGGTGCTGCAGGTATTCATTCACCTGCAGGTGATAGGGACAGAGCCCTCCTGCCTGCAGTGACAGCTGAATGAGCTCCCTGTCCCTGAGGCTGACCTGCCATGGAGGCGGTCAACTTCTCCAGGACCCCACCGGCAGTGGGGATGGTCACTTGGAGTTACTACAGACTCAGTGGTGTTCACTGTCTGTCCCTTGAGCTTCTCTCTCCCTGTAGCAGGTACCCAAGTGTGTCTAAAATTAAGCTCCTTGTCTTGATCTGGCCTAGATGGGGCCCCAAGGAGCTGCTGTCATTCCTGGAAGCAGGGCTGGGAAGGAGCTGTAGGGGGAGGCATCTTGGGCCCCCCCTGGAAGCCCTGGGGCAGGTTCCTGTGCCATTCCCAGTCTGGGGTTGTTGATAGACCTGACGGAGGTGGCAGCTCCTGTCACAATGGCATTGATGGATTTAGCAGCCTCTGCAGCAGGAGGATCGGCACCTGTGTCCTGCTGTGCCCCAGCTTCATCCAAAATGCCTGTACTCAGGTTTTCTGTCATGAAATGAGGGGTTCCTTCATGTGTGTGTGCACACAGGCACCACATCCCGCACAGTCACACTGTGAAGGAACAGCCTCTCCCTCCTCCCCCAACTGTGAACTCTCCACCCGTGGCTCCGTGCAGCAGCGAGTGAGGCACTGAGGTGTTGTTTGTACTGAGTTTTGCTCTTCACTCTGGCATTGAATAAATACTCTGCTAAAGCATCTCTGCAATGTGAGCTTGTTTTTCTGAGCACTGCTCTGCTGAGGCAGAGGCCAGGACTGTCACAGGGCTGGACTGGGGCACTGCAGGAGCTGCTGCCCAGCCTGTGGCTGCCCGCCCTGGGCTGTGTGGGTAGACAGCTGTGAGTAACAGGAGAGAGGCAGGGGATGGCTGAAGGGCAGCAAGCGTCCATGGCAGCCAGGGCTGAACACTGCAGGCTCCAGGACAGGCCAGGGGCTGGATGCCTCCTGGATTTGTTTTTCCAAGCACGAACAGGCACAGAACAGGTAAGCAGAAAGCCCTCCAAGTGCTGTTTGGCATTCCTGTGCCACAGCAGCCTCCTGAGCTGCAATGCCACTGTCCCCTCATTGCCCTTTGTATCTCCCTGGTGCAGCAGCTGCTGTGGTATGAAGGGGGTCTGGGGGCTTCCCAGAGGGGACAGGCACCCATGGTTATCCCTTGTGTTTGTTTCTTCCACACACAGTGAGTAGAGGCCACCAGGCTGCTGCCCCCACATGGATTTAGTCCCTGGGCTGGTGCTGCAGCTTGGGAGGGGCAGGAGCAGGCATCCTGCAGGCTCTGGGCTCCCAAAAGCAGTGAGGGAAAAGCAGCCTGTTCTGCAGGAGCTCAGAGCTGTTACAACTCAGGACCAGGAGTGCTGGATTTGCCTTAGAAGCAGCAGAACCATTGGAACCACGTGCCCAGTGCTGCTACACTGGCTCCCACTGGCCTTTTGGCCCAGTGGAGCTCCAGCAGCTAGACTCCAGCTCTTTCCCTTCCCCTTACAGCCCCTGCTGTTTCCTTCTTGTTTGGGAATCCTCCTGCAGGGAGGCAGGAGCTGGGGAGAGTTCCCAGCACAGAAATAATCCCCCAGCACAGAAACCCCCCTTCCCTGAGACAATCCCCCCCATGCTGTGCCCAGCATCCCCTGGCTCATACACAACAATGCTGTTCAAACAGCTTTTATTAGTGGTTCTGACCATACTGCACCCTCAAAGAAAACAAAACTTAGTTCACAGTGCCAGGCTGAGATGCTGTGGTCAAAAGGGAAAAAAACCCCACAAAAATCCAGCGGTGGCTCGTGTCCAGTGCTTGTCTGTGTGGCTGCCAGGCTGGCAGAGCTGTGCCAGGAAGGGGCTGGGCCCCTGCCTGCAGCACATAAGCACAGTTCTGCTGCCAGCTCCAGAGCTGCTCAAAGCCAAAAAAGGCCTGGAGAGCATCAGCAGCACCAGAAGGGTGAGGAGGAAAAAGCTCTCAGCAGGAGGGGCTGACAGGCCATGTTTCCCCTCCAGCAGTAACCCCGTGGCCTGAAGGGCTCAGCCTGAGCTTTGCTGCAGCACCGACTCCCAACGACTTTCCAAACATGTGCTGGGGCAGGAGGACCAGCTCCTATCCCAAAAGCAGCCCCCATCCCCCAGCTGAGCCAGCATCTCCATAGTCCCTCCTGGCACCACATGGCCAGAACCCCCAGCCCTGCTGCAGTACACATTCTGATCAACACAGAACAAGCTTCTGACCACATAAAACTTATTTCTCAGCGATTCTATGAACAGAGTCAACCTTCCTCTCCCTTCTGTTTCCCAAGTGTCCCTGGGGAGCTGCTGTAGATGGGAGCAGGACTCTGCCAGCCTGGATTTTCCTCATAAGGCACAGGGTGAGAGCAGCAACACAGGGCGTGATCTGTCCCTTCGGACAGGCTGGCAGGGGAAAGGGGGGTGGCTTGCCCAAAGGGAAGGGTCCTGTCATCCCCCTCCCATAGTTAGGCTGTGCTGTCACCAGCTTCTGTACCCCTGCCCCAATAGCAGGGGCTGGGTCTGTCCCCAGGCCCTGCACACACAGATGTGAGAAGCTCCACGCAGCAATTCCGAAGGGGGCTCACAGGTCACCCCAGCACCTGTCTGGAGAGCCCCTGGCCAGCACAGCAGCTGTGGGTGCAAGAGGTTCAGCTTGGGCCAGGGTCCAGGCCAGCCTGCAGGGCATTGGGCACCCCTGAGTTCCTGGGCAGCAGCAGGGACATTCCAAACAGCCCCAGGGGCAGATCAGGGTAGTGCCAGCATGTGGGGGGACAGCCAGACCCTGCAGAGACAAGCCCTACTGCTAAAGGAGCACCACAGGAGCCAGCCCAGGCCCCTTATCATTGCAGGATGTTCACAGCTGGTTCCTGTCACCAGCAAAACATCTCCTGGGGCACATTCAGCCCCTGACAGGGGTGTGGAAAGCCCAAGCAAAGGAGGCAACAAAACTTTGAGTACACCCTGGATCAGGGCCCATCCAGAGCTACCCATAGCCACAACAAAGCTTCAGAGAGCACTATGCAGGGATGTGGCAGCCAGTTCTTCCCCACTAACACCAGGAGAGACCTTCTCATGGTTACTGAACATATGCTGCCCAGAGGAAAGGAGCCCAGGAACAGAAAGGGGACAGCACATTTCACTTCTCCAGTTCCAGCCAGATCCAAGCCAGGAGGCTGCATGTTCAACATGGCACTGAGTGGAGAAAGAGCCACCTGGCCCATGACTCCTGAGCTCAGGGATGGGGAGGAATAGTGAGGGAGAGCTGCTGCTGGTGACTGCAGGCCCTGTGGGAGGGCAGGGACTGGCCAGCAGTGCTCACTGCACGGGCAGAGTACACATCCCATTACCTGAGGTGGCAGTGCCCAGGACATGGAGCTCGACATCAGCAGAGCCCTGGGAAGGCTGGTGGAGCTATCCCACTACAGCAGCGAAGCCAGTTCAGAGCCTGTGCCTTTGCCTATGAGCAAAGACAGCTCCCAGCACAGCACCCATCCCACCCAGCACTGCTCAGCACACAGAGGGCAGAGGGGGGCAGGGTCTGGGGCTCTCAGGGTGCATATTGAGCTCTGTGTCACCTTCCTCTCCTGGCACAGGAGGGACAATCTCCACAGCAGATTCACTTCTCCCTCCCTACGGGCATCCCTGATGCTGCCACACAGTCCCTCCTGGGCAGCAGCACCTCCTGCCCCATTCCACACTCCAGCAGACACCACCCGTCACACGCCCAGTAAAGGCTGGACTCAGGGCTCCCCTAGCCTGCAGACACACCAACGGCAGCAAACCAGTGTGTGTCTTTCTTGCCCAGCTGGCATTGCAGCTGTCACACACCCTACTTGTTTCCCAGGATGTGGAGCAACCAGCAGTGCAGAGCCATGGCACCTCACAGCATATAACTTCCAGGAACACAGAGATCTCAGAAGGAAATCCTAGACAGCTGAGCCAAAATCCACGGGAGGTGGAGCTCAGGCAGGGCAAACCACTGTTTTACTACAGAGAGCTGTAGATGCTGGCTAAACTGGTAGAGCAAGCGCTCTCTCCAGTTTCCACTGGAGTCCAGACAGCAGCAGTTCAGACACTCAAGTCCCTGCAGGGAATCTTCCATATCCCACAGCCTGCCAGTGTCCACCCAACCCTCTCCTCAGGAAAGAGGGCTCCCATCAGACACCTCGTTTCCACTCAGAGCAAAGGTCCCTTTGCAGGAAGGGCTTTTCCCCCCTGTGCCGCCCCCTCTCGCTCTGAGACCTGCCTGAAGTGCAGCACAAGCAGGAGATGCCCTGGGCAGTGCTGGTTCCATGCTCACTGCTCCAAGGTCAGAAGGGTTAGAGGCCCGTGAGATCAACGATGGCTTTAATAAAGATGGCATCATCACGCACGTAGGAGTTCTTGGCTTCCATGACGGACACAGGGCAGAAGAGGGGGCAGCCGCTGGCGATGTTCATCTCCGTGACAGGGCGCTGGAAGGACGAGGATGTCACATCCGGCCGGAAGGCGTCGATGATGTGCTCCCGGTTATTCTGGTCCAGAAGCATCAGGGTGACCTGTGGGGAAAGGTGAAAACATAGGGGAGTGGCTGAGTAAAAGGCACATGGAAGCCCAGCCCAGCGACACGTGCAGATACCAGCAGCCACAGCCACCCTGCACATCTGCAAATCGGAGAAATGCCTCTGAGTGGGTCCAGCAGAGAACATCACCTCAGTAATGTCCTGTAGAATCCTTCCCCATCCCCACATCCTGCCCGTCACTGGAAACTTCCCTGTGGCAGCATAGGGCTGTGGGACTGACTGAAAACCTACACCTTGCTCTCAGTAGTGACACTGCACACAGGTATTTCCCTGAGCCAGGGCTGTTGTCCTCGCTGCACCCGCTTGTGCCCGCTCACTCAGTCTCCACGTGTTCTGCAGTGCCCAGAAACTGGGATTTGAACTCCTGGCATGGAGTGAGCACCCGCTGTCCCCGAGCTCTGAATCCACTACAACTTTCCCTTGTCTCAACCCCTGCAGAGGCTCTGTGGGGTTCTAAACATCCTGTGTCACTCCCTTGCCCCACAGCACAGCCAGTGCTCAGCACACCTGGGAAACCCCCAGGGCAGCCAGCACAGGGCCCTTCCTCTGCCTTGCCAAGTGGGCCAGAGTGACAGTGCCGAGAAGCTCGAGTGGGTGCCAAACTAGAGAGGCCATGGCTGGACACAGTGGGCTCTGCTCCAGACCCACCTTCTGGTTGAAGGGCCACCGCAGCAGCGCATCATTGGGTCCCTTCATCACCACAAAAAACAAGGACAGGTGGGTCCCACGGCCGGTGCCATCCCCGTTCAGGTACACGCGCAGACACATCTTGTAGCCGTACTTGCTGGTGTAGAAAGCTGTCGGAGAAGTGTGGAACAGGAACAATGAGGGTCCAATGCAGCACAGCCTGGCACCAGCAGATCTCTCTGAACGCTGAGGGCTCTTAAATTTGGAATCTCTGGGCTGCACCAGAGGTGGTCTGGAAAGCCCAAGGCCAGACAGTGCAGGTCCTGGCCTGAGCAGACGCTGTGTACAAAGCAGTTGCTGCCAGGCCCCTGGCTGTTCCCTCACTGCCAGGGGAGATCTGCCCCAGAGTTGGGCCTGCACCCCAGTGCTGAAGGATGTCTGATTTATGGCAGTAACACTGGTGAGCAGGAACAATCCCCCCTCACAAAGCACTTGGCTGGGGGCAGAGCACCCTCAGCACCCCCACTGAGCTGATGCCTCTGGTCAGGGCAGGGGCTCAAACAACTGAGCTTTAGTTTTCATTTGGATGCCCATGGCATGGCTTGGGCATGGCCGAAATGGGATCTCAGGCACTTTCCTTCCTCAGCAGTCTTGGGAATGCCTGTGACGTGACACCAGACCTGTGTGGGGTCACAGCGTGTAAGGGGACCTGCCATAAGTCACCCTCCCACAGCAGCACAGAGCAGCACATCTGGGACTGGTGAGGCTCAGCAGGCACAGGCAGCGATCAGAGGTCACAGCCAATATTTTACTGCAGGACTTGGTGCTTTTCCCAACAGGCAGACTATGAATAGCAGAGACACTGTGCTCTTTCACAGGGCGAGGAGCAGATCGGGTCTTTGTCACTGTGTCCCTCTTGGCAATCCCCAGCTCATTTCCTCTGCTCCTTCCTCCCCACCTGCATCACCCAAAGGCTCTCAGGACAGATGACCCCTCTGCTTGTCCAGGGAGAACATCCCCACTGCCCCTCTGGGCCTTCTCAGCACTCCCATCACCCTTTGAATGTAAAACCCATTGAACAACAGGAGGAAGGGTGGCTCCAGAGTAGTGGGAGTAGCCAGGGAGAGGGACCAGGTAGCTGGGCATCCTGCTCTCCTTGGCCCAGGCAAGGAGCAGAGCAAGAACCCAGCAAGGCCCTCCCCCTTTCCCCCACCCCAGACTGATGGGCTTCACCCTGGCTTGTCCCAGGTCAGGCCCTGAATCAACGCTCCTTGTACAATTTGCTGTTTTGAACTCAAGATTCTGCCCTTTGCCAAACCCTGTGGCAATCACTCTGTCCTCACAACACTGCAAGCAGTAACTCCACTTCCCTTTTCTTTAACACAGATATCAGCTGGTATTTCCTTGCCGTTACATTTAATGCAAACCAAACAATCACAGCCAATTCCCTTTCTCATCCCATCCACAGCCTGCACCTCATTCCTCTCAGCCCTCTCTTCCCTCTTGGAACAGCACTGCCAAGCCTGCTTCACTCTCCAAGGCAAAACACCCCCTTCCACAAGGAATATTTATTTTCTTGGCCTGATTTTCTCAGCCTGGCCTTGGCAGCATCTCCCAGGCAAAGGACCTGCTACAAGACCCACACCCAGCTGAGATGCAAAAGATTTTGGGGATTTTACATACCTGGAGAGAAGATGGCAGGAGAGCGGCCTGTTATCGCCTCCTGACGCTTCCGGGCCAGCTCCGTTATCTTCCAGATGAAAACCCCATCGTAAGTGGAAGCCTCCATGTTGCGGATCTTCTCCTCCATCTCAGCCATGGCCAAGTCTTTGAGCCCAATGCTCCTCTCCAGCTGCCGGACCTGCTCAGTGGGACAAATGGTGCAGGTTAGAAACACACGGGCTCTGGGAGAGAGCCAGCACACCCTGGCAGACCCCAGTGAGAGACTTTCTCCAGAATGGACAGGGAGCACGGGAGGGAGAAATCGAGCAACAAAAGCCAATTCACTGAAGCTTCCTTCTGCCCCCTGTCACTCTTGAGAAGATCCATCGATACAGCTCAGTGCTTGAGCTGGAAACTTTCCCATAGCCAGTGTAAAACTTTCAAGGAGCTGCTCCATTGTCTGAGCAGCACAAGAAGTGAGGATGGGGAAAAATCTCCAAAAACTCAGCATTGTGACAGAAGTAAATTGAGAAAGAAAAGAACCTACACCCTCTGGAGGGTTCACCCCTGCCAGCTCACACAGGATCACACCAGATCAGTTGCCCAGAGAGTACAGGTACACTGCAAACTGCACAGCTCCGGGTGCCAGGAACACTAGGAGCACTCCACAGGGACTGTGCTGGAGCAGACTGATGGAGGCAGCTCCTTCACACCTTTATCCTGTTGCTGCAGGTAGCAGCACTGATGGCACTCCTTTGGCAAAGGCAGCACTCCTTTGGACAGGTCTGGAAGGTAAGCAGCCCCACAGATTCAGTGAGATGTAGCACAAGGGGATGCAGTGAAATTCTGGGTGCTCTGGCTCTTGTTGGAAAACTTAGCTGAAAAACAACCCCTCAGTATCTTGCCCAGCTTGATAACTAACAGAGATCTGATGGTTTATGCGGGTCAGTTAAATTCCCAGCTTTTCCAGGAAACTGCTGAGGACTGGGCACAGGCACAAAGGGTATTTTAGTCCTGCCTTCAGATTTGTGGAGTTTCAGGGCCGGGTGATGAAGCTCTGCTAGCTCATGACACAGAAAGGAAATGGGAAACAGCCTCTGCTGGGAGTGCTGGGAAGCCCAGGCAGGCCATTACACACCTTGTTGCTCAGTGTTTCGATTTTCTCCTGGTCCAGCCGGTGCTGGCGGCTGTAGGCTTCAACTGTCAGAGATACTCTCTCCACCTCCCGGTTGAGCACACAGACAATGTTCTCAAAGGTCACTGTTTTCCTCTCGAGGGCCTCACACCTTCCCAAGAGCTCCAGGGACCGGGAGAGCTCTGACTCTGAGCACAGTGAGTTTGCTGCCAGCAGCGGGGAGCTGTTTTGTGATGAGGAAAGGACAGGAAGAGGTTTCGGGTCCCCAGCACCAGTCTTGAGGCTGAGCACAGAGCTCAGCAGCATATAGAGATGCTCTGTCAAGCACTTCCTCTCATGCTCCAGGAGCTTTTCATTTTCCACCTACATCAAGAGAAATACATCCCCTATTCAGCATGTGCAATCTACACTGCAACCATCCACAGAACAAATTCCTCCTATCCACATCACAACATCAGCTTTAAATTTACATTTATAGGAGAAAAAAAAGCAAAGAAAGAATTTTAAAATGTGTTTTGGTGGGGGTGGTGTGTGTTTTTGTTTTGTTTTAGAAATGCCTCAAATCACATACAATAAGGGATGCTAAACACTTCCAGCTGTACTGGTCTGTTCTACCTTCCTCCAACCCCTCCCAGAAAAGCTCTGTCAGACGTACCTAAAAGCAACAAAGGACAAAGCCTCACAAAACTCCCTGGAGGAGGGATTTATATGAACGAGTGGGACCTGTGAAAACTGAGTGACATAAAGAAATATGGCCTTGCTCCAGTTCTTTGCTTACAGCATCACTGTAATCACAAGTCATTACACACTGGCTTGGATTCAAAGAGACCTTAAAGCTCATCCTGTCCCACTCCCTACCTTGGGCAGGACACCTTCCACTAAACCAGGTTGTTCAAAGCCCCATCCAACCTGACCTTGGACACTCCCAGGGATCCAGGGGTAGCCACAGCTTCTCTGGGCACCCTGTGCCAGGGTCTCACCACCCTCACAGGGAAGAATTTCTTCCTAAAAATCTCATCTAAACCTGGCCTCTGGCTGTGTGAAGCCATTCCCCCTGAAAGCAGAATAGCCACCAGAGTCCTAAAGCACTTCGGGTGCTCTTAAAGTAGGAGAAGATTCCCTTCCACAGGAATCTTACTCCTGGGACACCCAGACTCTGCACAGCAGATGATGTGAAGCTCTATGTGCAATGGGTTTAATCAAATACCTGAAGGTAAACACATGTGACAGTTTGGGCAACAGCAGTTTGTGGGTGAACTCTAATGCTGGGACTGAAAAGGCCCAAGGTGACACAAGAGAGGAGCCCTTACCACCTCAGCACAGCCCACAGCCTCAAACCGGCAAGGTACTTTGGATCTGCCACACGTCTTCACATGGTCCCGAAACTAGAAAGGCAGGAAGGAAGGCAATGTTAGATCTTATACATCCCCAGTGCTCCCTTTCCATCTCTCTGACATTTGGGAAACTGCAGCCAAGCTGAAGAATGCCCAAGCTGTGGCTAATCACCAGCTGTCACAGTGCCCACTAAACCTGGGCTCCGCCTGCCATCAGGTGTGCCTTTCACTGGAATACAAATACAGCCCTGACCCCTGAAGAAAGCTTAATTTCTCCTTCTCTTGATGGCTGGGAGGTCTCACTGCTCACCTGCACATGCAAGAGAGAAAAAGCAGTGAATACAGCTGTAGATGCAGAACAATGAACTTCCCTGACACCTGAGAAATGGGAGGCATAGGAAACAACCCCATGAAACAAGGGCACATTTCATTTTGGGCACTTCACACAGCTCTGGTCAGGATGTACTACAGGTTGGTATTTTTACTTCCATCCCAGCATTACATTTCTGCAGAGAGGTGCCACTAACCCCTCAGCACTGAGATGACTCGTTCAGGTTCCCACACAGCACATGATTAATCCAACAAGCACTGTCACAGCTTCAGCTTGGGTTTAGTACACCCTTCACCATCAGATACCAGAGCTCTGTTCTGAAAAACCACCATATTCCCTCCCCACTTAACTCCTACATCTGCTATAACAGATGTCAATTAAAACTGGTTTTAAACCATGTTTTTTAATGGCTTCTAGATCCATCTGGCTTGCGTAATGAGTCAGGTTACTCAGAATTAACGTGGCAGCAAATAGTCAACAGCAGTTTGGAGAGATAAACATGGAGTTAAAATTTAAACTCAGGGTAACTCAGCCATGGGGACCCCCTGAGCTGGCTCCCTGCAGGGCTTCAGCTCCCACCTGCAGATAAGCAGGGCTGTACCCCAAACCCCAACCTGCAGATAAGGTGGGCTGCACCCCCACCCCTAGCCCCACCTTATGCTGACCATTTGGAAGAACTCTTTTGCTCCTCTTTTTGCTGCCTCTGTTCCCCTGCCCTGCTGAAGGGCTTTTTCCAACACTGCTACTAAAAATATTTGCCTGTAGAAGGCAAGATGGTTTCAGATGATTGTGCTTTTTGAAAATGTTTCCCAAAACTTGAATTCTTCAGACTTTTGAGCTTCGCCCCAGGAGCCAGCAGCTTGGAGATGCTATAGGCATGGATTCCATTAGATGATTAATTAGGTATCAATTAATATAGCTGAAGATGGGCTCTCTTTCCACAATTGCAGGAGTGGTTGATTGCTCTACACAGAACATAAACCCATGAGTGTGCTTTTCCCACAGAGGCTCTGTCCCCAGACATGGTTGTAAGGGAGGTGGCAGTGGCAGCACCAACACCGACCTGCAAGTCAGCCACATTCTCTCACATCCACACTTATGGAAAACTCACATCCACACTAACAGCTGCCACTCAGCTGTTCTCCCCATTTCATTTCCTCATGGACTCTGCTCCTCCCTGCCCCCAGAATGGCAAGCTCAGCCCACCAGGACACCAAACACCCCTGTGGTGCAGGGTCGGATGGATACCTTCTCCCTGGGAATCTTCTTCCCACAGCCTTCACAAGTCAGCGGGAATTCAGGGCAGACTTCATCATGAGCCTGTGAAGGAATGTACAGGAGATATTTGTCCTCAAATAAAAGCCCCACGGAGATTCTGTGATGGGCACAATCCCATGGGGGTGGGTTTATACCTTATTACAGCTGAGCACTGGATTTACCAACCTACATTCAGACCTTGGTCATGCTGATCCCTCTGAGCTGCCGACTCATCCTGTGACCTCCAGGCTATCCCAATTTTGGGTGCCTATGTAGCCTCAACCTCTATTTAAAAGCTGCTACAATGATTTTTTAAAAAATCAAATTATTGCTTTGATGGCAAAGATAATGAACGGGAAATTCCATTTATGGCTCTGCCAGGAGAACACATGTTGAGGCAGGTTGAGTGGAGTGAGCCACTACCTCAGCAGGATAATTTGGGTAATTTTTCCACTGTAATGGTTATCAGTCAGCTGAGGCATAGGCCCCGTGCCAGCTTATCACATGCCAGGCTGAGCTGTCTGATTTTATCTTCACATTTGAATTGGAGTACCATTTTTCAACCAGAAAGAAAAATATTTTTAAACTGTTTTATTTACCAGTCCCTGCATACAAGCACCTGCCTCTGCAACCAGAGTCAGGGCTGGGTGATGGCCAGAGAGACTGAACAAATGACCAGGTGTGGTAGGTTTGAATCTAAACTACTATACCAGGGCAACGTGATACTCTGTCCTCAGCAGACTCTTGGGCAACAGTGCTGGCTAAGTGGAATGCTGGAACATGCCTCTGCTCCTGTGCCATTTCCATACTGCTTAAACCTTCTCTTTATACACCCACCGGTTGAAACAAGGCATTGGAAACATCATGAATATGCAGATCAAAACTCAAATTAAAAGATAAGAGCACTGAAGTCTCCCGTCATGGTAGGGACAAAAAAAAAAAAATCCAACCAGGAGCATTTCTAATGCAGCCATCTGAAACCAGATGTTTGAAAATTTGGTGACATTGAATCTCTGTTGCCTTCTGGGGGAACACGCACAAACCTCACCCTGTCACACATCAGGAAGCGGAAAGTGAAACCAGCAGCAGCTCCACTCCAGCTTCTCGGTCACTCTCTCCTTTTATGCTTTAGGTGAGTTACTTAAGCTCAGAGCTTCAGAGTGTGTCCCTGGAGAGACAGGCCAGCCAGCGAAGTTTGGGGGGCACTGCTCCCACAGGGACACTGCCCACAGGGACACTGCTGTCCCCAGGACACTGCTGCCCCCACAGATGCTGCTGTCCCCAGGACACTGCTGTCCCCAGGACACTGCTGTCCCCATGGACACTGCTGTCCCCATGGACACTGCTGTCCCCAGGACACTGCTGTCCCCATGGACACTGCTGTCCCCAGGACACTGCTGTCCCCATGGACACTGCTGTCCCCCTGGACACTGCTGTCCCCAGGACACTGCTATCCCCCTGGACACTGCTGTCCCCATGGATACTGCTGTCCCCAGGACACTGCTGTCCCCAGGACACTGCTGTCCCCCTGGACACTGCTGTCCCCAGGACACTGCTGTCCCCAGGACACTGCTGCCCCCACGGACACTGCTGTCCCCATGGATACTGCTGTCCCCATGGATACTGCTGTCCCCAGGACACTGCTGTCCCCCTGGACACTGCTGTCCCCAGGGCACTGCTGTCCCCATGGACACTGCTGTCCCCCTGGACACTGCTGTCCCCAGGACACTGCTGTCCCCATGGACACTGCTGTCCCCAGGACACTGCTGTCCCCATGGACACTGCTGTCCCCCTGGACACTGCTGTCCCCAGGACACTGCTATCCCCCTGGACACTGCTGTCCCCATGGATACTGCTGTCCCCAGGACACTGCTGTCCCCAGGACACTGCTGTCCCCCTGGACACTGCTGTCCCCATGGACACTGCTGTCCCCATGGACACTGCTGTCCCCAGGACACTGCTGTCCCCATGGACACTGCTGTCCCCAGGACACTGCTGTCCCCAGGACACTGCTGTCCCCAGGGCACTGCTGTCCCCACGGACACTGCTGTCCCCAGGACACTGCTGTCCCCATGGACACTGCTGTCCCCAGGACACTGCTGTCCCCAGGACACTGCTGTCCCCATGGACACTGCTGTCCCCAGGACACTGTTGTCCCCAGGACACTGCTGTCCCCCTGGACACTGCTGTCCCCATGGACACTGCTGTCCCCAGGACACTGCTGTCCCCAGGACACTGCTGCCTGCAGAGGAGGAGGAGGCCAAGTGCCCGCCTTTATCCCACTCACTCAAAGAGGCTGAGCCCTTTCTTCTACCCACCTACTGCTCTCATATTCTAGAAACACCTGATAATATCTACCCCACGACCCACAAAGCACTGGCAGAACAGATGGTCTGGCTGAAAGAAAGAAACTTCACTGCAGAGGCAACTATTTTAAAAGGGAGTATTTTAAACTTATGGTCTCCCATGCCAACATGCCGGGTGTGAAACTACCACCCCCTCTGCAGTCCCCACCTCCCAGCATTTATCCTCCATCCTGACTGCCCTCTGCACCATGATGTAATGCCCAAGAGTGGGCAGCCCTGCCTGCAGCACAGGAAGGAAAACTGCCCCTCTGAGCTCAAAGTGCAACTGTTCTGTATGTAAATGGTTAAAGACACCCAGAAGCTTCAGCCAGCGCAGATCCAAACATTTCTGTATAAACAGTTTCAAGCTCTTCTGGAAACCCCTGTTCCTCCCGCCCCATGTGGGTGTCAGAACAGAGATGGATGGTATCACTGCTGGAAGAAATCCAACTCAGCCTGGAGCCAAGAGCAAGGGTTGGCACTCGAGCCTGATCTGCCACACTCCACTCCCCCAGCAATGGCACAATCCTCCTGTTTCTATCTTTCCCAAACCCACAGCTGTAGCTTCTGCTACAGGGATAAGCACCATTGACATCCAGGCACTTGCTTGGAAACTTTTTGTTCTAGAAAGTTCTAGAAAGCCATGGCTGTAAGGGGGCTAGGCAAGAGCAGGCACTCTCCTAGAGGGAAACCGAATTGGACAGCTATCAGAGGGAAGGGACAGCCATGGAAGAATTAAAGTGAAGCTGGAAGACAAGAGCTACCCAGCAAGGCACACACCAGCCTGCAGCTTCCAACAGCAGAAGCAGGAAAATCAAATGGGGCAGAGTTAACAGCCTTCACTAACACCTAGCTCTTCCCACTCAATTACAACCAAAGCTGCTGACTGATCCACACATCAATTTCTTTCCCTAATAATAAACAGTGACACGACCTCACAGCAGCCTGCCCATCACCCACCATTCTCTGGAATGACCAGAAAGGTTAGAAAATCAGACACCACTGCCCATGGAAGGACCAGGGTAACTGAGAGGATCAGAGTCAGGAGCTGTGTGTGAGGGAAATCACAGAATAAGGGAATGGTTTGGATTGGAAGGGACCTTAAAGTCCATCTCATTCCACCCCACTGCCATGGGCAGGGACACCTTCCACTGTCCCAGGTCATTCCAAGCCCCATCCAGCTTGGCCTTGGACACTTCCAGGGACGGGGCAGCCACAGCTTCTGTGGGCACCCTATGCCAGGGCTCACCACCCTCACGGGGAAGTTCCTCTTAACATCTAATCTAAATCTCTCCTCTTTTACTTTAAAACTGCTCCCCCTTTTCCTGTCACCATCTGCCCATGTAAAAAGTCTCTCTGCATCTTTTTACAAGCCTCCTTGAAGCACTTAAATGCTGCAGTGAGGTTTCCCCAGAGCCTTCTCTTCTCCAGGTTGCTTAAAGGTGCTGAGCTCTCTTCTCTGCCTGCAGGCCCACTGGCAAGTGGAGCTGTCTGTGTGTACTGGGAATTTCCCACCTCAGTATCAGGAAAGCAGAAAAACGGTATATTTTTAAAATCTGCAGTATTTGCAGACAAAGTTTCTCTCCGGACACTCTGGTAGCAGGATGAGGCAGTTTCATCTGGGACAGCAAGTGCAGCTCTCTGCACTGCAGCTGTGCAGGGGAGTGCAGGCATACAGAGGAAAAAGCAGGTTTTAGTAAGGGCAGCTGATTCCTGGAGCACACAGTGATCATTCCTAAGGAGACGGAGGGCCAGACCTCACTGTGCTCTGAGGCTTCCTCACAAGGGGCAGCTCTGATCTCCACTCTGTGTGCCAGTGACAGGACTTGAGGGAATGGCTGGAGCTGTGTTAGGACAGGGTTAGAACGGGTATTAGGAAAAGGTTCTTCCCCCAGAGGGTGCTGGGGCACTGACCAGGCTCTCCAGGGGAAAGTCACAGCCTCAAGGCTGCCAGAGCTACAGGAGGGTTGGGACACTGCTGCCAGGGATGCCCAGGGTGGGATTGTTGGGGTGTCCTCTGCAGGGCCAGAAACTGGACTGCATGATCCTTGTGGGTGACTTCCAGTTTGGGACATTTTCTGGTTCTATGCAATGCCAGGATAAGCTGCTTCTCTACTTCTCCCTCAGCCAACAGGGAAAGCTGCAGTTTAATTTGATCATCACTTCAGGGCATCGCTAAATTTGATTTCAACTCTGGAAGAGGCTTCTGCTGGAAATCATTATCTCCATTCCGGCTCCATAGTGGCAGAGCAGGACATGCCCCTGCTGCCTGGCTGTTCTGCTCATAACCTGCCACATCCACACAGGTCCAGTTTTCTGGAGGTCTTGTAACCATGTTAGGAATCCATCAGCATGACACTGGGTTCCCCCTCCAGTGAAGGGACAAGGCAGGCAGCTGGGAAATGCCACTGCTGAAGCAGCTGCTGTGAGATACCTCTGCCAGAGCCTGTGGGAAGGTCACAGCAAAGGGCAGGGCTGGCAGAGGGACAAAGGACAGCAGGACAAGCTCTGAGTGAGCTGCATGCTGCAGCTCTCCTGCAAAATCCCCTGCTCTTGGCAAGTCACTCTATTGGTCTCCTCAGAGCACTGTAACAGAAACCACAAGCAGACAGCTCAAGGGTTTGGCAGCTGGAAGGGAGCAACAGGAAGGAAGCAAAACCACCAGGATGGAAGAGGAAAACCAGCTGCCACGGCACAGGGCACAGCAGCGGCTATCAGGGCTTGGGTGGTCTCCAGCCCCAGCATTGCCAGGTGCAGCACTTGGCTCTTTGGACACAGTAGCCTGGCTACAGGGAAAAGGGTGGGCCCGTGGAATTGTAGAGAAAACACTGAAAATGGGTCTCCAGTGAAAAAGAGAGTTTTGAGGGAACCTGAATCCTTTTTGCTAAGAAGCATCAGTTGCTTTGTGTACCTCTGTCAGTTCTCCAGGGGCTCCAGTGGCTGCAAGATGGGAATGTGCCACAGAAGGCAGGTGCTTTGGGATGCCCTACTCCTCTGAAGTCTCCTTCTGTGCTGCAGCTACTCCTGCCAGGGAAGTCCTAAGCTGGTTCTATGCCAGGCTTGCTCAAACCTTTCCCCATACAGGGAAATACACCCATTCAGGTGAGTTGGGCTACTAGGCACAGGGTGACCCCACACCCAGTTCTTGTTCTACTGTATGGAACACAAGGCTGGAAAGCAGGAGCCCAGTCTGTAACTCCCAGTGCCAAACAGGAATGGGAGCTTTCTGAGACCACCACACAGGCTGGTGCCAGACACAAACTTCTCCCATGCTGTTGACAGTTCCAAGCAAGTTCACTTGGCATCACAAATATTCAAAGAAACTGTCAAAACCAAAGCAGTAGGTGCTGTTGGCTCCAGCTGGGCAGGCAGTAAGGGCATGGGAACCCAATACGCCTTCACTGCTGCTCAGTGCCCTGGTGCTCACCTGAGTGAGGACAAAAGGTAGCAGAAGCCTTGTGAGGGTTCTTGTGGGCCTGGCTCATGCCTCTGTTCAGACCAAGGGCAGGAACTCTTGTTTTCAGTGTTGAAGTTTTGTTCATCAGCTGTTAGGGCTGATCAGGCAGAGGTTTGATTTGGGGATTGCTGGCAGAGGGACACAAAGGCAGTGTTTCAGGCACTGAAGACAAGTGTGCAGGCAAGAGCAATTTCTTAGGGCAGAGGAGAGTACAAAATGCAGCAGCAGCTTTTCTGACATTTTCTAAAATAGGTTCTGCCACTCCTGGATGCTTTCAACTGTGAACAAGCATGAAGTGGCAGCACACTCCACAATGGCTTTTCCCACACTCCACAATAGTTTTTCCAAATCCCTCTGCAGTTCCTCCAGTTGCATTGATGGTGAGGGGTTTCCTTGCAGTGTACAAGGCACACTTAGCACTCGCCTCCACTTCAAACCTCATGACTTATAGTTTTTCATTCTCCAAGGGGCAGATGTCAAAACTATTAATTTTTTGGTCACAAGAAGGCTGGGCTGGTTTCAGAAGTGAAGAGCAGACCCTCCGCAGACGGGGCTTTCCAACCCCCTCCCACACTGCTCGCCGGCACTCCATGTGGCTTTACCTCCCACCACAGGTTTGGATGGGAAATTGCCTGGTGTCTGGGCAGCCAGCTACACTAATGTGGGGACTGTAAGCATGGCTGAGATGTGTTTGTGAGCCTCAGCTCTGGCTCTGGAAAGTAAAGGTGCGTCTGATCCCTTTTCCAAAAGCAGAAGGTCCTTTTGGTCACCTGCATGTGTAAGTCAGGGATTCTCTCACCAGAAAATTGTCTGGTCCTGCTGGTCAGGCTGGATCTAGCTGCAAACTGCACTTCTCCACCAGGCCAGAATTCAAAGCCAAAACCTTCAGAAGAAGACAATAAATGCTGTACTGGTTTTTAAAACCAAAGAGAAGGCTGGTCACCCTGATACAGCAGCACCAAGTGTTCCTGCCACAGCACCTGAAACGCTGGACCACACACAGAAAACACTGATACAACACTCAGAGGTACAACTTTGTGGAGCTGGAGATAGGTGAACGAGCTTCAAAGACCAACAGCTCTCCTCTAAGCAATGTGCAAAACCCTGAAGATGAAGTTTCAGCCTCAGCTGAAAATCACCACCAAAACCTGTTGGGGCATTCCTGGGGTGCAGCTGGGAAGGAGGAGCATGACACAGTGCACATGAGGAACCCCTGGCTCAGGGACCCCACCAGAGGGAGGCTCCGAGCAGAGAGACTTTTGAAGAGGGACTCTTCCCTAGGTAAGGTGGAGTAGGAGTTCTACAGCACCTCCTAAGTGTGAACAGTGGGCAGAAAGGAATGCCTCGTCATCCTGTTCTTCTGGTGACAGGAAACCACGTAGCTCAGAAGGGGCTGCAGACATCCTTTCTGGCACCACAGGCTTTTGAGTAACATCACTTGGCTTTGGAGTTTTGCATTTTCTGCAGCCTTCCAGGTTTCACTTACAAAGAACTCTCTAAAACCAAAGAGACAACAACAAACTCGAGGAAAGCACATTCCCTGCCACATGGGTTAAACCAGCTTGTTCCCACACCTGACTGTTGCTCAGCCTCAGGAGCTGAGCTCATTTGAGCCCCACAAAACTTAGTTTAAATACTGATGTCATGTGTAAGTCTAAAACTTAGTTCTCCTTCCTAAAATTGAACAACTTAATTTCCTTATGTCTCAGTTAATTCTGTTTCCAGCTGAAGAAGGCTGAGTTAAATCCCCTGTCTGGGGTAACCAAGGGGAATGCCAAAGCTGACCCCGTGTGTACCCCTCCTCAGCCCCCTCCTCCCATCCCAATCCCGGGGGGAGGGCACAGGAAGGGAACTGCTGGGATGAAAAGCATAAATAAAAGGTGTATGAAAACTGACAACAGTATGTTGATAAACATATAGATGGACGTGGGCAGCTAAAGGTACTGTAAGGCAGGAAGAAAAACACACCAGAGCTAAGGAACCACAAACTCCCTCTCCTGGATATCACTGGGACCGTTTTTGATATTTTTCCTTCTGTTTTAATGGGCTGGGTTTAGTTTCTGCAGCTCTCCTCAGACTCTGCTCTTGAATCTAAAGACTCATGCCCACAGCCTCATTTTCCAAATGCAGATGCAGACAGATTCAACAGAAAACAAGGTCACTAATAAAAGGAAAAACCCTCCAGCCCCCGCCACAAACTACTCTATCCAAATGCCACTAAATATTTACAGACTCTGAAAAATGCAGACGTAGATCCAGACTTAAATTTCATATGGTCTACATAGCTTGAAGCAGAAGTCTAAGTCATGTCCAAGCAGACTGCACGCATTCAGTTTTGTGTTTCCCTGAAAGCCAAACTTTAGTCCACCTGAACAGAAAGCAAAACTGAAATCCATTTTACTCGTGTTTTTGAGGCTTGAGCTTTCCAGCTACAGTACATTTTTCCCCTCTGTGTGCCCTGATAGGATTAGCAAACCAGAAGTGACAGTATCTCTAGATTTGAAAGGGGAGAGCAGCCTCCCTCAGCACAACAGAAGATTTTTAAATCAGCAAACAGTGAATTCACTCTGAGGGACTTTCCATGTCCTGTCGGAAATAGCTCTGAGGGACTTTCCAGAGTGGGAGTGCTGCGCTGCTGCAGGACGTTACCCAGGGCGCAGCTACAGATGCAGCAGTTCTGCAGCAGGCAGCTCTGCACTGTGGCCCTGAAGGCTGGGTTTAACCAAGGTACCGAGAGGCTCTGGGCTGCCGCAGCCGTTCAACCCCTCCTTTCCCAGCCCTCCTCAGCCACACGCCTGGCTCTGGCAGCGTGGGGACAGCCAGTCCTGATTAAATGCCACTGCTTTTTGGCAGGCATCTGGGAGGAGATAACACAAGCCAGACCTTGCCTCCTCCCACCAGTTCCTAGGAAAGAGTCAGCTTTTCCTGAGAGGGCACAAAATAATCTCCTTCCTTAGGCTAAGTGCCACAAGGGCGGGCAGGAGAGGCGACTCAGCCCCTGAGAGGAAACAGGCAGCACTGCTGAAAACCCCACCTCCTGTACCACACAGAACTCCTCAAGACTCACAAAAATCTCTGGCAGGGAAGATGTGTGCCACAGACCCACAGCTCACGCACTCCAGGGCCACACCTCTACCAATTATCCTTTGTCTCAGCAAACGCCAAACTTTGGGAAGAGGCTTGGGAAGATCAGGTGGAGAGTGAAAACAAGGCACAGACTCATCCATTGAGGAGCTCTTCATCAGCTGTGCGCAAGGTTCTGGGGCATCACACACTCCTGCAGCCCTGATCCCAGAACAGCTTGCTGCCCTTCTGAACTCCCAGAACTTCTGAACTCTGGCCAGACTCAGGCACTCAAACACTTGTCAGAATGCATAGGGAGAACCTCTGGCAGCTGAAGATTTTTAAGATTTTTGCTGAGCTCTGCAGGAAAACGCTGACTTTTTTTTTTTTATCCAGAAGAAAAAGTTCTCATCAGGGCTCATCAGCCACAGCACAATCAGCATTGGAAGTTGCTGACAGATGTAATTTGGTTTAGTCTAATGAAAATGAGCCCACTACAATCATTGCAGAAGACACTGGACTTCTGGGCACCAGCAAAAATTAAAGCATGGAGCAAACAATGTGCAGGCACCACCAGCACAGCCTGAACCTGAAACCTCAGTACCAGCATACTCTGTTCCCTGACATGGAATCCCCAAACTCTGTGCTTTGGCAATGTTAAGCTTTTCACCTGACACTTCTTGAGTCCCACATCCACAACATAAGCCTCTCACAAATGTACAAATGAGAGTTCACACCAGCAGAACCATTTAGCACAGATATCCTCATCTCCTGGACTGAACTTTTGAGCACACAGCAGGACAAGGAAGCAGAGCTGCAGAAGCATCTCTCTGCTAACAGGCTCAACAGTCTGGGCAGAATGCTCAGGCCTGATGCACAGCTATTGCTTCTTCATTCCACCTTGCAACGGCATCACTGAGAGAATCCCAAAGTTAGCCTGGACAGACCGGGGTTAAACCTGTTCCTGAAACACATCTCAGTCATTACCAAAGTTCTGTGAACCACCAGGCTATGATCTTTATCTGAAGCAAGTGTTAGAGGGAAATAAAATGTATTCCTCTTATCTTGGGCCTTCCATGTGGTGGTTCTGCCATTCCAAGAGGGATGACAAAATTTTCCTCAGGAGACAAAAGCTTCACATACATTCACATGTCATGGACCAAACACCCACAGCCATGACTAAAACCTGCATTAAAAAGCTAGTAGGCTCCCTGAGGAGAAACTAGGTGGAAAAACCATCCTGTCCAGCAGCCTTATGTCCCAGAACAGCTTGGGGTGATGGGTGACCAGACAGTACCCAACATCCAATCCCACTGCCTTCGTAGCTCTGGAGATAGCAGAAATGGGATCAGGTCACTTTCTGTGAGCTGATGGAGTCTGAAATTTTACAGAATTTTTTACAAAATGCAGATAAATTCACAACCATTTCATGGCACAGCAATTTCCTGACAGTCTTGTATAGCAGAAAAGAGTTGCAAAGAGAGCAGGTGTTTGCCACCATGGAAGGGTCACACTCACAAGCAAATCTGAACCAATCTCAGTCCAGCCTGTGCCCTCAGCAGGGCACATAAACCCTCACTCAGGGAACCTCTCCAGCTGACAGTGAAGTCCAGGGATTTGACAACTTTTCCCCACTGTCAGCAGGCATGGACAACACCCTGAGCCTTCCCCAAACACAGAGGAAAGAAGGATGCAGACATGCCAAGCCTTGCTTTGGCCTGTACCTCGTACTCTTTGATGGTTCCCTTCCAGGTGCAGCCACTGTTGATGCAGACAGCAGGCAGACTCTCCACTTCCCGTCGTGCTGCGTTATCTGGGAAAGCCTGAAATGGAAAAAACAAGCAAACCACAAATATTACTGAGGGGTTGCAGTTTTGATCAGGACTTTGAATTCTTTTGAAAACTCCTCCCACAGCAGTTGCCCCATCAACCCTCAGAGGTGTGTTAACAGCAACCAAATCGCTTTGACAGCTTTAAGTAGGGCACCACTACACACACGTGACCTGGATCTCAGCACTGAGGAGTCCAACAGTAATCACCCTTCCCACTACTGAAGAAAAGGGTTCCTAGGAATAAGGGGTTCTCAGAGCGCGTATTTTAAACAAAAACTGACACTGGTATTACTGACACCAGTGATCTGCTAGGTTTTTTTTCAATGCCTTTTTCCTTACCGAGCTTGTTTCCAAAATAGAAATTCCTTCCTCATATATTCCTTCCTGGATACAGCTGGCACACTTTTGAGGTCCAGAACTATCAGACAGAAAAATAATCATCAAACACAACCAAAACCAACTAATGTATTATTTAACAAATTGATTTCTGGTAACTTTATGAAATGACAGTGTTTTCTTATTTTTAAAGCAACACATTGAGCCTTTGCTTGTGTGTATTTTTTGATGCCTATTTCTAATTTTTTTCTTCTGCCAACTAATCATAATATTAGGTTTCCCTCACTCAAAAGGCAGGAGTGAGACAGAACACAAGGAAGCTGCTCAGGAAGACAGCTTGTGCGTAAACCTCTCCCATTTTGACACAACAACAAAATGATGACTTTAGGACTGTGATGAGGACTGAAGGAGATAGGTGATAGACCTGGACTCCCTCCTCAATGACAAAAACAATGCAGGGGATTCTGGAAAAGAGAACTTTTGAGGCAACAACAAAGGCAAGTCAGAGATTACACATTCCCTCAGAGAAGAGGTGATGCTGAACCTCAATAACTGAGCACAGCTCCCTTTCTAAGAAGGTCCTAAAAAAGACACTTTTCTCTGCTTTTGTTCTTGAAAACGCCTTTTCAAGCATTTTGCCTTCCCACTGAAGGCACAGCAGTTACCTGATGATTTTCTTCAGGCAGTAGGAGCAGTAGCGATGGCCACACTGTGCCTGGAAGGGCCGCCTCAGGATGTTCTTGCAATCAGAGCACAGGTATTTGACCTCCAGTTTAGTTCCCAGGATCTCCTTTGCAAACCCAGGCTGGTTTAGATCCAGTGAACCAGGTGGAGAAGAGTTTGCTGCTGCCATGTGAACGAAAAGTTCTGGCTGTATCTCCAGAGACTGAAAATAAAAGTATTTTCTCCAACTGATTATAACTGCATGGGGGTGATTGTCATATAAATTGTGTTACTCACACATTATTAAACTGTCCCCCAACAAAAGTAAACACACTGATGTAAACCACACCACAAGCCTGCCTTCACCTCCCAAATACGGGAGGAAACTTGAGTTTTAGAACTAAATCCAAAACACAGAGACAGGAAAGACAGACCTAATAAAACCTCCTGTCCGAGTTGACTGAAATGCAGCCTGTTTAGAGATATCAAGGCTTCTTGCTCCAAGTAAGGTAAAAAACTGTCTTAAAGGTGATGAGAAATAAATATAATGAACTCAGTTCACCAAAAACCTGTCGGCCACCACAGGCTACCAATGCCTGCTTTCACGCTTAGCTGTCAGGAGGGGCCAAAATTCTGACCAGAGGCAGCTGGTCCCAGATGTTCCTGGGGGGAAGCTGGGCACACAGTGCAGCCCAGATTTAGTGGTGCTGTCCAATCAGGCACAGAGGCTTCTCCAGAGGGATGGAAAATGAGGACACGAGAGGCATGAGCAAATTGGAAATGAGGAAAAAAATAACATGGGGTTTTTTGGCTGTTTATTTATCTCATAGTTTCATTCCCTGTGACTACATGCCACAGCCACCTAAAACACCTAAGGAGCACATCCACGGAGTCCCATGGTTTGGGTGTGAAGGAACCTTAAAACTCATCTTATTCCACTCCCTGTCATGGGCAGGGACACCTTCCACTGTCCCAGCTGCTCCCAGCCCTGTCCAGCCTGGCCTTGGGCACTGCCAGGGATCCAGGGGCAGCCCCAGCTGCTCTGGGCACCCTGTGCCAGGGCCTGCCCACCCTGCCAGGGAACAATTCCTGCCCAAGATCCCATCCAGCCCTGCCCTCTGGCAGTGGGAGCCATTCCCCCTTGTCCTGTCATGCCATGTCCTTGTCCCCAGTCCCTCTGCAGCTCTCCTGGAGCCCCTTTAGGCACTGGAAGGGACTCTGAGGTCTCCCCGGAGCCTTCTCTTCCCCCAGCCTGTCTCCGGGAGGAGCCCCCACGAGCGGAGACACCGCGAACCGGAGAAGAGCCCGGGGCTGCCCCGCTGCCCCCGTGTGGCCCGGGATCTCCGCGGCCAAGAGGGCTCTCTGCTGGGCCGGGCTCCCGGCGGAGCGAAGCCCGGCCCCGCCGCTCCCTGAGGGCCCCGCACTCACCGGCCCCCGCTCCGCGCCCGCACCGGAAGCGCCGCCAGGCCCCGCCCCCGGACACGTGTGGCGAGCCCTGGCCCCGCCCACCCGTGACGGTCCCGCCCACCCGTGACGGTCCCGCCCACCCGTAACGGCCCCGCCCACCGGCGCCCCTCGCCGTTCCCATACCATCGCCCCCCCCCGTACCCCCAATACCCCGACACCACCGACACTCCCGACACCCCCAACACCATCAGCCACCCCTGTACTCCCAATGCTCCCAACACACCATCACCCATCCCTGCACCCCCGACACCGACAACCACCCCGCCATCACCCATGTCTCCACCCCCAACACCCCCACATCAATCCCTGCCACTGCTCCCAACACCCCACCGTCACACCCAGTTATTCTCCCTGCCATCCCCACTGTCACCCCCTCAATCACCCACCCAGTATCACCTCCCCTGAGCTCCTCAGTCACTCCCTTACCCCATCCTCTGTCACTTCTTCCCCAGCACCACTCCTCGCTGACCCACTGCTACATCCCCGCCTCAGGCGACCCTGCTGGGAATGAATCCAGACCCCGGGACGCTCTCACACTCCTTCATGATTCCCTCATAGGTTCCCTCATCCATCCCCTGAGCCCACCTCACCCACCTCCTGGGTCCCCTCGTCCATCCCAGGGGCTCCCCATCCATCCCCTGGGACCCCTCGTTCATCTCCTGCACACGCTGGAGGGGGACCAGAGGGACTGCGGTGCTCAGCCTGGGGCAATATAACCCACCCGGGGTCCCACTCGGGACAGCCACCTCCCGCTGCACTCCCCGGATGAGCAGCCCCAGTCCCTGGGAAACGGCCCGGAGCGAGCCCTGGCACCCTGAGGAATTGTTTTAAAGTCACTTTTGGCCATTTTGGGTACCAGTGGGCCCTCGCCTACCTGCGCACAGAGTGCCATGGCCACCTCGCGTCCCGTGGCTCCAGCTCGGGGGCCAGGTGGAGGCCAGCTGTGGGGAAGGATGGGCGGCGGCAGGACGGACACGGCAGGATGCCGGTGGCAGGAAAAATGCCGCGGGGGAAAGGCGCGGCGCAGCCCGCATTGAGGTCACGGCGAGGTGCTTTACGCAGGGGAACTCGCTCGGCAAAAGGTCACGGCAGCAGGATTTGTCACCCGGGGTCCCCAGCCTGCCTGCCCCCCTAGCCCGGCTCCAGCGCGGGGGCTCCGGGGCTTTACCGCCTGCTGCGTCTGCGGGGCGGGGACGGGACGGGCGCGTTCTCACTGCGGGGAATTCACCGGGGCCGGGGAAATCCTCGCCGTCAGAGCTGGGCGCAGTGACAGACCAGTGACACAGCGCCCAAGGTGACTCTCCCGGGAGCTTGGGTGCGAAGACGGGGCCAGAGAGGAGCGGGTCGAAGCGAAGGGCGGGACGGGGCTGTGGGGGGCTCGGGGCCAGGTGCTGCTCAGGCACCGTCAGGGAGGGATCGCTCCCTGTCAGGGAGTCGGGAAAAGTGCATCCCTGCATGTGTCGGCACCGGGAATGGCATGGGCACAACTCCCTCGGCATGCAACACGGCACTGCAACAGCCCTTTTCCCAGCACAGCCGCACTGGTCTGGGAACACCAGCATGGAAAACTTGGTGATGTCATCCAGCGAAGAAAAATCCTGTCTGCATTTCCTGAAATGACCGTGACCGGGTGGCAGTACCGGGGCAGGACGTGCTGTTCCCAAAGGGACAGGAAACCGCACCAAAGGCTTGCTTGGACCGCCCGCCGCGGGACGGGACCGTGGGGCTGCTCCCAAAGAAGACGGGATGGGACAGAACGCCCTGGAGTCGCTCACGACAGCCGTGGGACCACCCGGATGGGACCACCCTGGGCTGCTCCCAGTCCTGCTGCTGCGACATCCCGGCTCCACCGCACGGCACAAGGAGAGTCCTGCACCCCGCTCATGTCCCACCTCCAGAGCTGCTTTCTCCTGTCCCCTGGAGCCGGGATCAGGCGTGTTGCGGTGACAGATGACAAACCCCCGGGCCCTTCCGGCACCTGATTTCCGAGCAATGCCCGGATTATCGGTCCGACCGCTCCTCTTGCGCTTTGTCATGGGAAGACCCCACAAAAACCCTCCGGGGAGCGTTAACTCCATGCCTTCTCGCTTCAGAAATTACGAGAGCAGGAGCAGCTTTTCATGCCTTTACTGCGAAACTTTCGGGGTGATTCTGATGGGTTTTTCACCGAATCACAGAATGTCCCAAGCTGGAAATGACCCCCAGGATCACCCAGCCCAGCTCCCAGCCCTGCCCAGACCCCCCAACATCCCAGCCTGGGCATCCCTGGAGCTCTGGCAGCCTCGGGGCCGTGCCCATTCCCTGGGGAGCCTGGGCAGTGCCAGCAGCCTCTGGGGGAAGAACCTTGCCCTGATGTGCAGCCTGAGCCTGGCCTGGCCCAGCTCCAGCCGTTCCCTGCCTGCTGTCCCTGTCCCAGAGCAGAGAGCGGAGCTGCCCCTCGGGAGGAGCTGCAGCCCCCCGTGAGGTCTGACCTCAGTATCGCCTTCTCTAGGCTGAATCAAACCAGTACCCTCAGCCGCCTCCCCCTTGGCCCCTCCGGACCGTCCCCATGCCCGTGTCCATCCTGTGGACGCTGTGCCGGGCTCCCCGGCGCACGAAAGGCCCACAGCGCACCGCTGCCCTGCCCTGCCGGTGCCCGCAGGTGCGGCCCGTACCAACGGCGGGGGAAACCGACACGGAGAACGCCCGCACTGCGCATGCTCGGCTCGGCTCAGCCGGCCAGGGCTATTGGCCAAGGAGTGTGACAGCGCCGCGGAACAAAGCGATCGGTGCCGGTACCGGGTGACCGGCAGGGCCGGCAGCCATCCCAGTGCGCATAGGCACGTGCCTCCGCCCCCAGGGTGGTGAGCGCATCAGCCAATCGCATAAAGAGGAAGCTGATTGGCAGGGCGCTGCGCCTATCAAACAGGGTTACGTCACGGCCGGGTGCAATTAAGCCAATAATCCATGCGGGAACTTCGGCCCCGCCCACTGGGCTTGCGCGGACCCCACCTATGAGCGGCCGTCCTTCCTGACGGGCGTGCGCCTTGTCCTATCAAGCGGGAGCCGCCAGGCCACGCCCCCGAGGCGGGCACTGGGCGGGGCCCGGCGGCGGGCGCGGCCCGGGCGGGGTCGGAGCGATGGCGGAGAGCGACTGGGACACGGTCACGGTGCTGCGCAAGAAGGGCCCGAGCGCCGCTCAGGCCAAGTCCAAGCAGGTCAACGGGGACAGTGGTGGGGGCCGGGAGCGGGGCCGGGCAGGCCGCGAGCCTGGGCTTAGCGTATTGAGGCCACCGCTCCGACTAGCGCCGCGCTCACCGCGCACCTTCGCTCTTTCCCCAGGCGATCTTGGCGGCCCAGCGGCGCGGGGAGGACGTGGAGACTTCCAAGAAGTGTGGGTATCCCGCGGGGGGGGTCCGGTCCGGTTTATGGGATGATAAGATGGGGACCGGGGGCAGCACCGGCCGGCTGAGCTGACGATCCCGAGCTGGGCCGGAACGCGCAGCCCTGGGAACCGCCGGGATGACGCCCCTGGAGCTGCCCCTTCGCTTCTGGCTGCCCAGGGCAGAGCTCTGCCTGCTTTCTGCAGAGATCTTGGAAGAGATTTTATGATCACAAAACTTAAGCTCCCCGTTTTGGCAGCTTATTTCTCTTGAGAATTTGAATGGCTGCCGATCTTCTATGGCGCTGCTCTTAAAAAATTCCTTGTTTCCTCTCTGATTTAAATTGCCGGGTTCTCTCACTGTAGGGAGGCGATTCTGATGATTAGAAATAAATAGATGATCCTTGAAGAAGATTAATCAGCTTTATTGGGACATCGAATGCTAGAGACTAATGTGAGAGAAAGGATTCAAACTAGGGCTTAAATACTGTAATACTGAGAGAAAACAATGTGGTTTTGAAGCTCAGTCTTTCAGCAAAGCTAAGTACAGCTAGACTGTACTTATGGAAGGTTTTAGAAAATTGTTTAAAAGCCAGTTACTTGTGCTGCCTCATCCCTGAGCAAGCACGATTCAGGTTCAAATACTGACCCCTCTGTACTGCAGCACAAACATGTCTGCAGCAAAGTTTGAGCATTAAGACTTGCCCTGTCTGGAGTGAAGTTCGGGTGTGGGGTAGGGAAAGGGAAGGGCTTTGCATGGCTGGGTGTGCACAGCACTATGAACAGGCCTAAGGTTATGTTCCCTGATGGGCAGGATTTGGGTGAGATCAATGTTGATGTTGGTATGTTGAAATCCTGACAGCTCCCTGGGATCCTGGGCAGCTGAGGGCTTGGAAAAAGTCCTTTGATACTTTTTGGCACAGCTCTGAGCCTTATTTTGTTTGTCCTTGGTTTTTTTTTTTTTTGTTCTTGCTTCAAATGACAGGGGCAGCAGGCCAGAACAAACAACACTTCATTACAAAGAACACAGCCAAGCTTGACCGTGAAACAGAGGAGCTGCACCATGACAGAGTTTCCCTGGAGGTGGGCAAAGTGATCCAGCAGGGCCGGCAGAGCAAGGGCCTCACGCAGAAGGACCTGGCCACGGTGAGTGGAGCACCTGCAGGTGAGGGTGGGCACCTTTCCTGTTCCCTGGTGGGCAGCTGCAGTGGGACAGTGTCATGGGCTGGAAGTTTGGGGAATGCAGCATCTCTGGTGTCTGATGTCTTGGCAGCTTCAGTTGTCTGGGGAAACTTCTGAGGTTTGTCCGTGCAGCCCTTGAGCCCCAGGTTGGAGGCAGAGCTTGTCTGTGGCTGCTGAGCTGGTGGGAGGCTGCTCCCCACTTCTCCCAGCAGCTCACACCAAGCCAAGAGGTTTGTACCATCTGGGCTTTCAGTGTTAGCAACTCCCTGCTGTATGAAGGAACAGCAATCCCTGGTGTGCCTACTCCTCCTGAAAAGGAGGGAGGTCACCAGCACTGGGACACTGCAGGGAGATGGTGGTGGAGTCAGCCTAGGAGCAACACTTTGTTATCTGTCCTGGCATAATGAGGGGCCATTCCTTATCTGTGTGAGTCCTGAGGGGCTGCTGCTGAGCCTTGGTGTGTTTAAGACTCATCCTCTCTTTTTAGAAAATCAATGAAAAACCACAAGTTATCGCTGACTACGAATCAGGACGAGCGATCCCCAATAACCAGGTCATGGGCAAGATCGAAAGAGCCATCGGTGAGTTAAGGGAGACTTCAGAAATACTGCCAGTGTTTGGAAGGGTAGTTTGGGGGAAGGTATTTGCCTTTTTCCTGTGAGGAACATTGCTGGCTGGAGTTTATCATGGGTGTGGTGCCATTAAGTCATGTTCTGATAAAACCTGGATCTGCTGACTGAACCAGAACTGGGAGCTCTTCATCTTTGTCGGCACCTTCATGCCTGTGGCTGTGCCCTGGGGACCATCCCTGTGTACTTGCCCCCAAAAGCTGTGAGATGCTGAGACCCATGGAAGCCTGATTGCACTTGTGGAAGGATTTAGTGTTGGTTTTACTCTCCTGGGCTGGTTCAGATCCCATCTGATCAGTTTGAAGTTGGTCTAGAAACTAAAGTAGGATTTTCTTGAACTCTTGTTTCCCTGCTCTCTTTCTGGATGTTTTCTTCCTTAAGGCTGAATTTGGTGGAAATATAAGTTATTGGTGAATGATTGAGTGCTGATGGTGGTGGTCTCCTTTGTCTTATTCCAGGCCTCAAACTGCGTGGAAAGGACATTGGAAAACCATTGGAGACTGGCCCCAAAGGGAAATGACAACAAAGCCTCGAAATCAGTTTGCTCAGACTGATCTGGTTCTCCTCAACCACTCTGCATATTGCCAAGCTGAACAAGAGGGTTTTAGACTTGCTTTGGGGGGAAATCTGCTGAATCTGTATCTGCTGTAAAAAGGCAACCTTAAAGAAGCAATTTTCCTGATATTTGTTTTACCTTGCTCCTTTTCAGAGATTGAGGATCTAAACCCCAAGAAAAAACCCAAACCCTGCCTCTGATTTGCCAGAAAACATGTGCGTTGTGGTGTTAGCAACATCTGATGTTAAGGCACTTAGGGTGGTGTGAAATGTGATGATTTAATGAAACAATTTGGGGGATGGGTGAGATATATTATATATAAATAATCTGGGAGAGTTGGGGCTTGATCAGAAATGATGACTCAGTCACTGTATCTCAATGAGTTGGTTTGTTCTTTCCAGCCTGTTTTAAGGAGATCTGTAATAAAGTTTGATACCCTTCAGTTGCCCAGAGGAGCTGCTGCATGTGACCAGCTGGTAGTAAATGTTGTGGCTGGGTGGGACTGGAACTGCACCACCTCTTCCTTCTGGGATTGTAATTAAAGGGACAGCTGGGGTGCCTGGGCTGAGGGCCAGCACTGTCACAGCCTTCCTGGCTGTGTCACCTCTCCCTGTGTCGGGGATGGTTCAGCTTGGCCAGCAGCCAGGGGATGGAACCAGTGCTGTGGAGGTGAGGGGAGGCTGTGGGGAGCTGGAGAGCCAGGTGGGTGCAGAGACATCAGGTGAAGCCTGAGCCTTCCTTGCCCTTCCCCAGCTCTCAGCTCTATTGGGCCCTCATTTCTGCAAGCAGGACAGGGCTGTGGGGATGGTGCTTGGCCTGACTGAGGCATCACCGAAGGGGGACCCAGCTGGGTGAGGGAGACAAGCTCTGGTCACAGTCTGGGAAAGTAGGATGTCCCTGCAGCTGGATGTGGGGGCTGGGGGTAGCAGGATACTGGTGGGCTCCTCATGCAGGGGCTGAACTGGTCTGTGTGTGGGGCTGGGTTTGGAGTTCACAGCATTCAGGTGTGAAAGCTGGGGGTGAGAGCGGGGTCCTGGGCTCGGATGTGGTGGGTGCAGGGTTGGGGTCCAGGCCCTGAGCCCAGCCTGCGCCTCAGGAACATTTTTGGGTTTCCAGTGACATTTATAAAGTGCATTCACAAAGTGTGTGGGCAGCAGGTGTGCACCAGATTTGGGAGCTGCCTGTTGCCCTCAGGGGTGCTGTGTGGTGCCCCCTTCTGCTCCCTGCTCTCCCACCCACCACTCACCCTCCCCAAAACCAGCAGAGGCACTGAGCTTCTTTCCCTGTGGGGTCTCTGTGCCCTAGGAGCTCTTGTTCTTTGTCCTGGGCATGGGAAGTGGCTCACACCCTCTGCAGCATGCACTGCTCTTCCCAGCTCTGGGGGCCAGCACCCCACACTTCACCCCCACTTCCGCAGGCCAGACCCCTGTTTGGATGAGGACAGCCACTGTGAGAACTCCCACTCCTGCCCCCTTGCCAAAGCACGGGCACATTGCTGTGTCTTGGAAGCAGAAAGTTCATGTTGCAAACAACAAAAACGCTTTTCCCGAGCACTTGGAGGTAGTGATGCCAGGGGTGTGTCCCTGTGTGGGGCAGGCTCCCTGGGTCACCCGCTCCCCGGTGCCGGGGGCAGAGAGCAGGCAACTGATGGAGCGTGGGTTCCTGTCGAGGGGTGGTCTGCCCGGGGGAGCAGGCAATTCCTGCTGCTGGCTGCTAATTTCAAGACTCATCCTCCTCCCTTGGAGATATAATAACCTTGTCCTGAAAAGAAAGGTGAGTGCTGACAAATGTGGGCTGTCTGCTGTGAAACACCAGGATTTCTTCCAGGCTGCAGTGAGGACAATCTGTGTGCCAGCCTCCTGTGACCCTGGCGGAGGCACCAAACCCCCAGTGCACCCAAGGGGCTCCATGATTGTTGTTGGAGTCCATGCTGGGGCTGGTGGCTCTGCTGCAGATCTCATGGCACCAGATCTGTCCAAGGACCCTGCAGCTTAAGCAACCTTGCACTAATTTGAGTGCTGGCTGAGTGAGGATGAGCTGGGTTTGCCAGACCCCCTTCCCACAAGACTCTGGGGTGGGAGCACACTCAGCTCTTTTGGGAGCAGCTGCCTGGTGGCAGCAGCACTTTTAGGTCAGTCCTACAGCTCGGGTCACTTGTTTGTCAACAAGCAGATAAGAGGCAGAGCCCTTTGCACCTCCCTGTCGCGTTGGCGGAATGTGGGATCAGGGAGAATCTGCTGGCATTTGCTGAGCTTTTAGGAAAATGCTGTTTTGGCACAGCTGGGGTAACCAGGGCAGTCCTTCACCCTGTCCTTACATCTCGGAAGGTGATGTTGTCGAAGCCCTGGGGCCTGGTGCTCTCTGTCGGTGTCTTGCTCGCCAGCTCTCGCTGTTTCAGCCAGTACCAGCCCCCAAGAGCCACAAGCGCCACGATGACGAGGGCTAGGAGCAGACTGAGCACCACCTCTGTCACAAAACTGCCGGGGGGTTTCTCTGCAGGGGGAGGAAATGCTGTCAGGCTTGACCCACTGCCCAGACAGCTGCCTCCAGCCTCAGCCCAGCACGCTGGGCAGCTCTGGGTTGCCCTGTCAGAGCCAGAACTGCCCCCCCACCCCTGCACCTTCCACTGGACTCTCTGGGCTGGAATGGCAGCCCACCCTGGCGCTGTACACGATGTCATCCAGTGCCACTGTCCCCTCCATCGGCCACCTCCATGTGGTGATCTCAAAGCTGATCTGTGGAGGAAGGTGGGATCTGGGGGGCTGATGCACCCCCGGAGACACCCTGCACCCCAGGGTGGCCCCACTTACCTGGAACTCACTGGGGCTCTGCACCGGCACCACGGCACCCTGCCAGCCCCGGCTGCGGTGCCCTGCCACGCTCCACACCGTGCGCTGCCCCGCGGCGCCCTGCAGTGTCACCCGCAGCTCCCCACTGCCTGCAAGGAGGGGACACAGGCGTCTTGGGGTCACAGCTGCCCCGAGCCCACAAGAGCCACCCTCTACAGGGATGGCAGCAGCCAGAGGGAATGGGCCATCGCCACTGCCCAGCTAGAGCTGAAGCAGAGTGTCCGTGGTCTACAGGTGGGGACGACTGAGGCCCCCACTCCCATATGTGAGACCCAGGGACAGCACCTCCTCCCCGCCCCTGCAGTGCTCACAAAGGTGCTCTGGGATGTCCATGTGGTACCAGAAGCGCAGGCAGGAATCGGTGGCCACGGGCAAAGGTGGGCTCTCCAGCAGGGCACTGGTGCCCCCAGCACCCAGCACGCTGGTGTCGAAGTGCATGTAGTGACCTGGGTGGGCAGCGACAGAGTGCAGGGTGTCACTCAGTTCTGCACCCATTTGTCCCACCCTGCTTGTCCCACTCTTCCCCAAAATGCCCAGAGTGATGCCCGGAGAATGGCACAAACCAGCCCTGCACCTCACTGCCCTTGGGGCTGAGCTGCCCCTCCCAGGCGAAAAGGGGACAGGGATGCTGTGGAGCCAGGCCTCACAGGGTGTATTGGACTGACTCCATCCATCCCCAGCTCCTCTTCCTCACTCTGGCCATGCCAGGGTGCTGAGGCAGGGATGGATGTTTCCTACCATTCCTTGTGCCCAGGGTGTGATCCTGCTCAGGGCCGGGGTACTTGGCCAGGGTGATCCCATTCTTCCAGCCCCAGGCAAAGCTGTGCAAGCGGGGGTTGGAGGGGCTGCTCCAGCCACAAGTGTCCTGCTCGAAGTCACAGGATGCTGAGAGGAAAGCAGGGCTGTGAGACACCCAGTGCTACCTGGCTGGAGATGGGGCACCTGGGTGGTACACACTTGCCCCAGCTTTGGGCCAGGCCAGGCGCAGGGCTGTCCCCATCCCCGTGGCTTACATGCCCCCACAGGATGTCCCATCCTCCCCCTCTGATCCACAGTGCCCCTGTGGGGGGGGGGTCTCACCTAGTTCAGGGCAGGCTCCATCCGACACATGCAGGTCGTCCAGTGCAATGTATCCGTGGTCACCCCCAGCTCCCACTGCCTCAAACACCACCTGGGCAGGGTGACATGCTGAGGCTGGCAGCCTCCAAACACCCCTCATCACCTCACGGTGCCCCCAGCACCCTGCCTTGTCTCACCTGCCAGTCGCCATCGGGCTGGACAGTGATGTGGCCGCGGTGCCAGTTGTCCCCTTCCATGGTGCTAATGCTCAGAACCTTCCTCCTCGCCCTGCTCTGCTCCACATACACCCCGAGGGAGCCTGCCCAGGGCACCCAACATGGAGGAGGGGTCCAGGGCTGTGCCACATGGGGCCCCCACCCTCCTGGAGGTGCCCCCAGGGGTCTCAAGGCAGGTGGTGCTCACCTGGGGTCCCAGTGCTCAGCTGGTACCAGAAGGCCAGGCACTGGGCAGACAAGGAGGGCTGGTAGGGCTGGGAGGTGAGGGTAGCCACGTGCCCTGCAGGCAGGAAGATCCTGCCCATGTTCACCACCATGTAATGGCCTGGAGGAGAGATGCCTCTGTGCTGTGACCCCTGCCCAGCCCTGCTGGGGAGCACCAGGGGACAACTGGGGCTGGGTTTTCCCCCCAGGTCAAGGAGTCTCCCCAGATTGGGAATCTTCCCAGGATTAGGGAGCCCTGGGGCTGGGAGACCGCATTTGGGGAGCTCCAGGGTTGGGAAGCCATGTGCAGTATTGCCTTCTGCTCATCCTAGGGAGGTCAGGGCAGGCATGACACGGGGAGAGCAGGCAGGGCTGGTGTGGGGTGCAGGCAGGACACTCAGAGCAGGCAGGGGGGGACACTCAGTGCAGCAGGGGAGCAACAGAGCTGCCACAGCCCCATACCTGTGGCAGTGCCGGTGGTGTGGTCAGCCACAGGGCCAGCGGTGGTGCCAGTGCTGTTGCTCTGTCGCTGCCAGGTGCCCTCTCCACTGGCTGCCAGCCCACAGCCCTCGGCCTCGAAGGAGCAGGAGAGCTCGGCCCCACAGGGTCCCGCTGTCTGTGCGATATCATCCAGCCCCACGTCCCCCAGGAAACCATCACGCAGCACCTCGAAAGCCACCTGCCCCCAGGCAGCGGTGTCAGACACGCTGTGCCTTGCTGGTCCCAGGGACATGGGGGGGCCTGGTCCTCACCTGGTACCGCTGCTGGCCCGTGGCAGGCAGTGTTGCCCATGCCCGGTGCCAGATGCTGCCCTGGGTTCCTCGGCGGGTCCACAGCACCACCTCCTCCCCTCCCTCTGGCCACAGCTTAAGGTTCAGGGTACCTGGGCAGAGGGGGGTGTAGGGGCAGCCATCCCACAGCCCTTGAGGACCCCGCTGTCCTCAGAGTGGAGCTGGCTGGGCAGCCCTGGGAGGATGCCATGGGGCACGCACCAATTTGTGGGCCAGCCAGGCGATACCAGAAGGAGAGACAGCGTGGGGCAGTGGCTGGCTCCTGGCGGGAGGTGAGGAGCTGGGCCCGCTGCCCATGGCTCCATGGCACAGAGGGGTCCACGGACAAGAAGTAGCCTGAATGTTTGGGACAGCCAGGATGGAGGGATCATGATGTGAGTGTTCCACATCACCCACAGCCCAGATCTGGGGTGCTCCCAGCTGCCCTAGGTGAGCTTACTCCGTAGGTGTGGGGCTGCTGGAAGTGCACAGGGCATGTCATGGCCATGGGGATTGAAGGCCATGGGATGCCCTGGGCTCCTGGGTTCCCCCAAAGAGCAACCAGCCCCTTACCTGAGCCAGTGGTGTGGTCAGAGCCCTGTCCCTGCCCCATGCTGTGGACCCATTTGAAGTCACTGGACAGATCCTGGTACCAGCCACACATGCCCCTCTCAAAGTTGCAGGACAGCTCTGGCCAGAGAGAGGTGACAGTGTGGAGGTGGAAAGGGGTAAGGCATCACAAAAGCAAATGGGTCCCCCAAACACCCCTTTTCCCCTGCTTCCCTGCCCCACTCCCCAGTTTTACCCTACACAGGGGTCCAAAGCCAAGGCAGGATATGTGCTTGGCCCTGGCTCTTGGCCTTCTGCACCGTGGTCCTGTTCTTGGACAGAGTGACAGCCACCAGGCAGCCCCCATGGAAAGGGTCTGGGGTTACCCTCCTGCCCACACACCCCTGGCCGTACCTGCAGCTGTGGGTGACACCACATCGAGGTAGCACTGCTCGAATGTCACGTTGTCAACACTGACACTCGCTGAGCTCTGGAGATCCACCAGTGCCAGCAGCTCGACCTGGGGGCAGCAGCCATGAGCCCAGGGTGCCTGGCAGCACTGGCACTTGCCACTGAAAGCCCCCCAGGCTGGTCCCTGTGCATCCAGAACACCTGGAAGGGCCGGCTTCTCTCTCCCAGTGGGACACGGACATGACCCCCAGTTGTGCTGCCACGACCTTGTGCCTGCCAGGCCAGCTGGGTGGTGCCAGTGGTGTGATCTGTGACACTGATGGCGAGGAAGCCTGGAACAAGAGGTGGTGCAGAGGCTGTGGGTACCCAAAACCCCTGGCCACCCTGTGGGAGCCCTCCATGGCACCAGCCCGTGGTCACAGGGTGCAGGGACACAGACAGCGACACGGACACCCCAGCTCCAGGATGATGTGATGGGGCAAAGCAGGGTTGGCAGAGGCAGCAAAGGCAGGTGGGTATGGGAGGTCTGGGGGCAGGAAGCAGGCAGGGCACTCTGGGGGTGGGCAGAAGTTACCTTGGGGGTCACTGTGGATGTGGTAGCTCATCTCCACGGTGCAGGCAGGGCCAGAGGGGCCCAGCGGAGGCGATCGTGCCTTCGCAGGACCCATCATCTGTCCTTCTCCTGTCTGGAGGGCCAGGAAAGTCCCTGGGCACAGAAACACTCTGTGAGGTGAGGTCTGGGGTCTCACATCACTGGTAGCACCCCCAGCCTAGCATCCTGCCTGCCCATCATCCCCATTGTGCTGTGGCACCCACTGGGGGGCCCTGCTCTGGGGGCTCCCGTGGTGCTGAGCACTGAAGAGCATTGTCTGGGTGGTGAGAACAGCCTCACCTGTGAGGAAGATGTCAGATTCAGGGACCTTCTGCAGACCCCAGCGCAGCCGCCCCACGCTGACGTCATGCCAGCCTCCAGTCCCTGACTCGAAAGTTGTTGTCCCTGAAAAGTCAAAGAATTCCAGAATCCCAGACTGGTTTGGGTTGGAAGGACCTTGAAGTTCATCTCATTCCATTCCTCTGCCATGGGCAGGGACACCTTCCACTATCCCAGGGTACTCCAAACCCTGTCCTGTCAGCCTTGGACACTTCCAGGGATCCAGGGGCAGCCACAGCTGCTCTGGGCAACCCAAAACTCCAAGCTCAGTCTTCCCAGGCCACTGTTCTCCCAGGACACTCATGTGCCAAGGGTGACTGGTCCCCTGCACTGCCGGGGCACTGGTGTGGGTGCCTGCCTTGGCTCTCACCACAGTGCTTCTCGTCGGAGCCATCAGCGCACGTGGCAGCGAAGTCGCAGGCCAGCTCTGCGGCAATGCAGTCCCCATTGTCACAGGCCACCTCATCTGCTGCGCAGGGGCTGGCATCTGCCTGGCGTGGCAGCATGACCAGAGGCTTCTCTGATGGTGAAGCACCCCAGGATGGAGAGCAGTGGTGAAAGGGCCCAGCAACAGCATCAATGTCAGCCCTTCAAACCGTTGTCCCTTGTCCCCAAGCATCTCCCTGGCTCTCCATTTCCCCCATCCCATCCCATCCCAGCCCATCCCATCCCATCCCAGCCCATCCCATCCCATCCCATCCCATCCCAGCCCATCCCATCCCATCCCAGCCCATCCCATCCCAGCCCATCCCATCCCATCCCAGCCCATCCCATCCCATCCCATCCCATCCCAGCCCATCCCAGCCCATCCCATCCCATCCCATCCCATCCCATCCCATCCCATCCCAGCCCATCCCATCCCATCCCATCCCATCCCATCCCATCCCAGCCCATCCCAGCCCATCCCATCCCATCCCAGCCCATCCCATCCCATCCCATCCCATCCCATCCCAGCCCATCCCATCCCAGTTCCCACCAGCTGAAGGGGACCCAGGGCCTAGTAAGAGATGCTTGTGTGACACATTGTGACACAGAGAGTGTCACGGCCACAGGATAAAGATACCAGCACCCCAGGGCAAATGTTTGCTGTGCTGCACCCAGGATGGTCCCTGTGATGAGCAGAGGGACAGGCAGACCACGTTGGGGGTCCTTTAGGCACAGTGCCATGGGCACAAGACACCTGGGACAGCTGCCCACTGGAGCAGGGTGAGGGACACTGCCCACCAGCTCACCCTGCTCCTTCACACAGCCCTGAGACAGGATCAGGTCATCAATGGCCACGGTCCCCCCACGGCCAGCCACCCCCTCAATCAGCACCTGCAGGGAAGCACCATGTCAGCAACATCAGCCAGGGGTCCTGCACAGTATGAGGGGGATTAGGGTGACACCAGGGAGCCATGGGATGGGGAGAGCCAGAACCTGTCACAGACTGACACATGTTCTCCCCAGGAAGGGACTCAGTGGGAGCAGGGCGATGCCGTGGTTGACAGGGGGGCACAGCGTGGGCTGGCATGGCCACGGTGGGCTTGGGGGTGGTGCTGCCCCTGTACACAGCTGTGGTCCCCGACCCCGGGGTCAGCCCAGCTCCCCCCAGCACAGCACCAGCCCACCTTGAAGGGATCTGTCACGTTAAAGTCCACTCTCTCCCGGACCCAGCAGCTGCCCAGGTCTCCTGTCCTTTCCCTCATCAGATGCTTGGTAGAGTTGGTCACGTAGAAGATGCTGAGGTTGCTGGTGGCTGAGCCATGGAGGTGGCAGTACAGCACAAGCTGGGGATGGGGAGGAGGATGAACCCTCAGGGCAGGGGCACAGAGCCTCCTGCATCCAACAGAGGGGCTGTAAGATACCCCAGAGCTCCCAATGGGCATCAGAGATGTCACCTAACCACCCTCAGAAACCTGATGCCCATCCTCAGCGAGGGCCAACCACAGCCCCAGCCCTACATGAGGGGCTGGGTTCCAGAGCTGGGAACCCTATCTCCCATCACCACTATGCCCACATAAGCTGAGACATGAGGTCCCAGCTGTGACTCACAGAACAGGAGTTGGTGGCTTGGAAAGTGGGGCTGCTGAGCTGAGCTGTGCCACCACCCCGTGCAGTGAGGCCGCTGCCCACATGGAGAAAAAAACCTGCAGGAGATGCTGGGGCTGAGTGGAGCCAGGCAAATGTGTGGGCGCAGGACACCCCTGTCCTGGCACAGCCTTGAGCAGAGCCCAGGCATGTGTCACCTCAGGGCACATCCACGTGCAGTGGGGCTCTGCTGGTGCCCACCACGTACCAGCCCTGCTGCTGTTGCTGTGGTCCCGAGTGGGAATGCCATAGGAGGTGCCCAGGTTCAGGCTCGTGTTCCTGCCCCACGCTGGTGACCCGGCTGCTGCCTCCCAGCCACAGAGATCGCGGTCAAAGGAGCAGCGGGTGAAGTTCTCTGTGAGAAAGGACAGCAGTGACCCAGAGACCGGGGTCGCAGCCCTCTCTTGGGCAGGTAGGTCTCTGCAATGGGGCTGGGCTGATGCCACCCCTCTGCAAACCCTCAGGGTCATTTTGCCCTCTGGCGTGGGGCAGAACTGCCAGCCCAGAGCTCAGCTTTGCCCCACCAAGGCAGACCCTCAGCCCATCCGCAGGACTCGTCCCCGGGGCCACGGGTGCTCACTGCACTGCGCCGCGCCCTCGTCCGAGCCGTCCCCGCAGTCGTAGGTGCCGTCGCAGAACCGGCTCTGTGGCAGGCAGGAGCCGCGGGGGCAGCGGCTCTCCTGAGCCCCGCAGACCTGCTGCCCGACCCCTGCCGCGGGGGGACACACGTCAGACAGCGGCTGGTCCCACAGGGACATGGCGAGCGCTCCCACATCGCTCCCTGGGGTGGCTCAAGGAACGGGTTTTCACTGCCCACCTCATGCTCTGGCCAGGGCACAGTGCCCCAAGACATAGCGAGCAATGGGAGAGTTCCCCCGGGCTTTGCACCCCACCCAGTTCCCCCAAGATCCCAGTTCACGTCCCAGCAGATGTGGGACTCACCTGGTAAGCCACAGTTCCTGAACATGATGTCATCGAGTGCCACCTCTGCCCCGCAGGTGGGTGGTTGTGTCAGGGAGAAGATGAGCTGTGGTGGGAGGATGGGGATGGCATCAGCTGGGTCTCAGAACATCACCCAGCTCCTCTGGTCCCAGCCTGGGTACCAACACTGTCTCACCTGGAACTGCTCCGTGATCCGGCCGGGGTAGGCAACCAGCTGGTGCCAGCCCTCACTGCAGTGCCTGGGGCTCTGCCACAGCCCCACCACCTCGTCCTTGTGTGCCACAGCCAGGCGCAGCACCGGCTGCTCTGTCTGGTTCTGCCCTGAGGGAAGCCCCAAAAGTGCCCTTGGTATGGGGCATCCTGGGGTGCCCAAAGGAACAAATGGAGCCTCACCAGATCTGGGGGCAGGAGCTGGGACCCCCAGGTCCCACCAGCTCTGTGTGTGGAGCGTGGAAGAGACAAACAGGATGGAAAGGACTCATCTCAAGGTACTGATGGCTCGGTCCTTGACAGAGGGGCAGATGGCCCCATCCCTCCCCGCTGCCCCCCATCCTCACTGCCCAGTAGCTGATGCTGCCTGTGCCCACCTTGGGTGTGCTCACAGCTCCCTGAGAGGTGATACCAGGCTCTGATCTCACACGTGGCAGCTGCTTCCCGCATCTCTGGTGACCTGAGCCAGGCTGTGGCCATGGTCTTTGCTGGGGGGAACATGGTCATCAAGAACCAACCTGGGGAGGGCAGAAAGCAGAGTGGGGGCTGCAGCCCCATGCCAGCACTACTCCTGCCCCTCCATGTGTCTGCTCTGTCCCCTGCACCTACAAGGATGGATGATTTGCTCCCCCAAGTCCAGGGCACCCATAGCCCAGTGGAGTGGTGCTGTGGGTGCCCAGAGGCTGCTCACCAAGCAGCTCCCACTTACCCAGGTCAGTGCCCATGGTGTGGTCTGAATGAGGCCCCACACCCCACATGGCCAGGCTGGCCCGGCCTCGCACCCATCCATATGTCGAGGTGCCCACGTCCTGCCAGCCACAGTCACTGTCCTCAAAGTCACAGGTGAAGGGGGTGCCCAGCACTGCTGAGCCCCGTAAGTACCCTGAGGGTAGGCAGATGGGGGGGGTCAAGGCAGGTTTGAGGCCACCCTGGGGACCTGTGCCCACCCCAGGGAACTGCACCCACCCTGGGGGGCTGCACCTACCCAGGGGACCTGTGGATCCCGGGCACACAGCCTGGGATCCTGCACCCACCTGACAAACTCACCTGCACCCAGGCGACTGGTATTCACCCTGGACACCTGCACAAGGGACCTGCCCCTAACCCCTAGATCTGCACCCACCTTGGTGCCCATCTTGAGGGACCCTGCACCCGTCCTGGGCACCCACAACACCCCCCCACTACACAGCCTGCTCTCACCCCAGGAGCAGGGCCTGAGGGTGGGTCTGGGGGCCTGGGGAGTCTGGGCACCCACCACACTGGTTCTCATCTGAGCAGTCGCTGCAGTCACAGACAAAGTTGCAGAGCTGCTTAGCCACGCTGTTGCAGCTGTTGAGGACAACGGACCCACTGGGGAGGACGGCTGTGGCTATGGGAGAGACAATAGGGCTGAAAACGCTGCAAGGAACCAGGCAGGGTGCACAGCAGGTGACGGAGGGCACGCATGACCTGCATGTGACATTTGCCTGGGGATCTCGGTTTGGGACCCTGCCGGGGCAGGTACTGTGCTCCCAGTGGCATCTTCCCCTGGACAACCCCCCCAACTCTGTCACAGCACCCTACATCCCTCACACTGCCACCTCCCACCGTCAGCCTCGGGGTGCCAGAGCCTGCCGGGGCACTGACTCTGCTATATTGCACCCGTGCTTCGAGTCCCAGCCCCCTTTTGGGAAGAAACAGGAAAATCTGGGCATTTTCTGGCCCACGCTGAACAAAAGCCATTGGTGATCCCCAGCCCGGTGCTGGGGGCTCCAGCACCCGCTCGCCCTGGGAACCCCGGGCTGACTTCACCAGCAGAACCCAGTGGGCTGTACCTGCCCTGGCCCCCAGTGCTGGGGCAAACTGCTGGGGAGCAGCAGAGCAGAGCAGCCAGCACGGGGGTCCCTTCCCTCCAGAGACACAACTCCCCCGTCCCTGTCGGCAGAGCTCACCCAGCAGCACCAGGAGGGCCAGCATCGCCTGCCCGCCTGCAGCCATCCCGGCCACCGCGACGGTAAAACGGAGCTGCGAGAGGCCACACCGTCAGCCCCGGGCTGGAATGTGCTCCCCAGGACCTGCCTGCCTTGGACTTCAGCCCCGCTGTTATCACTTTCCTGGCCGGGCAGCAGGTTTATGGCGAGGCTGGGACAGTGCACTGCAATCCTGTCAGCAGCACCACCGGCACCACAACAGGGGCTGGAGCCAGGTGCCCCAGGGAGACCTTTGACTTTTCCCCGCTGAACAGCTCTTCTTCAGCTCGCTTTCCACCCAGAACAAGACGCTGGCTGCAACTCTGACTGGGACGGGGCACAGCCCACTGGAATGTGCCGGCTTGGTGAGGGATGAGGACACTTCCTGCTGAGCCAGGGATGCTGCCAGCCCTGTGGGGAGAACTGGCACCTCTGGTAGGGACTTCAGGGCTCTGCCAGTCCCTGTGCATGAAGAGAGTGGGAGAGACTTTGGGTGCAGGTTTGGCAGTGGGCTGCACTCTGGCCAGAGAGAACAGCTGAGCTGGGAGTCAGAAATATCTCCAGTATTCCATCTTACCCTGCCCCCTGGCAGTGGGAAGCTATTCCCTTTTGTCTTGCCCTAAGCTCTTGTCCAACGTCCCTCTCTAGCTCTCCCGGAGCCCCTTTAGGCACTGGAAGGGGCTCTAAGGTCTCCCTGGAGCCTGGGGATCCTAAGATGCCATCGGGAGGAACCAGTCCTCACCCTGCCTGCTCTGCTCCAGCTGGCAGGAGCATCTCAGCACCCAGCTCAGGACTTCCAAGGGGCGAAGGGACACAGCTCCAGGGCCACAACCAGGTCATTCCTGGGCAGAACATTCCCAGCAGAGCCCCAGAAAGGGCTGATGAGCCTGAAAGTATAGCTTGGCAGCTAGAGCCCCACAGATCACTATCAGTGTTGCTTGGCGATGGCAACCACTAACCCCACTGGTTTCCTCAGCTGGGCAAGGGAAGCAGGGACTGCTGCACCACAGGACCTCTCTCACCTCTGCTGCCACAGCCTCTGTGCCCTGAGAGGGGCCCCACTGAACAGATCCTCCCATTGAGCTGACAGCCCTGGAAGGCAGATTGCAGTGGGATTGCATCAGGGGCAGTAAACACAGGCTGAGCTCCTTCTCCCAGCACCAGCCAGGCCCAGTGGGGACCAGCAGCCCCACATCCCCCAGCCCAGGCTTGCTGAAGAGCAGGAGCCCTGCTCGAGAACCTGGCAGCACCAAGCTGGCCACAGGCCAGTGCCACGGCCTCCTGGGTGCCATGGGCAGAGCCTCTCTCACAGATCTGACCCCTCCCCTTTGCACTGGAGATGCTGGTGGCCCCAGTATGAGACGTGGGCATACTGGAGCAGATCGAGCCAGGGGCAGTGATGATGATTGCAGGACAGTACAGAATGGAAGGCACAATGGGAGGTCACCCCATCCTACCCCTCTACTCCACAAGAGTACTACTACACATCCTTGAGGATGTGATCAGATATTTTTTGAGTATCTCCACAGAAGGAGATTCTCTGATGATGATGATGATGGGACTGGACTGCCCACAAGGAGAGGCTCAGCTGGACGTGCCCAGCTTGGAGAAGGTATAAGGGGATGTCACCCAGGTAAGCCCTGGCAGGAGGGCACAGGGACACAGGCACAGGCTGAGCTTCTGCAGGCTGAGCTGATCCTGCATGGCTCTGGGTGCACAGGAAGCAGCCCACACCCCTGAAGGCAAAAGGAGGAGGCAGTATAGCACGATCATGGCCAGGCAGGAGCTTGGAGCACACAGGGTCAGAGTCAGACAATGAAATGGGGCTGGAACTGAGATGGGAAGTTCCTCCAGCCCCACATGGGACAGCGACTGAACCAACCCAGCCTGCACATCTCCCTGGAGCTCTCCAGCCACTGAAGCCTCCAGCAGCTTTTCCCAGTCCCCCCCATCGCTTCTTACTGGAAACACAAGCAAGGGAGAATTCCTGGGAAATTCTGAGGGACAGGAGCTGGTCCCGAGGGACGAAGTCAGGGAGGATGCTCTTCCTCCAGGTGTGGAATGGGCATGTGCTTCCCAACCATGTTTCCAGGCAGCTCAGTTCCCTCCCCGCAGGAGATGGGGCTGGTCTTCCCCCAGGTCTACCCTGCCTTTCCCTCCCCCAGGTGTGGGCACTGCTTTCCTCTCTCCCTTCTCAGCCCTTTTCAAGGCAAATCCTGATACACCTCTTGCTGTTCCCACCCCAGACTGTACCTGCTCCCATGCCAGGCCCCCCTCAAGGGGCAGAAAACCTGGCGGGTCCCTTCCACTTTCAACAGGCAGTCCCAGAGCTGGGAAGGAGCAGCCGAGCCGTGAGTATGGCCACCAGAGCAGCTGTGCTCCCCCAACAACTTTAATTCTCACAGATACACGTGGGTTGAGCCCCTGGCACCTGAAGGCTGGGACAGAGCAACCACTGGCTTCACCAGCTTTGCCATTCCAGGGAGGTGGGAGCACCCAGCACGGGGACAGTCCGGTGATGGTGGAGAATGGGCGAGTTCAATATAGAAGAAAATCAGGAGAGCCTGGAGCACGATCAAGCGTGGGGAGCCTGCTGCCACCGCCCCGGTGTTATGTCCAGCTGTGCCAGCTCTGGGCTGGCATCACAGACAAAGGAGTCAGTACCCTTCATCCGCCCAGGTGATCTCGTAGTCGGGATACTCGGCCTTCAGCTTCTCTGTGGTCACAGCGTGGTCAGCTCGTCCAAAGCCCTGCACAGGAAAGAGGGTTCCCAAGGAGCACTGGTGGGTGACCACTTGCAGGGAAGCCTGGCAAGTCCCCAAGGTAGCTCTGGCAGACCCCAGCAGCAGAGAGGAGGCAGAGCCTGTGCCAATCCCACTGTGGCAGCCCTGGCTGACTGCAGCTGAGGCTGGCGTAGCACCCAGGCAAGAGAACAGTGCCACCCTGAAGCTGGGAAGACTGCATGCACTGTGGTCTGGGGACCACCACCCTGCCCTGGTCCCAGCTGGGCTCTGCACTCAGCACCCAGCACAGCCCTGGGCTGGGGTCAGCATCCAGGGACCCACCACACCAGTGATGTCCCTGAGGGTGCCTCCAGTTACCCTTTCAAGGCCCCTACAACACCTGACACTCCTGCAGGAACACCCTCAGGACACACAAAGTGGGGACACGGTTCTTGTGCAGCCCCATTCCCTCTGGCAGCACCCAGAGGTGGGCACAGCCACTGCGGGACCCCCCGGGGGCTCTGTGTGTGTGGCAGCCCCAAAGGCAGGTGCTGGGGGGGTTCACGGGGTGACCCCGCTCTGGCCAAGCAGCGCTCACCCGAAAGGGCTCTGCCGAGTCTCCGCTCCCTGCGGCGCTCGGGGGAACGCCCAGGAGCCCCGGGAGCGCCGCCCTGCTCCCCCCTTCCACCCCCGAGGGGATGCGGTGCCGACTCGCCCGCCGTCAGGGGGACCCACACGGCCAAAGGAGATGCCGCGGCCATGCACGGGCTCCCCCCGGTTTCCGCTTACCACCGAGTAGCCGTAGACGTGGATCTTCCTCTCCTGAGGGCGGTGGGAGAGGCGGCCGCCGCCCAGGCACTCGCAGCTCAGCCCGTGCCGCGCCAGCTCCTCCGCGGTGCGCTCCAACAAGTCGGCTGTAGGGAGGGAGCGGGGGGAACGCGGGGAACCCCCCGCCGCAGCCGCCGCCCGAGACGGGCCAGACCCCCGGCAAGCCCCCGCCCGCCCCCGGGGCCCGCGGCCGCTTCCCTCGGCACCCCGGGCCAGAACCGAGCCCCGCCCCGCACTGCCGACGCTCCTCACCGTGGTACTCGGCCCAGCCGTGGCCTCGCACGACATCCTTGGCGGGCGCGCCGGCCCCGCTCACCCGCACCAGCACGTACTTGAAAACGCCATCGCCATCGATCTGCACGTCCGGCACCCGCGACAGCGCCTCGGCCGCCATCGCTGCCGCCCGCGCCGTGCCCCGCCCCCTCCGCCCAGCGTCCAACCAGCGCCCGGCTCCGGAGACAGGCCCCGCCCCCTCCGCCCAGCGTCCAACCAGCGCCCGGCCGCGGAGCCAGGCCCCGCCCACAGGCGGCGCGGGGTCCCGCCGGGCAGCGGCTCTGGGGATGGAGGCCGGTCCCGGTCCCGGCCCCGGTCCCGGCCCCGGTCCCGGCAGTGGGAGCGGCGGCGGGGAGCGGGGCCGGGAAGGGCGGCACGGGCGCCCCGGGTGGCCACGGCCCCGGCTCTGCCTCCTCTTCCCTGATCCCCGCCACGGTCACCACTGGCGATTACCCCCGACCCCGGTCAGACACCCTCCCCCGCCCGCCCCCCGCAGATCCCTCACTGCGGCCGCTTCCCCCCCTCCCCCGGCAGCGTCCCGGGATCCCCAACCCTGCCCCGCTCTGTGCCCAGAGCTCGCGTGGGCTCCCAGGGCCCCCCCAGCACCCGGCCCTCCCGCAGTAACACGCCCAGGACACACAGACACGGTGGGGACACGGTCCTGCTGCAGCCCAGCACGGCCGCTGCGGGACCCCCGGCGCTGAGGGGGCCCTGGGGCAGGCCCGGGAGACTCTGGGTGTGTCCCGGCCCGGTGGGCAGGGGTTGGGGGGATGCGGGGCGTCCCCGCTCTGGCCGAGCACCGCTCACCGGAGCGGGCTGTGCAAGGGCTCGCCAGACTCTGGGCTCCAGGGCAAACCTCGGGCCGCGCTCCCGTCACCCCCCGGTCCCCCCGGCACTGCCGGCCGTCCGCAGCCCCCTCCCCTTGGTGTAAAAGCCTAGGGGGTTCTGACAGGACAGCACGTATCTACAGAGGGGGTGCCCCCCGCCCTGCGTTCACATGATGTCGTCCAGGAGGTTGGGGCTGGCCACCCAGTCGAGGGTGCGAGGCTCGGAGGCCGCCATAATCATGCACATGAACTGTTTGCCCGTCCTCTTGTCGATGGGGTAAATGGTGGTGGGGGTGAAGCGCTTGTTGCTCTCCACGAAGTCGCAGAGCTGCTCGTAGACAGCGGGGAACTCGTGCCGCAGGAAGACGCCGCGGATGCGCAGCTCCCGCTGGATGTTGATGAAGCAAACCTCCCGTGCCTTCCGACCCTCCTCCCCTTCCTTGTCGATGTCCGCCGTGCCGGGCGGTGGCGTCAGGATCAACGTTTCCATGTCCCGCTCCTTCTTCAAGATCTTCTTCTCGGGGCTAGAGGAGGCTAAGGCCACCTTGGCATATTTCCTGACCGTCGGCACCTGCATCTTGGGTGACGGCCTCTCTGGCACTTTCTGAGTGACGGCCACGGTTACATTCAGCAGGAAACATTCGTTGGGGTCGTACTGGTTGCCTGTCTCCCGCAGCTCCTGGGCATACTCCCCCAGGTTGTCCGAGTAGCTGTCCAGCTCCCGCAGGGACAGATACGTGGGGGACATCAGCAGGCTTTCCAGCCCAAACTGGAGAAAGTTCTCGGCTGACCCCGAATTGGGGAAGCCTAGGAAGAGGACGCCACGGCCGCGGGAGAGGTATCCCACCTTGGCGATGCGCGAGAAAGCCTTGTGCACCTCGGTGTTTTCACGGCAGAACTGCAGGACGTGGCGGCAGACGCTGCCCACCCGCCCGTAGACACAGCTGGCCTTGTGCGTGTCCCAGTCCTCGCGCCGGCAGTGCCGGGAGCAGTAGTAGGTGTAGCAGCTGTGGCACGATTTGAAATAGAGGCAGGCGTTGAACATGGTCTCCGTGCGCCGGCACTTGGCGTTGGAGCACATCATCATGTCGTCCTCCTCAGCGCTCAGGTCGGGCGAGCAGTTCTCCGGTGACTTTTCGAAGGGGCCGGTGGCCGGCGGGGCCGGTGGGCGGCACGGGGTGGCGGCGTGGGAGCTGGGGCCCGGCTGCTCCTTTGTGGGTCGGGGTCCCTCGGGTACGTTATGAGGGACCCGCCTGCCCTCGCCCCGCCGGGGGGGCCCTGAGGCGCTACTGCTCAGCAGCTGCTTGAGCTGCTCCGCGAGGCTGTCCCTGTCCCCGGCGCGGTGGCCCGGTGCCGGCTTGTAGTCAATGACGAGGTCGGTGATGAGCTCGTCCAGCTGCTCCAGGCTGCGCTGGCGCCCCGAGCCACTCTCCCGGGGGCTGGGCTGAGGGGCGCAGGGCACAGCGTAGGGCCCGCGCTCCCGGCCCGTGTCCAGCATGTCCCAGCTGGCCGAGCGCCGCTCGCTCCGGCCCGGCCCGTCGGTGCGGATGTCGTTGTCGGTGATGGTGATCTCCGGCGTGACGTACCAGGAGTGGCCTGGGGGCCCGCGGCTGCCGTCGGCGTGCACCCTCTCGAGGATAGAGCTCTCAGAGAGGGACAGGGCCGCGTAGCGCTTGGGCGAGCTCGACAGGTTGATCACCACAGGTTGCCGGCGCTCCTCGGGGGATAAGGCACGGTGCTGTTCGTGGGTGAGCAGGTTCTCGTAGCTGCGCCCACGCTGCAGGGCCTCCTCCCTGCGCGCCGCTGGCGCCAGGATGTTATCCCAGGATTTAGAGTAGTGCTGGGTCTCCCGGCCCAGCCGTGGTGGAGTCATGCCGTAGCTGGCGTGCCAGGAGGAGAACATGGCCTCGCGGCCGGCCGGCTGCGGGGTGAAGCGTGACAATTGCAGGCTCTGGTAGGGCAGCGTGGCCCGCTCGGGGCAGTACCAGTCCCCGAAGTGCAGGGCCTGAGCGCTGCGGGGCGGGGGGCACGTCCGCGACATCACCTCCCGCTCCCGGTACTTCCCGTAGTCCTCGGCATAGAACAGCCGGGCGGCGGAGCCGAGGGCCGGGTATGTACGAGCGTCCTCGGCATAGAGGGTCTTGACAGGGGTCCCACGCGGGGCGTAGTAGCGGGGCTCATCCCCATAGAAGGTGCGGGCAGGTGCCTCCTGCACCGGGTAACTCCGCGCCTCCTCCACGTACAACGTCCGGGGCGGCATCGTGTGGACAGCAGCCTTGGCCGGCTCCTCGGTGTAGAAGGGCTGGGGCACGGCGTGGCGGCTGGGGTAAGGGTAGCTGGCATAGCCAGAGCTGCGGAGGGGCACGGCAGGGCTGGGGCACCGCGCTGACTCCTCTGCGTAGAAAAACTTGGCTGGGACGCCGGGTGCCGAAAAGGTCATGCAGCCCCTGTCGGGGTACTCCCTGAATTCCCGAGAGGCTGGCACGGGCACCGTCTGGTACGCCAGCGCCCGGGGGTCTGCCTCATAGTACTCCCCGGGGTAGGGCAGCAGCGGGGGGTCCCCGCTGTAGGAGTCGCTCGGGGTGGGCGTGCGGGACGCGGACGCCTGCCGGCTCCCTGGCACGGTCAGGCTGCGGGCGGCCCCAGAGGTGCGGGGCCAGCGCGGCGGCTCCGGGCGGCTCGGGGCTGCCCGCAGGCTCCGCGCCGTGTGCACCAGCACTGCCTCGTCCGGCTTGATGTCCACTCGGCACTTGACGTGGGGGCTGGCGCCCACCTTGGCCCCCGGCCCTTCCTCGTAGCAATTGCTGCCCAGGCAGAGCGGGGAGATGCGGCTGACGCTGCTCCGCTGCGGCTGCAACTTGATGGGGTGAACCTCGTTGGCCAGCGCCCGCAGCGGCATCGGGCCCTCGCGGCGCGGCGAGGGATCGGTGTGGGAGGGCTCCCGTGCCACCCGCAGCACCTCCCGGCCGCGCCGGGCTGGCGGCGGTGATGCCGCCACGGTGATGGGCACCGGGGTCAGAGTGGACTTCACCCGCGGGGCGCTCTTGGAGCGGGCTCGGCGCTTGGGCTCGCTCCGCGGCGCGGGGACTCTGCCGCTGTGGGGGTCCGGCTTCGGCGGCGCCTGCCTGCCCGGTGGCCCCGGCGTGGGCTCGGGCATGCCGGGGCGCGGGCAGGCGCGCTCCATGGCCGGGGGGGTGCCCAGCTCTTCCAGCGACTCGATGAAGTCGAAACTTCTACAATGGCGCTTGTTGAAGGGCTGCTCGCGAGACAGGGAGGAGGACATGGAGGCGTCACATTGTGCCAGAGGCTGACAGACAACGGAATCCGCGGGGGCTGCTGTCGCCACCTTGATGTCTTGGTACACTGTGGACACCAGGATGTCAGGTGGGTCTGTTCGTGTCATCTTAAAAGCGACTCTTCTCCCACCAGTTCCCTGTCACACAGCCTCAGAGGACGGTAGCCCACCCTGCAAGAGAACACATGTGCCTCAATCCTGGAGTGACCTCGTATCAATCCCCAGCTCAAAGCTCCTGGCTCAGAACTGGGGGTTGGCCATCTCTTCAGAAATGAAGGTTTGGGGGTATCCCAGCCTCCACTGCTGCTGTTGATTGTCAGCTGGAGGAAGAAACTGGAAGAAGTCTACATATCCAGGGTGCAAATCACGGAGCAGCTGGCAGAACACCCGTGGGGGCAGCCAGGGAACTCTGCATACCAGCTCAGCACAACGAGAGGAGAACACAGAGTACTGTGCCCTCCTCCTGGGCCACAGGACACAGGGACTGTCTTGCAGAATCACATGAATTGGCAGGCCTGAGCACGGCTGTGGGGGTTCAACACCAGAGTTTTCCACGGGGAATGTGTGCTCAGCCCTGGTGAGAACCGGCAGTGGTGAGGGGTCTCTGGGACTGTGTGTACCCATGTCCCAGCACCAGCGCTGTAGGGGGGAACAGGGCCCAGGGACAGGCACCGTGAGGACCCACCATGGTGGCTGGGAAGCCTCACAGTCCGGGGCTCTGCAGAAGGCAGGAGCCACAACCCCTCCCTGCGGTGGCTGCACCCACTGTGACCCACAAGCACCCCTGTGGGGTGGTCACAGTGCAGGCTATGCAGAGTTGCATCACTCCCTGGCTCTTTCAGACCAGGGACGACTCAAGGGGTGGCAGAGGGGTGCTGTGGTGGGTGCCCAAATACACGTCAGAAGTGATTCCTGCATCACCTCCCTGTGCCAGAGGAGGTGTGCTGGCTCAGTACCCACTGGCTTTGTCGTCTTCTGTGTCCCATGGCTGTGATACGTCCTCTCGGCAGGAGAGCAAGTGTGGCAGCGGCTTCAGCTGCTGTGGGACATGGGATCTGACACCCACTGCGTGCCAACACCAAGAACACCAGTGCTCTGGGACAACGCTGTTGGGTGGCCAGGGTGGGCAGAATCCCCAGCCACAGCATGACACAGCTGTGTGACAAAGAGGACACCAGCACAAGATTCCCACAGTGCATGGAGGGGACAGAAGGGAAGAAGTCTGCCTGCAGGGCTAAGTGGGTTGTAGCACTGACCTTCCCCACCAGCCCTTTGAGAGCTGCCATGGGTTGCTGCCAGCACTGGGGGATGTGCACCTTCTCTGCCCACAGTGAGGGGGTGTGTGTCCCGCAGGCTGCCACCTCACCACATTCTCTGAGCACTGGGTGTTGTGGCCACCAAGGGTCTGGGTGTGCTGGTTGATGCTGGCTGCTCTGTGTTGTGCTAAAGGTGGGTGGGCACTTGGCTTTAAAGAGCAGCAGAGGACCACAGGGAAGATGTTTCTTGGAGAAAAGGAATTGACTTTTTATTATTATTAAATAAAAATATTTATTATTAAAAGGAATTGACTGAATATTTAGCCAGAAGCATTGACTATGCAGAGAGGGGGAGGGGGCTTGGATTCCTCCTCAAAGGGGGCTTTGGGTTCCTCAAAGCTGGGGGGGTGCAGATGCCAGAGCTGAAGTGACTCCAGTGGGCTTGGGGCGTCTGTCCGTGTGATGGGCTGGGGAGAGCAAGATGCCATGAGAAAGGAAATGGGGGTCCCAGTGCCTCCCTGCAGAGCTGGGAGGGCAGGTTTGCCTCCAAGGAGGCAGCCCATTATTGGCTCTGCTGTATTACAGTAGGTGGGAGCTGGGCTGGATCTGCAAAGCAGCACCCCACACCACAGTGATGGTGACAGTGGTGCTGGGAAGCCCATTCCTGTGGTGTCAGGGTGGCTGGTAGGCAGGGAACTGTAGCCCAGGGTCCTACCTGGTCCAGCAGAAGCAGTGAGGGGGTGGGTGGGCTGAGGTGGACGAGGGGCCTGTGGCAGCTCCATCCCAGCACTGCAAAACAAAAAAGCAGGTGAGACTCCTGGGACACCCCCAGTGTGGTGGAGGTGTGGCTTCCGGGGCCATGGATGCCTTGTGAGCACATAGAACACCCCAAGAGACCCCTGCAGCCACAGCCCCGCTGAACCAAAAGGAACTGTCACCCAGCGAGGCCACTGTGCACATCCCTGTGCACTGGGGATGTGGGCGCTGCATCCCATGGGCACCAGTGTCTTCCACCCACCCAGCAGCACCCACCACCGGTGGAGCTGTGGGGTTGCCATGGTTTCTCAAAATTATTCCTCCTCTGTGAGGACAGCGTGGGTGCGGGGGGAGGCTGCTTGGGGAGCTGGGGCTCTGTGGCACCTCACGAAGCTGCAGGAACCCTCTGCCTATTGAGTGGGGAAGAGCCGGGATGGCCCCACAGTGCTGCCAGTGCCATTATGCTCACATTATGCTATACCAGCCTCTGCCACCGACTGCATCCCCTCTGCTCTCCAACCTCCCGGTTGGTGAGCACCCCTTCATTGGCCACGTTGGCAGGCAGCAGCCTCCCTACCCGGGGTGCCCACACGATGTCACCCCGCGGATGTGACACCTGCCGGCAGCGCCTGCAGAGCAGCCGGTGCCCACGGAATGGACGGGAGCCGCCACCCGTGTGGCGGTGTGGGGTGCTGGTGTGGGGTGCTGCCCTTGCTCCCGTCACAGCCACGCGCTGCTGCCACCGTGAGCACCGGGCTCCGGCAGCACGACCGGCTGGGCCGGGGGCGACCCCGCTGCCAGAGGGGCCCACGGAGGATTTGGGAACTGATTCCCTGCCTGCATGTGCCACGTGTGGGCTGTGCGGGGACCCCCACCACCGCACCCCACACTGCCCGCAGTGCCCTGCCTGCCCCATAACCACGTTGGGCACCGCCTGCACGCTGCCTTGTGCTGTGCCCAGAGCTGCCCGTACACACGACCCTGCCCGTGCTGCCCCCAGCACTGCCCGGGCACTTCCCATCGCTGCCTGTCCGTCCCTACACACGGCAAGGGCTGCTCTTGGTGCCCTGCCCCGTGCACCCTGCCCGCACATTGCTCACCCTGCCGGGCACTGTCCGGGCACTGCTGCCCATGCTGCCTGCTCGCTGCCCACGCACGTCCCGCTGAGCAGGCAGGAGCGCTGCAGCGGGTTCGGTGCCTGCACATGCAGAGATCTGAGCACGCTGCACTCCCCCCAGCACACACTGCACTGCACCAGGCCCCACTGCCCGAACGGTCCCGCGGGCACGGCCAGCAGCACCGGAGCTGCCCCCAGCACTGCCCCGAGCGCTACCCGGAGCGCAGCAGCGGCATCGGGACACGCAGCCAAGGACAGCACCTTGCTGCAAACGCCGTGCTCGAGCAGATGATGCTGGAGGTCCCAGCAGCAGCTGCCGTGGGGGCAGTGTCTGTTCTCGCCGAGCCCTGGCACAGCCAGCCCTGCTGCGCACGGGCCTGCACCGTGTGTGTGCCAGGGGGACAGCGACGGCCGCTGCTGCCTGCGCGCTTCCCGCAGCGGGAGCTGCCAGCCGCCACGGTCTGTGCCCCCCGCCCCTGCTTCGTATCCGGGGCAAACAGACACCCCCCCCGCCCGTGCCACCCCCAGGATACCCACACGGTGCCCTATGCCCCTGGCTCCTACCCTGCGCATCAGACAGCCCCGCCACACACCCTCTGCTCCCCAGCCCCGTGTCTCAGCCTCTCTGCCCCTGGCACTGCCACATCGCCCCCAGTTCCTGTCCCAAGCCCGTCAGGCACAGACGGCTGCCAAACCCCAACCCAGCCTTTGCCCCCGGAGGGGTCATCCTGCCAGGGGGAGCAGCACCTTCGGCCCAGGAGGATATCCCCGGTGCTGGCGTCCAGATTGGGGTGAGCAGCACCCCAGGGTGAAGGGGACGCCCTGACCCCTCTAGTCCCTCAGTCTGAGGGACACCCGCAAACGGGGAAGGCCGGGGGGCAGGGGATCCAGGGGCACCCCGGGTGGGCGAGTTGTGGGGCCAAGACTGGGTGGACGGTGCATGGGGCGGCCCCCGGGGCGGGGGCGGGTCTGTCCCGGGCGCTGCCGCAGACGCTGGGGCGGTGGCTCCGGCCACCCCCACCCCGCTGCGTACCGGCACCGGGCGGCACCGGGCGGCATCGGGCCCGCTGGGCCGCGGAGGGCGCTGAGCTGGGCACCGGGGGGAGGGGGGAAATGGCCCGGCCCGAGCACTGCGGCGGGATGGGACGGAGATGAGGATGGGGTTGGGGCTGGGGTAGGGGTGAGACGGGGATGGGTATAGGGATGGGATGGGGATAGGACACACGGGAGTATGGAGAACCCAGAAATACCGGTGCAATGGGGTGGGATGACTCGGCTCCGGAGCATGGGATGGGGATGGCCCCGGAGGAATGGAGGGAGCACAGCTAGATGGGAACGGGGATATGAGGCACAGGACGATGGTGTGGGGAGCCTGGGGGTTGGGATGCCCGGGGAGGATCTCCGGGGGATAGGATGGGGATGTGGAACACGGCGGGGGGTAAAGGGGGATGATGAGATGTAATGCGATGCGAGGCGATAGTCGGGGGAGGGGGGCGGGGGGGCGGGCCGCGAGGGGCTGGTCCGGTCGGGAGTCCCCGGGGGGTACAGCAAACCCCAGCCTCCTGCCCGGGACCCCCTTACCTGCTCCGCGCCAGGCGCTCTGGCGGCCCCCGCCGCACCCCCCAGCCGCCGCCGCCGCCGGGCTAGGTTGGGGCTGCCGCCGCCCCGGGGACCATGGCCCGGCTCCGCCCGATCCGGCAAGGTACGGCACGGCTCGGCCCAACACTCCGCCGCCGCTTGTTTTCCCATAAATACGGCAGGCGGAGTTACCGGCGGGGCCGGCACCGGGACCGGAGCCTCCCCCGGCACCGCCCCCAGACCGGTCCTCATCACCATCATCCCCATCCATCTCCACTCCCCCGCCCGGCTCCGCTCGGTCCCGGTTCCCGGACCCGCCTCCACCCCTCGCAGCATCCTCTCTTCTCCCTGGATCTCCGGGCAGGGTCTGGGGCCCCCCGGTGCCATCCCTCAGGGATTGCGGTTCCCCCGCACCACGGGTGTGAATGTCCGCGGGACTCCCGGGGGCACCCGGGCTCAGCCCGGCACCGTGTACAGAGACCCCACGGCTCCCGCGGGCACCTGCCCTTGCAACGACAGCCCCCCAAGCCTCTCCTGCCTGACCTTGCCCCATCACCGTCTCCCTGCGCGGCCGGGGCCGACCGGGCAGCGAAATCCCCTGCTAAGCTCCTCTATGGAATGGCCTCGTTTTCCCAGAGTCTCCGGGGCTGTCGCTGCCTGTGATGGCCGGAGCCCACAGAGATGCTCAGTGATGGAGACGGACGAGGGGAGCACAGAGCAGCTCCCGGCACACTCTGGCCCCAGCGTCTCCAGCACAGTGCGGCCCCTGAGTCACAGCTGTGCCTCAGTTTCTCTCGCCACCTCCTTGAGCTGCCCCCCCACTGCCCACAGCTCCGAGGACAGCTCCAGCACCTGTGGGTTCTCTGGCAAGGGGCCATGGCCCTGGGACCCACCAGTACCTGCCACGGCTCCAAGCCCTGATCCAAGGCTGCTGCTCTCCACGTGTTTCTGCATGGCAGGTGCACCCCGGGATTTGCTTGATTCAAAATCCCTGTAGCCAAGACCCTTTCCTTCCTCCACTGCAGCACCAGGAACAGCCTTCCACTGTGTCTGATGCTGCAGCAGGCAGAGCAGTGCTGGCGGGCTGACACTGCTGGGATTCCTGCAGGAATGTCCCTGGGAGCTGTGGGCATTGCTGAGCACACTGGGGCCAGCAGTACGTGCCCTGGGGGCCGGGCTGAGCACCAGGAACTCATTGCACTGACGAGTGGCACAGGAGCTGGGGGAGAAGCTGGGAGCAGGGTCAGGCCTGTCCCCTCTGCATACACGAGGCCAAGAGACCCTAGAGACCCCTGCACCATGTTCCGAAGGGCCCCATCAACCCCCCCCCCCCGGCACTTCCCAGCACTTCCATGTTCTTCTCTGCAGGACACAAGGCTCCGGCTGCTGCTCCAGCCGCTCCCGCTGCCCCCGGCTTCCTGCCCCCGCGGTCCCCGCCGGGCTGCTCCATCTGCTCCCGCCTGCTGCCAGCCCCGCTCCAGCCAGCCCCGAGCACCGCCGATGTGGCCGCTGATGCACGCCGGAGCACCGGACAGGCTCCACGGCCCCCGTGGGTGCAATCTCCCGAACGATGCAAGAGCCCATCCCTGTGGAACGCAGAGAGTCCCGGCATTGAGGAGTATGCTGTCCTTAGGGCATCCCCTCCAGTGCCACCTTCTGTCCGTGCAGCTGTGGCCCTGGGTGACACCTGCATGGATTGAGGTCACCTGTCCGGAGCTCTGGGCTTTGGAGAGGCCACAGGTCCGAAATCAGGGAACGAACGGGCTGGACCATGTAGCAGGGGACAGGGGGACCATCTGCTCCCCGTGTGAGGCTGCTCTTCCAGGCTGGAAAGTGCTTAGGGATCCAGCTGGACTGCGGACAGGTCTCCACGCACCGGAGATGGCAGCGCCACCTCATGAGCTCAGGGCAGCGGGGCCCTGGACACTGCCATCCCCTCCTGCTCCTCCTCCTCCTCCTCCTGCTCCTCCTCTTCCTCCTCCTCTTCCTCCTCCTCCTCGAGCCAGTGGCAGCCTGTGTCGGAGGAGAAGGTCGCCCTCGAGGAGGCTGGAGCTGAGGGCTGCAGTCCTGCTGTCGCTTGCCCTGAGCTCGGGGCCGTGCTGCTGCTTTGGGCTGTGACACCCCGGGTTCCCAGTCTGCAGCACCCCAGTGCCACAGGAACTGAAAAGGGGTGGGTGGCAGGACTGGGGGCTGCCCCTCGCCTTGTGCCCACCACCCACAGCGGTGGCAGCCCCTGAGATGGAGGGGACCCCCTTGGCACAGCCATGTGGGCAGCAGGACTCAGCAGGTTAAGATGGAACTGTCCCCTACCCTTGTGCGGAGGACAGAGGTGTTGGGCCCCTGCCATGGCTCTGCAGGTCCAGGCTTGTCCCTGGCCACGGCAACACGGGAGCAGTCAGAGGGATCCCACAAGACTGGCTCCTGCAATCCTACAAGGAAAAGGCCAGCCTGGTGCCTGTCTCCAGGTAGGAGCAGCTCCTGTCCTGTGTCCGGGCTGCCCTCCACTGTGGCTTGCTGTCAAGGCCAGGAGAAGCCAAGCTGGGCCAGTGTGGGGGCAAATCCCCCTTTCTGTGAGGCTTTTGCCTCCTCGTTGCTGAGTCCTCCCCCAGACCCCACAGGGAGCAGAGCCACAATGTTCACTGTGTCCCCGTGACTCAGTTTCCCCACCAGCCCCTGACAGCGTGTACCTGACCAGTGTCTGTAGGTGACAGTTCTGCTGTTCCCCCATCCAAAGGGGAAACTGAGGCACAGAGGAACAACATGCCCAAAGGTCATCCTGGAAGTCTGTGGTGACTCTGGACATTTGGTGAGACCCAAAGCAGGGCAGATCTCATCCTGGGAGGGACATGGGGGGGGTCACACCTGTCCTACATATCTACAAAGCTGAGGTGGGCCCCCAGCCCTCTCCAAAGACTGATTAATTTAGGCCACACTGAGAACTCACAGTGAGATTTGACACTAACCTGGTACAGGATATTGGATACCTTGATCCAGCCCCGTCGTGTCCCTTGGTGCAGCTCAGAGCAGGAAAAGGCCACCCAACACAGGAGCCCCCCATGCCTGTCCCGGGGATGCTGACCCTTCTGGGGCTGGGCATGGCGAGAGTCCCGGGGGCTCTCCTGGCCCAGCCCTCGTGTCACACCAGGAACTTGTGGAGGCAGAGCAGTGAGGTTAGGGACAGGGGAGACTGGTGGGGACCACAGGGACATAAGTAGGGGAGCACAGCTCTGACTGGACCAGCACAGAGCAGTTTTGAATCACCAGAAAGACCTTTCTGGGCATTTGCAAAACACTGCCAGGAGGGCCAGAGGCTCACCAGGAGGCAGGTAGGGGCAGGAGCAGGTGGGTAGTGAGGGGAGGCCTCCAGAATAAGGGTTTTTCTCCAGGATGCCTGTGGCAGCAGCAGCTGCCCGAGCAGGCATGAAGAACCTCCAAACACTTAGGCCAGCCATGGCACCGACTGTCCCTGAGCAGGGTGACCTGTCGTCTCTGTGTGACAGCTGTGCAGGGACAGAGGGCCAGATGCCAGGCAGGGGGGGGCTGACAGAACAGAGGGCTGGAACCCCTCTGCTCTGGAGCTGGATGGGGAGAACTGGGGTTGTCCAGCCTGGAGAAGGCTTTGGGGAGACATCAGAACCCCTTCCAGTGCCTGAAAGGGAAAAGGAGAACTGGAGGGACAGGAGCCAGGGAATGGCTCCCAGTGCCAGAGGGCAGGGCTGGATGGGATCTTGGGCAGGAATTGTTCCCTGGCAGGGTGGGCAGGCCCTGGCACAGGGTGCCCAGAGCAGCTGGGGCTGCCCCTGGATCCCTGGCAGTGCCCAAGGCCAGGCTGGACAGGGCTTGAAGAAACTTGGAACAGTGGAAGGTGTCCGTGCCCATGGCAGGGGGTGGAATGAAATGAGCTTTAATGTCCTTTCCAAAACCAGTTTGTAATTCCATGACCTGACCACAAGGCCCACCGGGGGTCAGTGGAGCCCATCCCCAAAATGCCCAGCCTGGGGAGCCGGGGCCAAGCTGCCCTCGCAGGGGTGTCCTCGCCAGCCCAAGGGACACAGGGTGGGCTGCTCCTGCCCCCGGCTGTCGGGGGGTGGGACGGCTCAGACCCCGCCGGCAGTTTGGGACTCGCTGTCCCCGGCAGGACGATTCCCGGCAGGACGATTCCCAGCCCGGCTGCGCTGGGCTTCCCCATGGCACAGGAGGCGAGGGAGAGGCTGCACAGCTCAGCACGGGGGAAGCGACAGCGCGGAGCTGGCAGCGCCCGCCTGTCCCCGGGGCCAGCTGCGGAGCGGAGCCGCTGCCAGGGCGGTGGCACCCGCGGGGTGACGGCTGCGCCACCAACGGGCTGGGGCTCACTCGAGCCCAGCGGGAGCCTCCGCTGAGGCAGCTCCTGGCTCTCGCTCGGTGTCCCGAATGCAGCACGGAGCGGCTCAGGGGGCCGCCGGTGCTGGGTCCGTGCCGTGCTCCCGGTAGGACGCGGTTCCATGGGGAGAGGGTGCAGCGGGGACCGGCCAAAGGTGGGTGCTGGGTCCCCACCACGGGTGCTACGGCAGCCCAAGCAGCGGTGAGGGCTCCAGCACTGGGGGAGCGGTGCGGGGCACCCCAAAATTCGGATGGAGGACCGTGGCACCCTCCCCATGTCCACTCTGCGGGAAACGGGGATGACTGGCACCCAGTGCCTCTCCATGCTGGGCACTTGTGTATGACATGGGTGACTCTGGGAAGTGTTGGGGCTGCCCCACTCCCTCCCACGCTGCTCAGTTCACAGTGGAGATGAATATTTAATCATTTGATACCTTCCCTTTCTCCCGGGCTCCCTGTTCCCCACCCTCCCTGTGTGGGCTGGCAGAAGCAGCCTTGGGGAGCAGAAGGGGTCTGGCAGCCACGCCAGCCCTGCTCCTGGGAAGGGCTGAGAGGGGAGCAGCACAGGCAGGGCTGGGGGCACAGGGAGGGCAGTGCTGCGGGCATGGGCCTCTGCCCCCAGCGCAGGCAGCAGCGCTGCAAGCTGCCGCCAAATCCTCTGTTTCCAAGGTAACATGGGGATCCCACAGCTGGGAGAGGCAGAGCTGGAATGGAATGAGATGCTCGCTTCTGGCCCCCCTGCAGCTCCTGTCTGTGGGTGATGTTCTCCTTTTCCCAAGCTGCCTGGCATCAGCGTGATGCTTGGCTGAGGGCAGGAGTGTCTCTCCCGCTTCCAGCTTCTCTCCTCTCTCCCTCTCACCCTCTCCTTGCCTCCAGCTCTGAACCAAGGGAGAAACCAGGCCCTGCTGCCCACATGGGGGCTGGGGAGGGAACTGGACCCTACCCTGCAGCTGAGCTTGGTGGCACCCAAGGGTGAGGTGGAGCCTTTTGAGCAGCTACTGAGAAGTCCCTGCCTGCACAGAGAGCTGTAATCCCATATTCCTCTTGGGGCTCCTTGGGAAGGACCAGTTAGTCCCCAAAGGCTCACAGAAAAGCAGTCTAGAGGTCAGGCTCAGGGCATCCATCTGCTGACCCACAGCAGGGCCACAGGCAAACCCTGTTTCAGATACCCTTGTGCCCCGTGGTGGCTGTGAGGAGGGATCTCGGTGTTCCCTGCCCCCAGTGCACTGGGCAGGGTGCTGAGCCTCCCTCAGTGATGCCACACGGCAGCCTGGTCACTCGGGACCTCCCGTAGCTGCAGGGGTCTGGTGATGACCCCAGCGGGTGGGAGCCCATCACCTCACACCTGCCACGGAGCCGCTGCCTGCCAAAGGCACAGGGAGGGGTGTTTCTCCTGCCGGCTCCAGGGAAAAACCTGCTCTTTCCCCAGCTGGCTGGCTCCCTCCCGCAGCCAGCCTGCAGACACCAGCTCGGTCTGCAGCCGTGGCTGGTGCCCAGGCCAAGCCTCCGGCACTGGGAGTGCTCTCCGTGCCCTCCTGGAGCATGGAGAGGTGGGACTGACATCCCGCAGGTGTCCCCTGCCACCAGGAGGCACAGCACCCCCATGTCCCCATGTCCCCTCTGTGGCGATGGAGTGCTGCATCAGTGCCTCCCCTCCTTGCTCCTGCCCTAAGGCAGAGCCTGCCAACAACCTGGGGGTAACCAGGAGTTTTAGGGGTTCCCAGGCTGGCTGCCCCATGGCAGTATCCCCATGCAGAGCACACGGACACTCCTGCTTGGGCCTGGAATGGAGCCCTGTTCCCCAGAGTCACCACCTCAGCTGACCTCACCACACCTCACCCCACTGGGGTCTGCCTGAGCCCACGGGGTTGCCCACCATGGTTCACTGAAGGTACCAGAGGATAGTCCCCTCTGCTCAGCAACCACCCTACTGCTGGGTTGGGAGAGGGAGCCTGGATACTCACCGCAGAGCAGCCTCGGGCCAGGAACACGCCAGACATGCCTGAGATGCTGCAGGTTGGTTCTGGAGGCAAACCCACCAGTTAAAAAGGCTCAGCTACTTGTCCTGGTATCTTTATGCAGCAGACTGAGGCAGTGCTGGATTAATTATATTATGCCATGATTGAGGCTGTTGCTAGGCTACAGTCCCGGTCCCTAAACCCATCCTATTGCAGGATTTCCCCACCATCACTCATCTGGCTGCTCCGGGGCATCCCAAAGGACAGGGAAGCACCACGGGCTCTCCCAGCAGCTGGACCCTTGGATGGAGGGACATTGCAGGCAGCAAACCCACCGCACCCCCAGCCCAGCCCCCACCCAGGTTTGTCCTGTGCCAGGGTTGGGGGGCTGCCCCCCAGAGCACTCACAGCACCCACAGCCCCTCACGGCATTGTCACAGCCGGGAGCTGCAAAGTGCCAGCAGCTGTGAACTGCCATGCTGGTTGTCCCTCTCCAGGGATGGCTATGGCAAGGAATACTCCCCAAATAAACACCTGCAGAGAACGGGACAGCACCTGGGCCATCCCAGCTGGCACAGCAGAAGCCAAGACACTTTGAGATCCCATGCAGGCAGGGGAGCAGGCACTACCCTGTCCTTGATGAATGAGGCTCCCCATGCTGTGCAGGGTAACCAGCCCCCACCAAAATGCAGTGATAAATCTGCACTTTTCCCTCCTACTGCTCCAAACCCAACCCCTACAGCTCTGGCCTGCACTAGCTCCAAGAAACTGCAGCTCCTCAGCCTCAAGCGCTTGATTTTTCTTTTGGATGACTGATAAAACCAAAAGCAAATACCCTGGTACCTGCAGAGATGCTTGCAGTAACTATTTATATCATTGTGATCCTGCAGAAGCTTCCCCATAATGACAGGCACGTACATACTTTTTATATTTAGCTTCTTTGAAAGGATGGCATGGGAAAGCCTGGCTCAAACAAGGCCAATTTCCTTCTCTGCTCCCTCAAGCTTGCTGGCTGTGGCTCACAGCTCATGCTGTAGCCTGAACCAGTTCTACATTCCCTGGAAAAGGGAGAACCACAAGCTTAAAAAGACCAGGTTGGACAGGGCTTGGAGAAACCAGGTCTAGTGGAAGGTGTCCCTGCCCACGGCAGGAGGCTGGAATGAGATGAGCTTTAAGGCCTCCCAATCTAAGTCAGTCTGGGATTCTGTGTGTATTATAAAAAGGGCTTTTTTTGCTGCTATTCCCTTCCATGCTCCCACTTTACCCACAGTGTAGGATTTCTCTGGCCTTGCTGCAGAAGCCAAACCATGACAGACACCCTCCTGGGGCTCAAGAGTAAGTAGAGCCAGCTCACGCATCTGCTTTTCTCTTCTACAGGAGTATTTTGGAGCAGAATGACTCATCTTTGCTTGTTTTTGCCTCAGCTCCTTGTGCTGACAAGCTGCAGGGAATGTGGAGGCTCCTATGGCAGCAAACCTGGCACAGGAGCAGCCACCCCGAGGCCAGCGCTGGTGTCAGCAGGGACTGGCCACCAGTGCAGCCCCCTGAACCCACCCCTGACCAGAATCCCCACCCCCTCTGCGCTGTGGAAGCAACAGCTCTCTCAGGGCAGATGTCAGTTCTGGGGAAAGAACTGATGGTTTTTATGTTCAGCTCCTTTTTGTGGGAATGGTTTTTAATTCAGTGCCCTGTCCTGCAATGTGTGTGAGCACTGCAGCACAAGGAGGGACACGAGCTCCCGAGCCCCGGCACGGGGGCTCTGGGGTAGAAGAAGATGTGCAGAGACAGGTGTACAACAGAGCTTTATAGTCAGAATGGGCAGTACCAGGGTTTTGCGACGCAAAAATGGAACATGACCCAAAATCCTGATGGAACAGAAGCACTTGTGGGACTGCAGCAGCTGAGGCTCGAGCTCCCACCTGCCTTTGCCCAAAAGGGCCGCAAACCGCTCCCGTCCCAGTTTTCCCAAATCTCCTTTTCCTCCCCGGATGTGCAAAGTTTGAACTGTCCCATGCTCAGAGGAGGCAAACGCTCAAGGCAGACAGACCTGAACAACACACTGCTCATGCAGCAAAAAACCAGATTGTTTTATACGGAAATGGTTACAAGTGCATTTTGGGTGCAAGAAAAAAATGGAGCAGGAAATGCCTGCTGGTCAAGACAGCTCTGGAGGGGTTAATGGATCAAAAGAACACATTGCTTTATAGGAATGCAGAAGGAAACTCCAGTTTGGATTTCATGGCTGACATTTTACAACAGAAAGGGGTGAGGGAGAACAAAACCAAACCTCAAATCAACTTACAAGCAAGAGGGGAATGTAATGCACAGAACATGAAGGAAGCTTCACTGCCTGAGCTGAGCAAGGAACCCCAGACCCAAACCAAGAGGGGCACAGAGAACTGACCAGCTCCATCAAACACAGGGGCTGCTCACAGACACAGGGGAGTGCCAAGGGGTGGCCATAGTGCCCATCCAACGGCTGCTGAGCAGGTACTAATCCATGGGTTTAAATTCAAAGCAAAAACTAAAAAGCTTCCCAAACTCATGGGACAGAGGAGGCTCTCTGCTTGGGTCAGGAAAGGCAGCACGCTGGCTGGCTGCAGGATGGACACAAGCTGGAGCAGGATGGACGCTGCTGAGCTGCAGTGCTGGTCCCTCTCGGCACAGAGCAGCAGCCGGGGTTTACAGCCTGACTGGAAAATGCCTGAGAAGCAAATGCCTTGCCATGCCAACACTGCCCTGTAGCCAATTCTGAAGCTCTGGATATCTTCATTTCCACATGGAGTCATGTCCCTGAGAGGTCCCAGCAGCAGAGGATTCTGGAATATGCAAATTCAAAGGTGGGAAATGCAGAAAAGCACTGATTTTCTCTCTCTTTCAGGTTAGCTTTGCACTTTTCATTGTTTTCCCAAACTGCATAGCAGCTTACATGTAGTGTCTGAGACACTGGGGCCACGGAAATCAATGGGCTTCATGAATTCCAACAGCAGCACCAGTGAGGGCTAATTAAGCTGCTGTGCAGAAAGGTCCCGTTCAAAGGACATCAACAATCTCACACTGTCCCTGTGCCTGCTGCTTTAAAGAGCTGTACCATAGCACGATCTGCTTGACTTAAAGCTCATCAACTGCTGAGTGAAGCAATAGCCAATATCACCTTTCTCCTTAAAAAAATAGGAAGGATAAGAAGTTACAGACTTGAGACAGTCGAGCACGATGCATTCATGCGGCATGTTTTGTTGCACTCCTCTTAACAAGACAGGAATTTCAGGTGTGCAGGAGTGGAATGCAGCAGGGATGGAGCAGGAGGCAGGTCCCTTTACCCTGCAGCCTGCCAGTGACCTGATGATGGCATCTCTGGAAGGAGAAAAACCCACAGCCTGACAGCAGGCCTGTGAGCCATGCCCTGAACCTTCCCCTGGCTCACGTACATCTCAGCTGGGTTTTCTTTGTGTAACGATGCACCAGAGCAGCACGCACAGATGTAAAGCTTTTGTTTTGCTCACTCTGGTTTGAGAGACTATACAGCAAAGGGCCAAAGCTTTACACATCTGTGCCTGTCCTGGGGTGACTCGTCAGAGAAGAGGGAGACGGCCATGGTGCAGAGTCCACCAAACTACAGCTCCTCGTAGTCCCCCCCGCCCCGTGGTTTGCTCATGCCGGCTCCTCCTCCGCCAAGAAAAGCCTCAAGTTCATCTATCTCGCTGCTTTTCTCCTTGCTCTTCTTTTTCTTCTTCTTTTTCTCTTTCTCCTCTTTGCTCTCCTCCTTCTCTTTGCTCTTCTTGTGTTTGCTCTTCTTTTTCACTGACTTGTCCTCTTCCTGCAAAATGAGAACATTTTTATTAACAAATGCTCTGAGCATGCCAGTGACCCAGAATGTACTGCCCTGACACCTGGCTCTGAAGAATGGTTTGGGCTGGAAAGCACCTAGTCCAACCCCCATGCCATAGGCAGGGATGTGTTCAACTGGATCAGGAATCTTACTGAGGTTGAAGCACTGAAGACCCTTCTGTAAGTTTGGGCAGAAAAGCAGACAGACCATTTGGGTTATACAGGACACTGCTCTGTCAGACAGTTTGTGCCCAACAGGACCATGGTACTGAACAGCCTTAAATGGCACAGACAAAGCCTCCTGCAGACTTCCCTCACTCTCCCTGAGATGTCTGTTGTGGGGACCCCTTTGCTTGAAAAATCATGATGCTATGAACACACAGCCCAGCAGAGAGGCACTGCTCGCTCTGCCTCATCCTGTATTTTACAAATTCACACACTCCCTTTTCAAAATTCAACTGCTCTACAAGCTTGCTTTGAGATTCAGGGGTCTGCAGAGCCTAGGAGGAACAAATCAGAGCTGCAGAATGTGAGCATGGAAGGGAGTCCACCAAGTCCCCAGAGGACACCACCAAAGGCCACCTATGTTCTAGGCAGGTGGTAACATGGCAGATCTGAGGAATTAAACAGTACCTCTTTGCTTTTCTTTTTCTTCTTCTTTTTCTCCTTAGAAGCTTGTTTATCTGTTAAAACAAAAAAAACCCAAAATATTGTGTTCAATCAATTTAAATGGTAAGAGCTGCAATTCTGTCCTGGCCCCATTTCTGAGAACAAAATGCTCCATCCTGGGCATCCATGGGCAAAGGCAAGGCCAGCACCCCAGAACAAACTTTGCCCCTTTGGGAAGCAACACAGGCCCCAGCATTCACACCCTGACTCAACCATATCTGTATTGTTTAATTATGAGCATTATATGATCTGTGTGATCAACACTGACCTAGCATTCACTGTCTCACAGCTACTAAGAAACACATCTAGATACTAGCTCTACAAACTGGTCCAAAGGCCAAATTTGGGACTGGATTGTTATTTCCAGAACTGAAGAAGAGCTCCTGGGAACAGTTCCCCTCTGATGGAAATCCTCCTAGGCATGTTCTCCAAGGACGACTGAGGACACGGTGTCAGCAGATGGGACACCCTGGCAGGCCAACACTCACTGCTGCTCACACTGTGTATGGAAATTACATCCCCGGAGCATCCCTGCTGCAACCCTGCTCCACAGGGGTGAGCACTTCCACACTACCAAACGAGTGCCAGAGTGCATCCCTGTCGTGTGTGACTTGGCTGCTGAGTGTCCACTGCCTTTGCACAAAACTTCCTTGAGCAGGGGAGCACCTGCTTGGCTGCTTCACAAGAGGCTTCACGACAGCAGCACTTCTCACGTGCACTGTCACTCTTACCTACACACGCCTTTTCCCCCAGCTGATGTGTAAATGCAGCCATGGAGAAGCCTAATTACCAGTCAAGCTCCAATCACTGACAACTGAGAGATGGTTTTATATTTATCACCAAAAGAGGAGATAGGAAGAACCCACGTTTAATTATTTAAGAATCTAAACTGAAGTTAAATTATTGACCTGGGCCTCTGCAGATGCACTTACAGCTATTTCAAGATCTGCTGTTCAGAAGCTCAGAGTGACAAGCTGATGGAACCATGGCAGCCTGTGACACCTTCCTCACACTTTTGGAACAGCTATTCAAGGAGCTCTCTCTGGTGCTGCTCACAGCTTTTTTCCTTCCTTAAATCTTTAACTTCCCATCTTTCATGCTGACATCGGGGCAGGTCTACAGGAAGCTGCTTTGCAGTAATGCCTAGACAGCAGGAATTATTTGCATGAGTAGGATTTGTTCCCTCAGGGAACGGAGGGGCAAAAAATAAACCCTGAGGAATGCTTAGGTTGTGATTAGGATCCCACCCCATCTTTCCCACAAACAGAAGAGGAAATTGGCAGGGTATGTCAGAGCATTTTGTTCAAGCTGATCCAAATTCTGGAGGGGGTGGACACTGCAATGCAATGCTGAACACTACTTCCCAAGCACACAGGGCTAAGCAGGAAGGCTTACACAGCAGCAGCTTGTGAAAGATGTGATTCTGCTTGCAGCTGGGACAAAAATAACCCATGGCTGGTGCCAGGGACAAGCCAAGCTCTCCTCCTCATGGGGAAAAACTTAAAAGCTGTTTATGCTGTGTTAAACCAGACTACACACTCACACAGGGCACTGCATGAAGTCAGAGGATATTTTATTTAGTGTAAATTGATTTGCTGACACCCTGGAAAGACTTTGGAAAAACCAGATGCCTGACATAGAAAAGCAGCAAGAGTGGAAATAAGGTGTGAGCTTTACCTTCCTCGCTGCTCTCCTTGGGACCAGCTTCTTCTAAACCCAAGCCAAAGAGATCTGAGTCATTTATCAGTTTAAAGGAGGGGACTGTTGGTTTCACAGGTTGGGGTGCTTTTGCCAGTGAGGTATCATCATCAGATATTTCAGAGAGATCTTCCCGCACTGGAAATTCATCCTAGAGACAAGCAAAGGGAGACAACACTGACAAATGCTTCAACCAAAATCTGTAACCATTTTGCACACAAAAATGTCAGATGTCAGCAGGTGGGGAGGAGGGAAGGAAATGGCAGCTGAACTAAGCTGTTATTGTCTGGAAATCAATGTCCTGGATCTTATGAGCTCTAACTTTTGTCTTGGTAAAATGCCTCAGTTGCACTGGTATTGGCAAGGGTGTTCTGACAGCTTCACACTGGGGCTGCTGAAATGAAATTCCCAATATAAAGGGACTAAATGAGACCTTCAACTCAGTTAGCTCACCAGCATCAGCTTCCTCCTGCCCTGGGGAGGCACCTCTGTTCTGGGAAAATCCAATCTAATAGACTGAAAGCTCCCCTCCAGCCCTGAGCAACAAATGCTTTCTGCTGTGCAGCTCTGTGGGTCTCAGGTACCAGAGGCAGCAGGACTGAGGAAGCAGAGTGTGTCTGCAGAATAATTCCCTTTGTCAGGCCAAAAGGGAATGTGCTCCCAGGGCAAATCTGCCCTTTCAATGTGGGCTAAAACCCAGGATGCTGCAGAGCCTGGAAATTACCCCAAAATCCTCCATCTCTGCATGATGGGAATGGAAATTCAATTTAATGATTTTCTGATACCTGCCAACTGATCCTTTTCAGAATCTGTAATCCAGCCATTCCTTGTACACGGATGGAACACGGCCCTGCTGCGCTGCTGGTCAGGCAGTGCCCCCACCTTGCTAATGGTGATGGCTGTACTGGTTTGCCTAACCATCAACAGCCTGCAGCGGAAAAGCATTCACATGCTATGGAGCATTCCCTGGGTCAGGCATTCCCTGACACTGCTGCTTCCTCATCAATCCCTTCTCACTGGTGCATGCAAGAGATGGTAACTTGCTCCAAAGACTTTTGCTTTCATATTAAATTGTCAAGAAAAGCAGGAAGTGAAGATGCAAAATTAATAGAAAATTACTTAATAAACAGCATGGCACATGAGCAAGGTCAAAGAAACTGGGACAACAGCCCTTTCTACAGCATTCCAGAATGATGGAAACCCCCTGAACACCAGCTAACCCAGACATCAGGACACCCCTGCTCATCCCAAATCACTGCTAGGAGTCTCCAGAGATTGCTGTGCAGGCTGTGAGTACAGGTCACTGAAATCAGGGTTATCTCAAGCCATGCAGAAGTTCTGACCAGTTCAGAGAAGAGGGGCAGGAGAAGTGTCTTCTCCACTTGTAATACAGAGCAAGTGTGAGGGGACTGCTGACATATTTGTTTTAGCAGACACCAGCTGGAATGTGCTGAATGTCACAGACCTTACAGCTACCTCTGCTGTCCTGGAAAGTCCTTCCCAAGCAGACCTTCCCTCTTCCCTTTAAGCTTTGCCAAGGAAATTTTGTCACGGCCTTTTTATTGCCGGATTGACTGCAAGGAGCTCACTCTTTCTGGCAGAGACATCCTTCTGCATGTTAAAGTTCATGTGAAAACCCAGTAGCTTTGCATTTTGTACCTCCCACACTGCTGGACTGGCTAAGAGTAAACAGCACAGTAAAACACACAAGCACAAATCTTATTTGTGTTTGCAAACACAAAAGGGAAGGGAAGGTCTAGGCTGGATATCAGGAAAATGCTCTTCCCCCAGAGGCTGCTGGCACTGCCCAGGCTCCCCAGGGAATGGGCACGGCCCCGAGGCTGCCAGAGCTCCAGGGGTGCCCAGGGTGGGACTGTAAGGGTGTCTGTGTAGGGCCAGGAGCTGGACTCAATGATTCTTCTGGGTCCCTTCCAGCTCAGGGTATTCTATGGATCTGTAATTCTATGGGGTTCTTGCTGCCACGTGGCTTCCACACTCAGAGCATTGCTGGGTTTGTGCTCGTATCAGTCTCTGCAGGTTGCTTAGCACCTGCCTTGCTGCAACTGCTGCTGAGGGAGGGGAGAGCAGATGAAGGCTTTGCTCAGGGAAATGCCTCAACCCTTCCAGCTCACAGCAACATGGGCTTGGTATTTACCATTTTTTTCTTCTGGCTGTCAGAATCCTCACTTTCAAAGTCTGGGTCATCCATAACAAATGAGAGCATCTGAGTAGCTATTGGTCCCTCTTGATCACTGTCAGACTCCTCAGGCTTCTCCTCTTTGACCACTTTCTGCCTGGAAGCAAGTCCCTTGCTTTGGGCAGTGGCCTTTGAGGCCTGGGCTGCTGCTGTGGGGGCAGCAGCAGGAGCTGCCAGGCTCGTGTTGCCCTTGCTGCTGCTGTTTCGTTCAGACCCAGAACGGGGAGGTAAACTGTCAGGAGGCTTCGGGTCAGTTGCTTTGGTCAAAATTGCTTCACTCTGGGGTTTCAGAGAATTTCTGGAAGACCTGAGAAGAAACAAGTTGTCAGAAACTGTCCACCCCCCTATTCTGTGGAGCAAAGCACAGTTAACAGCTGAGCCTGCCTTGAGGGCTACATCATAAATCCCACTGGGAAAGGCAGTGCATCCTATAGGGGTGTGGGGTCAAACGCACCACTGAGGCTGAGGATAACCCTCGTGTCCCTAACCCTAACCCTCACACCACAGGATGTGGAGAACATGACCCAGCTCGTCGTTCCCCAGCACAGGATGTGGTGAGTGACTCCAATCCCTTCACCTAAGACTTGATGCTCTCCTCCCCACACCACCACAAACAGCCACTCTGGTGCTCAGTTCCAGGCCCTTGTTCAAACTGGAGGAAAAGCAGGTAGATGTTTCCATGCAGAACCCAGTGTCCCAGTGGACAGGACACACAGCAGTTACAGTAACTAAATCCCCAGCTCACAGCTGAAGAACAGGCAGACAAAGACACTGAGACTTCCCAGAGGCCACACAAAGTTAGTGGCAGGATGGAAGAGAAGTCCAGGTTTGCCAGCACAACCCCACACTTCAGTCTGTGCTCTGTACCTTTTTTGTTCCTGCTCTGTGTTTTTGTCTCCATCAGATATAAGGATGACCTTAGAGTCCTTCACCTCTTCCTCTTCCTCCTCCTCACTGGAGAGGGTGATGTTCTTGCTGGGCACCCGTTCTGCTGCCAGCATTGGTCTGCTGAGGATTTTGTCATCCAGATCCAGGTCATCCTGGAAACCTGCTACCATGGGGTTCCCTCCAGGCACCTCTCCATCACTGCAACACAGAGAGTGATCAGACACCACACCTCAGGAGGTGCTGGACAGACCTGCCTCCCCTGCACAAAGACTGAGACTGGCCTGGCTTGTACAGCCAAATTCAGGGCACGCATCCCCAGCCTGGGGCAGCTGATGATTAAAGGGCTGGAACACCTCTGCTCAGGAGACAGGCTGAAAACGGGGATAGTTAAGCCTGGAGAAGAGAAGGCTCTGAGGAGACATTAGAGCCCCTTCCAGTGCTTAAAGGGGCTCCAACAGAGCTGGAAAGGGACTCTGAACAAGAGCAGGAAGGACAGGACAAGGGGAATGGCTTTAAGCTGAAGGAAGGCAGGGTTAGACAGAACATCTGGAAGGAATTATTCCCTGGGAGGGTGGGGAGGCCCTGGCACAGGGTGACCAGAAAAGCTGTGGTTGCCCCTGGATCCCTGGAAGTGTTCAAGGCCAGGTTAGACAGAGCTTGGAGTAACCTGGGATACTGGAAGGTGTCCCTGCCCATGGCAGGGGGTGTCACTGAACAGGCTTTAAGGTCCTTTCCAACACAAATCAGTTGGTGATTCTGTGATTCTGTGCAATGTCAGCCTTCCCCTGCCACTGCCCAGCTCAGGCTGGACCTGGTCCCTGCAGGCTGCAGCAGTGGCATGAGCCCTGCCCCAAAAGGGCCACAGCAAGGATGTGTCACAGAGCAGCTGCTGCCCCTCAAGCTGGAAATGAGTGGCTGGAGAAGGTGAGCCTCAGAGCAGCCTGGGGCCACAGCTCCATCAGAACATGGAGCTCCATCACCACGCAAGGATTGGTCAGTCAAACCATGGGAACTGCCTGTCACATCCTGTAATTACACCTGATCATACACTCCCACTGCTGTGGGAGTTCACTAGCAGCTATTAGCTTCCTAGAATCATTTCTGCTCCTATGGTGCTCCCTGAAGCAGGCAGATACACTGGCACCATAGCCAAGCTTTAACATTGCCCAAATTAAATTAACCAAAGGACACACTACCAGAGTGGGGAGTCTGTCAGCCTCCCTGGATGTAGCACAGTTCTGTGTTCAGAGGCAGCGTGAGAGAGTTTTGCAGCTGAAATTGAGGATTTTTGTCTGAATGTCCCTAGGACTCAATTTTAACACTTGCTGGAAAATTTGCTCATGTCAGGAATACAGATATTTTCCCCAGGTCCAGTTGATGAGCCTTTGCCATCACTTTTCCTTCTTTCATCCACAAGAGATACCCAGTTCCCTCCTGATAACCCCACACACAATGGTGCCACCTGTATTGTACAAGCACATCCTTCATTTTACACAGAGACAAAAAACATATTATAGCTTGGAACAGATAAGATTGTAGAGACATAAACAAAACCCTAAAATCCTTTAACTGAAGTAGGTGGTGTTCCCAGTCACTGGCACAGGACAAGCACTGGAAGACAGTTGAGTAGAGTATGGTGTGCTGGTGAGATGAGACATACCCTAAATACAGTGGGGATGATGGCAACTGCTCACTCTGGCTCCTCTACATGCCTGGGTACTGCTTGACAAGATAGTTTTAAAGAGTTAATACATCTGCCAACAGACAATGGAGCTGTTTGTGACAATGGGACACCACAACGATGACATCTGGCACAGCTCAGTGATCACAACCAGTGCTTGTCTGGGCTGGAGTGCTAAGACCAGGGCCAGCATCAGCTGTCCCTCTGCTCTTGGCATGGATCCCTCTGTTCTCAGGACCTGCTCACAGTGCCCTACTGAGCAAGGCCAGGCTGCTGAAGAGCCCCTTCATCACTAACACTGCTGCTCTCACACCATGCCAGGACACAGCCCAGCCACACAAAGGAGAGGAAAACTGGTGCCCAAGCAGCCCCCAAGGCTGGAGGAATGACAAGTAAATGATTCCTGAGGGTTTCAAAGCACTGGCAGGGTTTCCTCTTGAAATGCACTGAAAATAAAATGGAGTTGCATCCTAAAAATGGCTGGATATTATTCTGAACTAGACAGACTGCCTTTCTTTAACACATCACTGCTCTATTAGGCACAGGGCCTCTTAAGAGATTGCTGCCACTGTCCTTCCACACTCCACACAGACCTGCAGTTTCCAGCTTTCCCAGTCAGAACGGGTGTACACCCCCAGGTGCACATCTCCTTGCCAAAGTGGGTCACGTCCCTTCGCAGTGAGAGCCCTGCCTCCATCTCTGGCCAACACAGATCGCTGAGCGACAGCGGAACAGCAGAGCACTGGAGTGAATATACATCAGAAAAATATCACTGCTGCACTATAAACAGGCTCTGACAAGGGAAAACTAGGATCAGCTTGTGGTCCTGAGCTTCCAGTTGGATGGAAGGCAAAGCAAGGAAACCCAAGCACATTGCACCACTCCCTCCAGCCCTTGCAGCACTGCCAGGCTGGCATGAGCGCTGAGCTGGATGTCTGCAGATGCAGGTACCCCCCCCAAAATGATGCTGCTCACTGAGGTCTGCTCTGAGCTGGTGACCACAGAGCCTGCTGGGGTGTCCTCTGTGAGCCTCTGGTGTGTCACAGATTGGCTGCTGGGGAGGAAACAAACCCTGCTGCAACCTGAGCTCACAGCCTCAAACCTGGCTGGGCCATGTTCCCTCAGCCCTGGGAGCTCAAGGGCTCTTGCTACATCCCTTTTTGAGGCTAAAGCTCTAATAAAGCAGATAAGCTGAGGGAATCCCATGCTGCAAGATGGGCCTGCATGGCTGTTCTAGGAGGTATTTGTCTTCTGCTGTGAACCTTGACTTCCCTCCCTTGGGCTAGCACAGCTGGGCATCACGGAATCCATAACAGATCCACAAAAGCAAAAAACCCCTTCAAAGCCCTTCTGATGTAAGAATACAGAAATCTAATCCATGTTTAAGATAAATGTCTAAGGCTGCAGAAAAGAAAGATCAGGAACATTGTCAGGTAAAGAATAAATTTGCTTTCAGACACCTTCAGATCCCCCAGGGACTCAGGCCAGCCTGACCCAGCAGGAGCCAAGGGCAAGATGCTTTGGAGCCAGATTAGGTCCTCTGGTGCACCCATATCCATGCTGGCTCAGGGCATCAGGTTAAAGAGCAACAAATTAAGTTCTGAAACAGCAAATTGGGAAACTGAAATACCTTCCTAATTAACTGGCAAAGAAACTGAAGCTGGGAGTTCTTTACTGTAAGTCAGAGAACCACAACATGCCATTGAATAAAACCCAGGACTCCACTGCAGGCCCGGGGCATGCCAAGTTGAACAAGGTGCCCCTGCTGCACCTTGTGCGAGGGGCAGGCTCTTCTGAAAATTTCTTGTTAAACCAAGAAAAATATCTCAGCTCTGCCACAGCCACAAGCAAGATGCTTTGTAGGCCGGAATGCTGCCAGCAACCACCACTTTTTTTTTTAATAAAACATCCATGTGTTCTGTCATCACATGGGATGATGATTCAGGCTGACCTGCATTACACAGGCATTGAGTCTCACACACAGCACTGATTTAAAGTTGCTGTGGTTGAAGTAGAGAACACTGGGTCATGACAAAGATATCAAAAGATGTAGAATCCACCGTATTCACAGATGAGCGGTGTCAGCGCTTAATTACTCTCCTGGTTAGTGTTGATGACAAGAGGCAGCAAGCAAGGAGTATTCTGAGCAAAGGGAGACAGAGCCTGAGAGTCTGCTTTCAGACAGCTTGCTGCACATCCTCTTGTCTGAGCAGCTCGGTATATACAATCCCCTTTCCTTTTTTTCTGGCTAAAAAACATCAAAGCCAGGAGAAGAAAAAAAGAGGAAAAAAAAGAAAATCCAGCTTATGGTATAAGCACAGCTCTGCCATTTTGAGGAGATAATTATAGAATCACAGACTGGTTTGGGTTGGAAGGGACCTTAAAGCTCAGCTTGTTCCAACCCCCTGCACTGAGCAGGGACATTTTCAACTGGATCAGGTTGCTCAGAGCCCTGTCCAGCTGGACTGGGAATGTTTCCAGGGATGAGGCATCTACCACTTCTCTGGGCAATCTGTACCAGGGCCTCACTACCCTTGCTGTAAAAAACTTCTTCCTTATACCTAGTCTGAATCTCCCCTCTTTTAGTTTAAACCCACCATTTCTTATCCTATTGCAATAGGCCCTGCTAAAACCTCTGTCCTCATCTTCCCTTAAACACTGAAAGGCTGCAGTAACATCTTCTCCAGGTGAACACCCCCAGCTCTCCCAGCAACTCTACATCCTCCTGATGCTAGCCCTCAGGGCTGGAGGCAGCTCTGCAGGTGGGGTCTCACCTGAGCAGGGCAGAACTACCTCTCCCCTGCTGCCCATGCTGGGGCTCAGCCCAGGGCACGAGGGGGTTTTCAGGGTTGGGACAGGTCCAGCTCTCATCCACTAGCACCCCCAAGTCCTTCTCCCCAGGGCTGCTCTCAATCCCTTCACTCTCCAGCCTGGATTGATCCCAGAGGTTGCCCCAGCCCAGGTGCAACAACTTGAGCTTGGCCTTGGCGAACCTCATGAGGTTTCCATTGGCCATTTCTCGTGCTTTCCAGGTTCTGGATGACATCTCATCCTTCAGGAGTGTCACCCACACCACTCAGCTTGCTGCTGTTGATAAACCTGCTGAAGGTGCCCTCAATCCCCCTATATCATGGATGAAGTCAATGTCCCAGTACAGGTCCCAGGGGACACCACCCATCTTCAACTGGACATTCCATATCATCCATCAAATCTGTGTCTCTCCAATTTAGTGAGAAAATGCTGGGAAGAAGCCCTAGACACAGAGAAAAAGAAAGGCACCTCCCCAGGAGCTTTTTGGACTCTGCAGGCAACCATGCAGTGACACTGCCAAAGGATCATGATTTTCTCCAGCCTTCCTTCCAGAATCTCACAGAGCTATGGAGTGTCCCCGAGTGTCCTCCACCAAACACCAAACCCCTTTATAGTGCCTCAGGAATGACATTACCAGGTCACAGAGGAGCCTGGCCATACTTTGTGCCTCCGCAGAAGGAAAATATTCATTAAGCAAAACATAATATCCCTGCAAAGTGCACTATGTTCCAAAGGAAAGTATCTCAAATGATTAGGTGTGTTCGGCCAGAAGGAAAATCCCTCCCTGACACAAAGGGCCAGTGGTTTAATGTGAGCACAAAGCAAGACAGCAACACCAGGAAAGTGATAATCTGCTTTTCCTGATGTTCCCCCTTCCCAGGGAGCAGTGTCTGTCACTAAATGGGAGACAGTGAATGCTGTGACTGGCCATAGCACAGCCAGAAAGCCTCTGGGGCAGCTAACTGCTCTGGAATCACTGCATGGTTTCACCACGTTAGCCAGGCTGCACATGAAGTGTGTCCCCGTGCCACCCTCCTTTCCTTACCTTTCACTATCCACACGGTGCTTGGCCTGTGGTTTCCCTTTGTCTTTCTGTGGTGTTGGGTCTTCCAGAAAGCTGTGGTCCAGGCTGTCCTCAGGAACAAAGTCCTCCACACTCTGTACCTTGGCAGGGGCTGCAGGGTGCTGGGGAGGAGTGGCAGCAGCAGGATCTGCATTAGCAACAGGAGTTGTAAAACGTGGGTGTCACCACAAGCAAGACAGAAATTGGCTTTTTCCAGATCTCTGCTGCCATGAGGCAGGACCTTGGCTCCACAGCGAGGGAAGAGAAAGGTTATGAACAGATTATAAAACAGCCCAGAGTCTGACATGAAGGACTCACAGATCATGGCTGCTGGGGATTAGAATGTGCCAGGCTGACCCAGGCTCTGGGTGGACTGAAAACCTCCCTGGCAAGGGCTGGCTCTGCTCTCCAGGGAATGCTATGGCTGACTGCACCACAGGTTTTATTACACCTGTGCTATGTGCACTGCTCCTGGGGGATGTCCCTTCACTGTTCTCTTACCTCTTCCAGACTGTTCAGTTCACCCTCTCCTATCCTCTTGCTTTTTTCATCTGTAACTGTCCATGGCAGAATTGTTCACATTGTGCTTTTGGATGTTCTGTGTAAAAAAAAGCTCAAGAGCCACCTCAAATATAGACTGACTTTAATACAGTTTATTTGTAGAAACACCTTTACCCATCTTCAAGGTATCAGGATGAAAACCCATGAATTAGCGTAACTAAGAAGCCTGAAGTGATTAACCTTTCCATAATTTGCAATACTCAATGTTTTTCCTCTGCTCATGCTGCACTTCACATCCAGACTTTTCTTTTGGGTAAAACAAGACTTGTGCCTTTTTTTTTAAAATTTTGCTCTCCTTAGCACAACTTTCAGATCACTTTTGCATACAAACACTACTACCACTAATGCCACAGAGTAGCATTGGTGTAAGCTAAACCACAGCCAAAAGAATTACTATTCCAAGACTTCACAAGAAAGCTTAAATAGCAGGTCCCAGAAAAACCAAGTATTACTTGGTAACAATGATTTTTCAGCTGCCTTCCAGTGAATTGGTCCCTGGGTACATTCCAGTGGAGGTGCACACCCTTTGCACACTACTGAAACCTTGCAACACTGACATCAGCTCTTCCTGGCTGCCTTTTGCAACTGCCCCTAAGCATTCTGAGATATCGGGGATGAAAGTCACAAGCCCAAAACAGTTGTCAAGCTAAGAGTTAAAAACAGAGAAGAAAAAGAAAAACCCCAAACCTAATCACTGTAACACTGGTAGTAGACCACTTGTCTTTTTTTCTACAGATTAAAATGATGTTTTGTTTTTTTTGTTGACAAGGAATTTCTAACATCTGCTCCCCTCTTTGGTTTTTGTTTTGTTTTCTCTGGGCACGAAGAGTCATAAACAAACCAAGATGGGTGCATTGTGTCGTATCTGGGAAGAGGCATAGGATGCAGAACACTGTGTGAAGATCTAAAACCAGACCATTCCAACATCTGAAATTGCAACCCGTGTCCTCAGCACCTCCTTCTTTCTCTCCGTGGGTGTCTCAGGAGCACTCTGAGCCAGAGTGAGAGGGAAAGTATTTCCAAAGGGTGACTCAAACCATGTCATGATTTTTAGGCAGTGCCAGCTCTGCAGCTCCAGTTAGTTCCACAAGACAAAGTGAATGTGACAGGCAAATTATGGTCCAGATCAGTAAAATTACATGCAACAAACCCTTGATGCCTCTGCCTGGCACTCTGTGTGGCAGGGTCTGGAGCAAGGGCCACGCTGCTCTGCCAGGTACCAGTGCTGAGGCAGCAGCCAAGGGCTCTCTCCTCCCAGACCTGCTCTGAAGGAGCACATTTCCCCAGAGGGGGAACCTGCACCTATGTGACCATTTCTGGCTGAATAACCCTTAAACTCAGCACTCTGCTTCTCTCCATTATGCACAGGAGCCCCTCTGGACCACCACATGTGTGCAAGGATGGCACTTCAAATTGCTTCTCTAGTCATTTTTTTGCTATTCAAAAGGTATTTTTGCTCCTGGTAAGAACCCAACATTTTATTTATTTTATTAAAGTCTCTCATGTGCGTTCAGGTTCTTCCTCTCAAGCAAGCTACAGCCACCACGCAGCTGGCTGGGCACAGTCACCCATCCAGCACAGAGACAAAGCAAAATGCTGATCAGGAGAAAATAGAGAATGACAGCCCAAGTCTCCCTGGACACCCGCTGCACATGCATGGCACCTATGGCCTTCACACACCTGTCTGCTCGGTCTCTCACAGGGAAAAAAACGAAATGAAATGAAAACTGGGAGGCCTGTGGGTCCCATCCTGCCAGGACAGGGCACCAGCACCTACCTGGCTGGGGAGGAGCGGGCTCGGCCGCAGGGGATGTCCCGAAGAGGCGCGCGATGATGCCACGCTTGGGTGGGGGGGCTGCGGCCAGGGGGGCTGCGGAGGGCGGGGGGGGCTGCGGGGCCTCGGCTGCAGCTCCTGCTGACAAGGATGGGACAGGGTCAGGAGACATGGTGGCGCTTGTGACAAGTGGCAGCGGCGGCTGGGGGGTGCCGGGGCTGGAGCTGCCTGTCGAGGTGGAGCTTGGAGGTACGATGGGTGACTGGGAGCCAGAGGAGGGGCTCTGCCCGTTTGCTGCTAGTGGTGATGTGTGTCCTTGGCTTCGGGCTTCCATCATTTCCAGGAAGCTGTGGGGAAGATAAATTACAAATAATAGGAATGATGAATCACAGAATCCCAGACTGGTTTGGGTTGGGAGGGACCTTAAAGTTCATCTCATTCCAACCCCTGCCATGCACAGGGACACCTTCCAGTAGGCCAGGTTTCTCCCAGTCCAGCCTGGCCTTGGACACTTCCAGGAATCCAGGGGCAGCCACAGCTTCTCTGGGCAACCTATGCCAGGGCCTGCCCACCTCCACAGGGAAGAATTTCTTCACATCCCACCCTGCTCTCTGCCAGTTTAAAACCATTGCCCCTTGTCCTATCACTACCTGCCCATATAAAAAGTCCCTCTCTCTCCTTTATACAAGCCCTTTTCATCTGACTGATGGGAGAGTATGGGTCTGCTTCCAGCTGGGCTTGGGAGGGTATGGATCTGCTTCCAGTGACACTGTGACTCCCCGGGTCACAATAAATCTGGTTTACCCACATGAGCTGAACTCACCCCATCTGCACTGAGGTGTGGAGAATCCCAACCTGCTCTGCACTACAGGATCAAATCTATATTTGCAACGCTACTGGGAACTCCCTGAATAGACAGACTATAACAACAAAGGCTTGAAATGCAACCTGAAGTCAGTTGTTGTGATGTTGGCATCAGTTGGACATATGTCTCTAAAGGACTAAGTGCTGTAGGAATGGTACATTTTTAGATTCTGCAGAAGAAATCACAGTACTCAGGAAAACTGCTGTAATAACCTCCTTATCAGCCAAGAATGGATCTGAGAGGAGAATCTTTGAACATGAAAAGAGCTGCTCTGAGGGCTCAGAGAAGACTGATTTACCATTACCCTTCTTGCAGGGTGCAGATCCACATGCAGGCTCTCCCCTGCACACACTCCCCTTCTGTGTGAGAGGCCCTGGAGCCAAGCAGCAGGAGCTCTGGAGCAAGTTATGGTTCTGGCTGCATTCCTGACTGGAAGAACATTAAAGCCTGCACCACTATAGAGAGTGAAAAGCTCTTTCCTTCCTTTTCCAAAAGAAACCCAAGCCTAATGCAAGCCTCTCTCTGCAGCCTGCAGGGTCAGCAGCCTGTTTCACACACTGTGTGCAGAGAAATGTGGACAGAGACAAGTTCTTGACATGAAATGGTCTGAAAAACAGATCTGCCACATGCTGCACAGCTGAGAGATACAGAGAGGACACCCAAAGTGAAGGATCCTGTATAATATCCAGCACATCCCAATCTCGCCTCTCATTTCATTAAGCTTAATGAATTTGTGCACAGAGGCTCTGGGTTCAGCTGGTTCTGCAAGACAGACTTTGGTTGTGCTCCAGGCAGTGAGAGTGTGAATGGAGAGCCTCCTCTGTCACACAGAGCATGACCTCGTTCTTCAGGGACCTGAGCCAGCCAGAACCTTCCCTGGACTGACTGCTGGGCAGAATGCAAACAGTGGGGGCTAAGAGACTCTAAGCCTTGAGATATGATTTCCTATCTAAAGGCAGTAACCCGATATACTTTTAAGGAACAAAATAATATACTTTGTGACCAGCAGTGTCTGGAGCCCTAGGGAACAATAGCCCCAGGAAGCTGTTACTTGAATTGGAAAACCAGCAGTCCTTCCTAAGTAACTGGCTAAAGTGGAGATCAAGGGCAGCACTAAAAAACAGAATTAGTGAGGCAACATCAACAGATAGGGACAAGATAAAAGATAGAACTAGATGATCACAAATTACAGAAATAGGAAGAAATTCAACAGTACAAACAAAATTGTCATCTACTCAGGGATGAGGAAAAGAGTTCTTGCTCCCAGTTCTCCACATGAGAATGGCTGGGAAATAATCGCCTCGCTCATTCTGGAAATCTGGACTCAGAACTGCAATCCCAACCATGCCAGAGCCTGGCTGTCACGTGCTGTCCCTTGATACCTACCCTGTACCTGCCCTGATGCAGCTCCAGCCATTCCCTGGGTCCTGTCCCTGATCACAGAGAGCAGAGATTGCTGCTGCCCCTCCGCTGTCCCTTGTGAGGAAGCTGCAGACTGTCAAGGCACCTACATCAGTGACTGTGGTAGCCCCACTGATGCTCCCACCAGGATGCAGGCCAACACTATGTGCCTGTTCCACCCAGAACACTGGCTCCACCAACACGAGCTCCCAGCAGAGCTGAGCTCAGAGCACACGACGCAGCATCCAGTCCCCATCCTCCCTCTCCTAGGGCGAGCTGCGTGACAACACATTCCACTGAAAATGATGCATGGATTTGTCATACACCAGAGAGAAAACATAAAGGAGTTTAACTCCTGCACTGAGCTCTGTGGAGACTGCATCAGATTGGTTTGGAAGGTGCACAATACATCACACATGCTGCAAGGACATAGCAGTGTGTGCTCAATACCTCTCTGTCGCTGTGCTCCCTTCCTGAGGAGGGAATGGTGGGATGGCTCAGCATCCTCCAAGCAGGGTACCCACAGTGTCCATGGGGTGGGGAAGGCAAACCACAGAGCTCTGCAATTCAGCCCTCGTCCAACAAAGCAAAGGCTCTTTATCCCCAAACCCTGTGAATTGCCATGGCCTGCAAAGCTGTTTGTGAGCTTTGCCTGCATGCGATGTGCAACTTCTCAGCTCCGCATCACATTTGCTGAGTGCTGAATTCTGCCATTCCTCCCCTCCCAGCTTTGATCCAGGGCTTCTGGAGAGCCAAAGAGGAGAGCTGAACTTGGGACTCCCAAGACCCACTCAGCGTTAAAGACTCCTGCCTCCCAACTGTGAGGAGAGATCAATCCCAGATGATCTACACGCACCCCTGTTCCTGTTTATAGCAACAGCAACCCTGGATGGAAGCCTGCAAGCACCCAGCAGCCAAGGTACTGCTGCCAGCAGCATTTGCTCTCCTCACTGTGCCAGGCTCCCTGACTGTCTGTGAAACACCCAAATCACCAACACTGCCTGAAACCAGAATGAACAACCTCTGAGCCTCAGGTCACTGAGTCCACCATTGAGGCAACTGGCTGACTCAGGTAGGATAAGATGATTGTACACTGAAGATTTTGGAACAAGGAGACACAAAAAGTATAGAGTCACATCAGGATACAGAATACGAAGCTCAAAGGGTAGTTAAAGCTGGACTCAACAAAGCACAGGAAACTCTTAACAGTACCAGAGTATTTGGAGATTTACTGTATGTGGTTCTGTCAAAGCTGCCCATTTTGGAAACAACCTGCTTTGTTCTGGGAAAGTAGCCAGCTCCAGAGGGAGGGAAGGCTGTGACTACCACCTGTTTCTCCTCCAGAAACACATGAAATTTAAGAGCTGGAGGAAAAAAACCCTGCTACATAACTGAAGTATAAAGAGTGTCATCCTTCCCTCCAGCACAACCAGACTGGGGCATAAAACACATGCAGGCTTTGTCTGCACCTGTGCTCCTGTACCTTTGTGACCTGTGGTGTGTGAAGGGCATAAAAACAGGAGACAGCAGGTTCTTTAGTAGGAAGATACAAATGGTAATTTGGGGACAGCACAACACAGACTCTTGCTCCAGCATAGCACTGAGGACAGCTGTGACACATGTGCTTCATGTCACCTCCATCAGCTCCAACCTAGACACATGGGCCAAGCCCTGTGCTGTGACACTGGGGAAATCAGGGTGGTCTACACGGGCTGCATAAACCAGCTCTGATGAGTTTTTATAGTTAGATCTTTTGTGAGGGAGGTGGGTGGAAAACCAGCACACATAAAATGCTGCCAGCAAGCTCACAGTAATTTCCAGGATGAAGGTGTCTAAGCATCCTCCACACTTTGAAAATACTACATAATGCATGAATGCTTTCTCTGGCTTTATACACACTCCTCAGAGGCACAAGTGTGGCTGTTTTGGGAACACACCGGGCCAAAGCTGCCATGTGTCTGTTTCTTCTCAGATTCTATACAATCTGTCCATTCCTCATTCTATCCATCAGTCCTTTGGAAAAGGACTCACTCAGAACCTTACTGTGGAATAAGCAGCTTCGTGCCCACACTGGACGAAGGACCAGGTCCTACTAAAGCACAGGGTGAACTCAACCTGAGCACCTTTATTCCATTGGGATACAGAAACTGCAAATATATCATGCATGTCCAGGTGGGTCATCTGTCCTCACCCACAGGGGCTCCTTATTTGCCTTTCAATCCTTCCATTACAGACCAAGTAACAAGTCTAAAACATCCTCAAATTCCTGAATAATTTACTCGTGGTTGGACCTGCTTGCAAGAGGGGACTGTTATGCAATTTTAAAGATGAACATGCTCTGTGGGAACAAAAATTCATCAGGGCCTGAGGTTACTGTTGCTCTGCTCCCAGGGCGAACACAAAAAGCACAAAAGGACTTGTTAGCCTCACAATTCCTAAAACCGTCAGTGCTCCTGTTCATTTAATTTTGGAGATGGGAACAGCCTCAAGTTTTTTGGCTCCTGATTCTAACGGGTATTTCATCTAACAAGAAAGGCTCTGGGTTACTTTATTAATTGTGTAAATGAAGATTAATTGACTGGATGATATAATTTTAACTGGGATTAGTGAGGGTTAGATTTCCACATACTTGTTTTGGCCTCATTAAAGGTACTGCCCCAATCCCCCTAGCCCAAGTTCCTGAATGTGGAATCAATGGCCAAGAAGGTTTCAATTCCTGCTGTTGTCCTGTTTTCCACCTGACAAAATGGATACAGGAGGGTAACTCCCTGCTCCATAAAATACAGGACATGCTCCATGTCACCACTTCTCTAGCAAGACTGACTGATGACAGGCTTAGATGCACTTAACACAGCAGCCCCAGAAAACATGAGCCAGTCTCATTCCAGTACAGGCTGGCTCCTGACCTGTCTGATGACCACAAGGATTCACAGCAAGAAGATAATAGTGGGGCAAAGGGAAGAGAAAGACAGGAGTGGGTTTACTTTCCCAACTGGTAATTCAGCCTGTAGCTGGTGTCATTCCAGACCTGTACTTCCATGCAGTGGAGGATAGCAGAGAACAGCTCCAGCAGCAGCTCCTCCTGCCACTGTGTGGGTGTTACTCAGCACCACTGTCTTGCTGAAATTATGAGCTATGCTCAATGTGGAAAAAACCAACCAGGCAAATAAACCCCAGCCCCCAGCCAATGACTCTGCAGTGATTAAAGCTGTCCCTGCAGGGAATGTGTCTCCCCAAAGCAGAGTCCTCAGCAGGGCAGCCCAAATGTCTGTCTGCAGTCACTGGCCTGGCACCCACAGGGTGAGAGGAGACACCTCCAGTTGTGCCAGTGGAGGTTTAGGTTGGGTATTGGGGAAAGTTTCTTCTCCAAAAGGGCTGTCCATCCCTGGCACCCTTCAGTGGGGGAATGGGCACATTGAACATAAACAAGTTTTCTGTAAAAACAAGATGGGTAAAATTAAAAATGGAGAAATTGAGCAAATTAGGTACAAGTTCAGAACATCATAAAAGTCATTACTGTTTGTTTAGTAAGAATTCAAGAACTCAAAAAGGGCTGAAATGTTCTTTTAGCAGCACTGAAAATGTAAAGTCTGAAAGCACAGGGACAGTACCAGAGGTGTGTCAGGCGGTGAGAAGCCTGAACACAAGGAAAGAACTGGAAGCGGACCGTGTCCCCCCCAGGTACAACCAGGCAGTGGCTGCCCAGGCTGGCTTACGTAAGGTGGAAGAGGCAGCATTGTGTGCCACCTGGTGTTGTCTCTGGGATCCACATTTTGGATCAGTGACGTTTTGTCCTCAGGTTCCCTGCCTGCTGCAGCAGGAGGAAGAGTTTTTGTTCTCTTTCTGTTCTCACTGAGCCAAATTTAGCACCGGTCATTGTGACACAGCAGCTACCAGACGTGCACAGGGGTGAAGGGAATATCTGAAATGTCCTAGCGCTGTCACCTTGCCATGCTCTGTGGCCTGATTTTACGGCAGGAGAGTAGGAATGGCCTCCAAGGAAGTGCACACCATGGCCTGTGGTCCCAAATACCTGCAGTCATCTCCCCTTGCTGTGCAATTTGGGTGACCCACAGCAGAACTCCCTGTGCTGTCTAAACTGAAGCAACTAACACAAAGGCCTCGTGACAGGAGATGCTCCTCTACCAAGTAACAGCCAATAAAAAGGAAAAAGCAAAAGAGAGCTCAAGTTGCACCACAGGAGGTTCAGGTTGGATATTAGGGGAAACTTCTTCACAAAAAGGGCAGTCAGACTTTGGAACAGGTTGCCCTGGGAGTGTTCGGAAAACACGTGGGTGTGGCACTTGGGGATATGGTGGGGTGGTGGCTTTGGCAGTGCTGGGTTAACAGCTGGACATGATGATCTTAGAGGTTTTTCCAACCCTGAGGATTCCACAGTTCTGTGATCTGTCAAGGGTCACCAAGTCACACTGCACCAACACACACACTGTGCACAACAGGGTAAGTGGCAGCAGACAATGTACCAGGGGCTTACTTGGACATTCACTGATATGAATATTAAAGCTGGTAATCCCAAAATGATGGGCATCTGACAAGCATGGATGCACGGACCTTCCCAAGCCCCAATAATGAGTACTGCAGATCTGCCTCACTGCTGCAAGGTCTGATTCCCAACACGCACTGTTGTGTCCACACATACTCTGTTTCCCAGCCCAAATTGTTTAATAAGGTTGAGACTTAATCCAAACCTGGGTTCTCTGCCATATGAATGTGAGTATTTCTTTAAATTAGGCCTTTGGCTACAAAACTTGAGCCTGGAGACCTCCTGCAGGGATAAAAATTGAATGTAAGAAGTGCATACCTTTCAGCTCCGGGGCTGAACTAACCCCTTTGCAGCTCATCTGTCCCACAGAGGTGCCACTCAAACAAACAGACTCTCTGTTTCTACCTGGGGTACAGAGAAAAACCTTAAACACCCTAAAATAGCCTAAAATAACCCTAAACCCTTAGTCAGTGTGAACAAAGTACTGAGACACGAGACTGCCTGATGCTGTTCTTTTGGGATCTGTGCCTCTAGCCAGCAAGGTATTTTAAAGCCCTTTCTCTAAAAAGTGTTATTTTCTGAAAGTGAAGAACTTTGGCCTCAGTACAGATATGAACATGCAGGAGCTAGCCAGCAGCATAAGGATGTCACTTTATTTGCTAAACCAGAATCTTACAGAAAATTCTAACTCCTCTTTTGTCAGGCTCTGATATTTCTGAGGCCACGTTAAGCTAATCTGCAGCCTGATCTGCTGCCTACCAGCACGGCAGTGTGGTCACACTGGGTGGGATGATCCAGTCTAATACCTGTTGCTGGAACTAGGAGGTCTGGCCACCCCTCTACCACCACCACCACACTGCTGCTTTAAGATCTAAGATGTCTTCTCAGAGCCAGCCCAACACAGATTAACCCTGAGGTAGATAAAGCCAAGATAGATTTCACAGTCACAGAATCTCAGACTAGTCTGGGTTGGATGAGACCTTAAAGCTCATCTCAATTACATGCCTCTGCCACAGGCAGGGACACCTTTCACTGGACCAGGCTGCTCCAAGCCCCATCCAGCCTGTTTTTCTGCTGGATTTGTGAGCTGAATTGACACATATTGAGACCTAGGACACACTAAAGCCGCTGGAAGGGCAAGATCTCGTGCTGTGAGTTTGAAACAGCTCTACCAACTCCTGATTCTATTAAGTATTCTCCCATTACTGAAGCAGTGCAAACAAAAGTATGGAAAACCATCTGGCAGCACAGCCCACACAGCCCAGTCTTTTGAGTAGGGACATCAAGAGAAGTGCTGAAGGCATGAGGTGACTACCTTGTCCCTCAGGAGGAGAACGAGGTGAATGCTCTGGAAACAGCATTGCTTTGTGTGAATTGAGGTATTTCAATGCTCTCCAAGGAAAACATGCTGAACAAGGTTATAGAACTTGAAATTTGGTCTGAAAAATGCTGCACATGAATATTTCATAACCATCGATTCCAATTTCCAAACAAAGCCGCCTGTAAATAATCTTTTTTCAATACATTCTGAGGCTGACTTTTCTGGAACCACACCAGTGCAATAAAGGCCTTGTGATGGGAATTCAGAGAACATGGATTCCTGTTCACTGTGCTACAGTTGTACTGGCTTCATGGGGCTAAAGCTGTCAAACACCATCACAAGCAGCCAAGCACACAGCCAGGGCACAGAACAGACACAGGGCAGAGGACCCAGCCACTATTTCAATCCAGAAATACATCAAGGAGTTCAGAAGTACTCAAAGGGAACAGAAGACAGCAGTGTTGTTGCTATCACTTTCTGCATCTTAAGACATACAATACATAGGTGTGCAACAGCCAGGAGAAGAACCAGCTTGTGTGCTGAGCAGCTGAGGGATGGAAAATATCCCCTTCCAGCATTTTATCTACATCAGCATGTGCTGGCTCCAGGTGTGCTGCTCAGCCCCACCTGCCCTGCCCTCCCCAGCCATGTGCTGGTAGGAACCAGACCGTTTCACAGGGATTCCCAGGCGCATGCTTTACTTCAGGTGACGCCATTCAAAAGCAACATTTTATCCAAAGGATCCCTAAATGTTCCTCGCTAGACCCTTCAACCTGGCCATATGCCACAGCTGGGACTGCCCAACATTCATGTGACACCGAAAGCAGTTAGAAAAGACAGCTCAGTGACATACAGTTCGTAGTTTTGGTCTTCAGTCTCTTGCTGCACTGACAGCTCCTCCAGAGTTGCATCAATATCCAGCTGATTTGTCTCCAGCTGCCGTAGCAACGTCTCCCTCTGAGGAAAGGAAAACAAGCTGGGTCTAAGCAGAAGGGCCACTGTAACAGATCTCTGTGCACTGAGATCCTGTGACACCACTTCACCAAAGCAACACATCCAACAGGAGCCCTGGCCCTGATCATGGTGTCCCTTTAAATTCAGAGCACAAAGAGAAAGTGAATAAAAAGGAGATAATCCATAAAGTCTGTGTGTAAGAAGCATCTTGTTCTGTGAGCTGTTCTCAGCCATAAATCTGAAATGTGTTATTTCAGACACCACAGCACCAGCTACATTTGGAGAATGGATTCAGCTCCTGCAGAGATCAGTTGTGCAACCCATTCACTCAGGCCTTTGATGTTCCCTGTGCTAAATCAGCCCCTCTGGGGGCAGGACCCAGCTGATGCAAAGCCTCCCATTTTTTTTTTTTGCTCTCGGGGTAGATGAGGGAGCACAACCTGTCAACTCAGTTACATTTCAGAAGTCCTTGCCCCTCTGCCTCCAGCTGCTGTTCCACAGATGGGGGACAAGCATTCTAGCCCATTTCCAATGGGCAATAAAGTGAGTTGACTGCACTAATGTAACCCAGGACTCAGTCCTTCCTTTCCCACAGAACTCAAACAAAAACCTCAGCTGAGAGGAAGAGCTGGCTTAACAGATTCACTCCTCCCGACATCCAGACGGCAGCAAGGAGAGATCAATAACCACAGACACAGGCAGCTCCCTCAAGGGCTGCAGCCCTGCAGGGCTGACACGGCATCCACTCCCGCAGAAACATCATTCCCGATCCCCTGGACAAGACTAGAGCTGTCAGTGGTGCAAATCCTGCCCACAGCCCCATCCCCTGCACACAGCTGGCCACTGGCCACGCCAATCAGCTCAACTCCCAAATTCTGGTGTCAAAAGCCATGATGCTCGGTGCCTGAGGGCATCAATCCTCCCTCTCCCACTGCCTCTGGTGGCACAGAGCAGGGCCAGCTTGTGCTGAGCTGGGTTGGCGAGTCCCAGCCCTGCACTGTCCCCATTACAGCAGGTCTGTGGTGTCACAGCCTGCATTCCTGCCCAGGCAGAAGGACAAGCAAGAGAAACCCCAGGCTTCCTCCAAACTGCCAAGGTTTTTCTTTGATAACTGCCTTATCCTCCAAGTACATTTCAGCTTTGCACTGACAAATATTTTTGAAGGCTAGCATCAATAACCATGGTGAATTCTTAATTCCCTGACACTTGAACTCACTGCAGACAGATCCCATCAGATTAAAAGCCCAAAAGGAAGTCTATTACACAATTCCCAGAATAAAATCCACTTGAGAAGACAAACATTTGCATGAAGTGATGATGCTCAGTCTCTACATGCACATGCTGCTGGCATTATGGTTTCATAGATGTGACAACTTTGAAGATATGAAGACACTGCACAGGTTTGAAGAGCAACCAACTCTTCTGGCTCACACAAACCACACCAAGTGCTGTGCTCTGGGGAACGGTCACAGCACAGCCTGAGCCCTCCATGGAGCAACTGATTTATATCAAATTCTACTATGACTGAAATCAGCAAAAAAGCTTGAAGTATTTTTTATTTTGTACCATAAGACTAGGTGATTCATCACAGCTGATAACCTTAATTTACTGGAAGATGCAGCCCTTCTTGAAATTTAAGGACTTCTGTGATCATTTAAGCTAATTTACTGTTTCCAAGGCATATAGAGTCTTCATGTTTAACTTTGCCATTGTGTTAAGAGCTTGGAGCACTCTCTTTGCTGAGTAATTTTTATTCATCATTTTCAAGTGCTCTCTGAAGATGAAAACTTGACTTTAATTAACATGTATGCATGGAATTATGAAGTCATTACTTAATGACAATTCCTTTGTTGTCATTTACAGACAGGAAAGATTCAGCAAAATATGCTATTCATATTTAAAGTTGCTACACTAATCAGAAGTACTAATAAGGATTGTAGAATTCAAATTCTAGATTTTAAAATTCAAGAAAATCAAGATCTCAGTAGTAGATATCTACTATATTATATATATATTATATAATGTTTTACATTATTCATGCAGTATAAGCAAAAATGAGACAAAGAAGGGCAAGTCTGCTGCTTCTTTGTCCCCAGTTTTCTAAGACAGGTGAAATACATGCTGAGTAAATTAGCTGAACAAACAGAGACAGAAGGGCCGCTGCTCTCCAGTGCTTACCTCAGGCTCCTTGATAATGACTCTAATTAGGCTTGCCTTACACTTTGGCACTGAGACCACTTTTATTTATTTCAATTTCCACGGACCACAACAAATCAAGAATATATATTTAATAAAAAGAGAGTTGCAATCAATTTTGTACAAATTCATCACTACAAACTTCCAAATACTTAAAAAAAAAAGAAATTATTTTACCATGCTGGTTATTAAAATATTAAAGAAACAGCTTATTTTTTGCAATGACCCAAAAGAAGAGAATAAATCATGTGCTAGAGACCAGTGCTTTGGCTGAAAGCCACTTGCAAGGGCTTCCTGGGAAAAGGAGATTTCAGCTGTCTGCAGAATCCTGTCTCCTTCCAGCGCAGCATCTGATGGCCCCCCATTTGTGGGCCACCAGCAATACCTACTGCTAAACTGCATCCTCAGGTTTGCCAATCCTGCCCCTGGAAATGAACTGATAAATAATTGAAGAGCTCAGGCCAGCAGAGAGAATGTGCTCTGTACTGGGGGTATGGATTTCAGCCCCTGCTTTCTCCATAGAAGATGCATTACTGTAAACTGAGCACGGGAATGTGCTGCTGAAAACCACACACTGACCCCAACCCTGCTGAGGGACAGCCTGGGACCTCGGACACAGCTGGACCACTCTGCCCTGGAAAGCTGTGGAGGGCAGGCTGAGGGACACAGAAACCTCTGAGGCTGATTAAATCCTATGTGCATTTCATACCGGGCACCATCCCTCTCCTTTAGACACTTCAATTACTGGTGAAACATAATCAAGATCATGCCTGGGTTTTTCCCATCAAATGGAAAACAATGACATAACATGACACGTGGCCTCAAAAAGCAGAAGCTACTGATCCCAAAGGACCCCTGTAGGATCACCCCAAAAGCTGATCTTCTAAAGGCCCACAGATGAGAATCCCACCCTCTGCAGCCTTTGGCCTTCCCTCGCTCTCCCAAGAATCCTCAAATACAAAGGAAATACAAGACTGGATCCATGTGAACAAGATCCAAGCACATGGATCTCATATTTATTGCCTTTTATTAGGGCAAACATTTTCAGCAAACAGAGGTTCCTGAACTACTCAGATAATGGCCAAATCTCTTCTCATCTGAGTTTTAACTGAACAGAATTGAAATCCGAAGTTTAACAAATGTATTTCACATTTTTTACTTGGAAACTGCACCACTGGATCTCATTTTCATGCCAGTGAAAATGGAGCCTTTCTATAGAGGTCAGCATTGGGACACTCAGCACAGCTGACCTCTTGTAACCAGAGACATGTTTAAGTCAGACACAGGCACTAATGTTCTGACATAATTTTATTATACCAACTTTAATGAAAACAAGAATCTACTCAGGATCCTTTAAGAGCAAATGAAACCTCAAATACCAAATTCCTGCTTTAGAGAGGAAGCAAATCCAATCTGCCCCACACACCCAGCACATCAGGAAAACATCCCTGCCTTACCTGTAGCTGCAAGAAGGGGATGTTGAAGAACTTGTGCAAGTACTTGAGGCCAAAGCTGTTCTTCATGGAAGACTCAGCATAGCGAAAATAGGAGGAGCCGGGAGGCCTGTGCCAAGCAGAGAGGAGAACACACCCTGCACAGGACTGAGTAACACACCATGAGCCACCCCACAAGCCAACCCCCACCCTCAAATGCAGCCCAGAGGGTCTTTCTGCTTGGACTCATTATTTTGTGCACAGCCAAAGTTCACAGTGAAGGGAGGCAGAAGGTGGATGCTGGTGTGTGACAGTGTCATGTGCCTGCCAGGCTAAGAAATACTCTGTCAGGACACTGGGATGTTGGTTTCCTAAACTGGGAATTCACAGCTTTACAAGCTGTTCATTTCACAGGGAAGGTTTTTGTTTTAAAACCACAACAGGACTGACAAAAATAATATATATGAATTAATTTATAATGAAATTATTTCATCATGGATAAAGTCTTAAAACTGACACCATTTCTTTGTACCTGACACAGGCCTAAAGAAATAAGAGATGAGGAAAATGAAAAACAATGCCTTATAATCATAAAACTATATAAAAAGGTAAAATCTACGGAACCTTGACCAACAAATACTATTTTATACCACATAACAGAGCACCTCAGATTGGTGAACAATCTGCTCCGGATCAAAGGGCCCATGGGGTCAGCAAATGCTGCTTGTGAGACTCGGGGAGCTCTGGGAGCCCAAGGCTGGTGCAGGACAAAAGACACACGTGACACGGATGTGAAACACGGCAGTGACACGGTTACTGAGGCTGCTGCCCTGCCCAGTGACCTCTCACCTGTTCAGGTTGTCAATGAGGTCCCGCACGTCACCGGGCAGGATGACCCGGTGCTCCCCCATATCCCGGTAATTCCCAAGCACACACACTGGAACGTGGGTCGGCACTTTAGGAAGCTCCCTCAGAATATAGTTAAATGTCCTTCATCAGAGGGGAGAGAGAGAGAGGCAGATGAGTGGGAACATTCTTCTGTTAGCAGTTTCATGCACAAATCACAAAGAAAAAAACAGTATTTTTTTTTTCCCAAAATCCTTCTAAGTCTGTGGCTTCTTTACCCTGTCAGAGAAATAGATTAATCCCCAATATGTTTGGATGATTCTTTATTCAAAAAGAACTTCAAAAGCTTAATAAGCCACTTTCACCAGAACCCTCACATCTCCTACAGCAATCTCAGTTCTGCAAAACGGTGTGGGTCAGCAGAAGGAAAGGATTCCCTCCCTTCAGCTGTCCACAGGCTCACTGACTCACACCAAACCTGAAAACAACAAATATACAAAAATAAATACAAAGCAGGAGCTCTCACCCCCCTCCTCTTTTCACTTGGGTTTCCTTATCTCTCTCACCCTCCTCAGATGTGCAAAATCAACAGTTCATTACTTCTGTAGATTAATACAGCCTGGAGCCTCTAAATAATCCTTACTAATACCAGTTTCTTGGGAATTTCTCACTAGCATCCTCCTTTCCCTTGTGTTCTGGGGAGCAGGGGTTTGCAACATGCACTTTGCACCTGTGATAGCACTAATTATCAAGCCTCAGTCAGCAGCGTATCAGCAATTGCAGCACACAACCCACTGGGCCACTGCTGGTTTGGAACAAGCCCAGGAGAGGAGTGTATTAAAAGCCATGTCACAAGATAAAGCTTTTATTTTGAAGGATACAAGCTTGCTTCAACTCATTAGCCTGGTTATCAGCTTCCAAGTCCAGCTGGAAATCTGGAAATCTGGAAGTCATTTGTTTTGCCTGAATAAGGGAGAATCACATGGTGCCAGTGGCTTACCATTGCTTGGTGATGTCAAACATCATCACTACACCATTGCAGTTCTTATAGACATCCAGGAACTCTGCATCCAGAGCCATTTCCGATTCTGCCTGAGGAAATAAAGGCAAAGAAGCAGTAAATAACTGGATTCAGCTTCAGGCTGATACAGAACACAATGGATACAGTACTGAGTGGGCAAACTTCCTAAAGTGGCAATCACTTTAAGGAGTACCCGTGGATTTCACACCATTACCACTGAAATAAGATACCTGGTGCTTCCCAGCTTTCATTTCCCATAGGAAGGGGATGTGAAGCATCTAACAGTCTCTGACAGCACATGCTAGAACCCATCCTTGTCCTGCTGCTGAGCAAACATCTGGGGCACAGTCATTCCCAGTGACAGGAATAGAAATCAGCAGGGAAGCTGCAGTGAGGGCAGGGGCAGGGCTGAAATGCACAGAGCAAAGAATGAAGGGCATCAGGGATCCCACTGTCCCTCACCCACCTGCCAGGCTGGCCTTAGAGCAGGAACAAATATAGAACTTGTTCCCCATGGACCAAAGGTGGACAAGAGACCTCAGACCTTTGAATTCCAGGTGACTCACCTCCTGAGGGTCATTCTCCAGTTTCAAACCATCTCCTCGTTTTTTGCATTTTCCTTCAAAAGAATTGTAAAAAACATAAAAAGCATTACACTGGGCAAAGAACTGGAGGATGGGTCTGGACAGGTGCACAGCAGTTTGAACACAACCTTAAAGCAGATCCTACTTCTACTGTAAGCCTGGGGGATGAGGAGGGGTGGGATTGATATGCCTTGCTGAAGAATCCCAGCTAGGCTATCAAAAAATGAACAGTAAAGCAATCCAAAGACAGACAGAACTTATGTAAGTAATCCAAGAGAAACCAAATGGTGGGAAAGGAACCGTGGAGATGGAGAGACAGTCTACATGTGCTCCAAAGGCCAGAGCCACAGGGTTTGTTTTTCCTGCACACAGCTCAAGGATAAATAGTAAGAAAACACAGTTACTCAGAAAAGCTTTAATGCTGCAGGTTACAGCAGGCAGTTCTGGTTGGTGCTTCTGTGCATCACTGCAAAATGTTTGCCCACTCATGTCATCTTACTGCTGACATCTGAAAGCAGCAGAAATATTAATCCTGATCCCTCCTCATTTGGGCATTGTATTTCCCTGAGGAATCCAAATATGGGCTCTGATTCTTCCCCATGCAGCTGAAGGTGTGGGATGTCTAGGCCATGCATGTCGTTTCCCAATTCAATTCATTTCAAGTCAGTGACATTTGTGTGGCTTCTCTGAATATCCATACATTGCTATTTCTGCAGTCACTGCTAAATTATGCTTGGCATGACCTAAATTTCTAGGTATTAAAAGAGAAGCCCAAGCAACCACAAATACTCTCCATCATTCCTCCCATCCTGAGCAATGAAGATGTCTGTCTAACCTGGGCACACTTGCAGTCAATGCTCTGAGACAGAATGTACAACCTGCACACGGCTCCCTGCTCCCTCTCCTTTCTGTGTGTATCCAGAGGAATAAGTAATTTTCTCCTACACTGCTCATCAGTGCTGCAAAGGAGGTCATCTCAAAGGAGTCACAGAGCTGAAAAGCGCATGTGTGTACAGATTCATGCACAGGCTCTATTTTTGGAACCCAAACGGCAGGATGAACCAGACAAAGATAAGATCTATGCAGTGAAAAGATGTAATTTAGCCTATAAAGGCAAGGGCACAGTGAGGACTGTGCCACTGTATGCATGAGGTCCAGATTTGAGGCTGTACTGATGTGTAATGGAGGAGCTTCAGTCAGAAAACACGGGTGTTTGTGCTGCAATGGCTCAGGTCCTCTCCCTGGAACAACGGCTGCTCCTCATTTACAGGTGTAACAGCAACACTGGCACTAAATACACTTGGCAGCAGTGCCCTGGAATCTACAGAACAGCTCCTACTGGACACTGGGGTTGTGATCATCACTTGAGTCTCTGCAGCAGTATGTATCATCAGTTTTACTGCAGGATAGAAGGATTCAGTACAGCTTGCTAACAAATGCTGTCCACCATGCAAGAAGGCTGCTTCCCTTCACCAGTCAAAAATACGTATCTGGAATAAGTGAATCCCTTGTGTTATCTAACTTGAGACATCTGAAAATAATAGAAATATGAATTCTGATCTCTCCTTCTTGCAGCACATGTCTGGGAGGCAGAGTGGTGAAGGTGCAGCAAGGAGGAAAGGAATCTTCAATACAAGGGAAAGCATTTGTCTATCTTGTGGGCAACAGAAAAAAAACATGATTTGATGCCTTCAGTCATGTATTGAAAATATGTGGGAACCTAAGTGGCATAAGTTACAAGACAGGAATTCACAACGGTTCCTGAATCTCCTGCATTCAAGCAGCTTCTCTGCATTCAGGATCTGTTACAGCTTTATGACCTGCAGCAGTTACACAACTTGCTGCAAAGCCAGAAAGATGAGTCAGGATTGTGACTTTTGCTAAGACAGATCTTTCCTGTGCTCTGTCAGTTCCAAGAGCAGCAAAGGAGATGATATTTACTACATAAGCCACACAAAATCCAATACAATCCACGGCTGGAGGCAAGCTCATCTTGGGAAGATTTTTAACAAGTGGCAGCTTTCCAGACATGATCCCAGCTCCCTGAGTGGGCCTAAGGAGAATGCAGCAGGCAGCAAGGAAGTCTGGACTCCAGGGAGTCTGCACATTTAAAAAAAGAATCCCAAATAGTCAAGAACAAGCCAAGTGGAGCAGCACAGTCTGACAGCTGCCATTCCCCACTGCCTCACCACACTAACCAACCTCACAGCTATTAAGCTTTCACAACAAACCTCCCCACATTTCCAAAATATCACCTGGATGCTAAATAACCAGTACCAAGGTAAGTTACCATCCAGGCAGAGCCAGCAGAGCTGCTTCTGCATCCCAGTGGATTCTGGAGGGAAAACCCACATTGCTGAATCAGCAAGGACAGGGAGCACACCTCTAGGGAGCACCAGGAGAAGTACCACTCAGGAAAATCAGTTAACTTCAGCCCAGAAATGTACATCCAGTTTTCAGGGTGCAACTCCTGCAATTCCCCCCAGCCCCCTGTGACTGCAGAACAGCAGCACAGCTCAGCAGGGGAGAGCCCAAAGCTGCTTTACACAACTGAAGCTGAAAACTGCAGTTCCTGGACACACCTGTTAAGTTATAACCCACATCAGCGCTTTCAACAGTTTCCCCCATGATTTATATAGGTCTCCTAATTTCTTCTGAAAATAAAATGCGGAAACACTGGCAGAAGAATTTTAGCCTGGAAAACTTCATGTTGAAATGCGTGCTCAGAAGATGCATTTTTTGACAGTTTCAAATGCAGCCTGATAAATGCAGTGTTCTGACCAGTTCTAAATATACACATGAGCCAGGATCTGGTAGGCAAGGAAAAAAAAAAAGGAGGATCAGGTCTTGTCAGCACTATGCTACAGCAGCACTGGATACTTCACTACTGCAAGTCTACAGTCCAGTGTGGCTCTCACCCAAAGCACCACGCAGGAGGATTTTTTGTCCTAAGCATACAGAAGGAGAACAAAAATGTTGTAACATTAGGAGGGAAGTTAGATATGAGCAAGCTCTTAATGCTTAGTATGAACATTTTCTTCAAGTTATGTTTATAAGGAATTCACAATGCTATGGCAATAGGAAAGGATTTGATTTCATTAACATTATGATGATCCGATTTTTACTCTGCACTGATTGAGCACAATAAAAAAGTACATATCTGTGGCCCTGTGGCCCTCATCTTAACAGAATGAGTTTTATTTCAAAATAATATAAAGTGAAGGGAAGGGAGTCCTTTAAGATTTCCAACATAGGCTCCACCGTCAGAAATTAAAGCACGACCAGAAGAGATGTTATCAACATCTGCGGATAGCACATCCTGTCCCCTTCGCCAAAAAAATGACAAGTCTCTAGTTGAGAAGATGACTCTGCACAGAGAAGCTATTCACAGAAATAAATGCTGGAACCACATGATTCCCAAATTAAATGTCTATCTATTCATACCAAAGCTGCAAGGCAGCGAGAACACAGATGTTTTGCTCAGATTCCAGCCCTCCACTTGTTATCCCACAATCCTAAAGCCAAACTGTAATCAGACTGACTTCAGCAGTAACTCTGGCCTAAGCAAGGTTTTGTCTACCCTGTGAAAACTGGAGCTTAATACACCAAAAAGATAAAGTGCTCAGGATTTTCATTTAAAGTTCCTGGCTCAAATTTACCCTGAAGGCTCCATTAGGTATCTGAACTAGATGTGCTACGGCTAATTCTCTTTCTTTATTCCCTATTTCAAATACAGTTCAGCTGACATGAAAAATGACATTTCTCCTTTTCCCACTCCCTATAGCACTTTTAGTTTTTGGTGTAACATAAGTGTAGGTTGCACAGGTGGTGCCTCTGAGACGGAATTCTGCTGAGGAATGCCTGAGAGCACCAATTTCAGCCAAGGCTGACAGAAAGGCAGCACCAGACAAGCCATCAAAGTTTGAGTTTTGATTACTGTGGTCAACAAATCTGACAGACACCAAACAAGAAACATCACTCAGAGCAAGAGCTGCTCACCTGTGCAGCTGCTTTCCTGACCATATTCACTCACTAAACCAGGAGCCTGGTTGATACTAAATGCATCTTAGAAGCCAAACAACATCTGCATTCAACAGACTGAGCTGCGGAGATTCACATCTGGATCTCAATCCCTTCCAGGAACAGATCCCACTGCATCCCAGTTTGCACTGCATCCAGACTGTGTCTTCACAGATGTTTCGGGGTTTGGCTCTTTATAAAACAAGTTTATACTCTGACAAAAATTTAAAACTAATGAAAAATGCATTTATAGATCATAAGATTTTCCTTGGCTAAGCATTTAGAAAAGGTTTTGGAAGGCACATATTGCATTTTCTGTCCTAGTGAATTTTTAAAGTAATTGGCTTCTCTTTGATCCTTCTCCCCTGCATACATTACCCACTGCAGCTACAGTTTTACCAATTTAACAACAGAATGCCTTCAAAAAACAGCTCAACAAGAACTTTTATAACCAGAACAAAGAACTCAGAACCTATGTCTAAACATACAGGAAATCAGAAAGGGGAGAAGGCAAAGTTTAGTCTAAAGTTTATTGAAAAGCTCAGAGAATTGGAATACACAGGGCAGCAGGTGCTTCATCTGTAATAAGCATGTAGAACAACTGCTTTCGAACAGTGGGTTTGATCTGAAGTTCAGATTCCAGATAATGGGTTCCAGCATAGGGGACTCACCTCTCCTTTCCTTATTCTTTCAGGAAATGATATAATAAACACAGATTTTTTTTAAAGCAGAAGGAAGCAGGTATTTCTGAAATCCATGTAAGATTTTAATTAAAACTGAGAAAGAACAATGAATCCCCATTAGAAAGAAAGTTATAAATCTTACCTTTGTCCACTACATCCCAGACTTCAACTTTCACAATGTCATCAGTGGCTGGAAGCACAATAGAACGTAAAGGGTTAGAAGGTTTCAGTAAAACATCCATGACTCAGAGAGCCCAACCCAAAGCCAACATGGAGGAATGTCAAAGCATAGGAATGTCCAAAGAAAAGCAAATTCTGTGGCAGAAGAAAACCCAACCACAAGAAGGCAGTGAGCTGTTGAAGGTGAAAGCTGTCCACCAAAACCATGCTGTCTAAAGAACTTCATAAATACTCTTAGTCACATAAGTGATGGCTGGATTTCCTTGCTGGTTCATGTCCGGTTTGAAGCATGTTTAAGTATTTTCTGTAGACTCTCTTCATAACATACAGAGGTTTACAAAGCCATTAAAAAAAACCAAAATTGTAATTTTGAGGATAAAGTTTGGTTTATAAACAAGGCATACAACTGGCAAAAGGAATACACACATTCAAGAAAGATAAATGACAGCATTTCCATGTAAACATGACAGCCAGTGCAGACAGTCCTGCAGCTACAGAAACCCAATCTCTCTGCACATTTCCAGGTGCATTTTGTGAAAAATAAGGTCTCTGTCTTAGGTTTCAATGCAGGATATATTTTATTACCTGTTAAAACCAGGTATGGCAGTGTTCTTTATCTCTTCCAGGACCCATCCTCCCTCTGGAGGAAATCTTCTTTTAAAGATCCGTTGGGTCTCACTGCAGGACTGATAAAATTCCATCATCCCACTGGGAGATGCTCCAGCCAGGGGGAGGAGCCAAGCATTCCTACCTGGATATAATCTGAGATTTGGAACACCACAGCAGCCTTTCTCCACTGGATTCCCAGAGGAAAACAGGACCCATCTACACCACAGGACCTTCAGAGGAAATCTACACCCTTCTCCAGGGTCACTGCTTCAACAGAACCACGTCTGTCACTGCAGGAGCGCTGCAGCCACCATTTAATCAGACTGCTACCAACACCCTGACCAGCAGGGTGTCAGGTTGTATTCTCACTCTGTCAGTGTTGGGTTTTTTTTACTACTACATTTTTATTTTAATTTTTCTAGTAAAGAACTGTTATTCCTATTCCCATATCTTCACCTGAGAACCCCTTGATTCTAAAATTATAGTATTTCGAGGAGGGGAGAGGATTACATTCTTTCCACTTCAAGAGAAGCTCCTGCCTTCCTTAGCAGACACCTGTCTTTCCAAACCAAGATAGTCTCACTAGGAATTCTTCTTCCTATTGAGCAACAGCATCAATAAATTATAACCAGCAACATGTATTTGAGTTGCTAAAATGGGAAGCAAGACATGCAGAATTCTAACTCCAGTAATTGCTGGTACCCACAGGCAGCCGATTCACGTTCAGGTGGCCTGAAAGTTGAGCAGCTCTGGCTCAATGTTTCCATGGAATCCAAATAAGCAGTCTGATTTTCAGGAAGAAAGAAGCAAATAAGGCTGCAGTGGAATTTCCTCCCCCAAGGCACCATCCCATGACTGTCACTCCCTCCACCCCCTTCCATCTTACTTTTGTAATTCCAGTGGATGCTGGTGACTTGGATCTCCTGAGTTGGAATATATTCCTCAATAAATTTCTTTCCCTGCAGTCGGTGCCAGAGTGTGGTTTTCCCAGTGTTCCTGTCCCCCCGGATGACAATTTTCACTGGAGAAAAGATCAAGCAGACAAATAAAGTGATTAAACAGAACTTGAAGAATGCTGTGAAAAGCATGCTAACTTTTTGCAAGCATTATTCAGATGTAGTCAGTCCTCCCAATATTATTACAATAGGAAAGTAGAAAATAGAAATAAATTGTAAAATAGAAAATGTCCTTTGTCCCCAGCAAAGGACATGATTACTGCTAAAGGCTGGTACTGGTCTCTGCTCTCATAACTTCATTAGAAATCTAAACCTTCCCACCCTGCAATGCTCTTCCTTTTGAAAAGTTGGCTGTGTAGGAGAGGGACCATCAAAACAAACTATCCAGGTTCAATTTAGTGCTCTGTTCTACCCAGGGTCTGTAACTATCAGTGCCATTAAAACACTTCTCAGCCTTCAGCATGAGCTCAAACAGGGGGTTATCTGTTACAAAATGTACCTGAGAGCCGTAGGGCTGGCACAGCAGGGGCTGCTCTGAGCCCAGGGAGGCACCTAGAGCCAGGTACAAGGCCTGTGTCCCAGCCTGCTTTATCACTGAACAACCCAAGGCATTCTCAGCACATTAAGTATATTTCTGGGAAGGAAACATGCTCCATTCAGGATCTGTAGAGGTCTAATGCAGCAAAGAAACATTTCTGTAAAACAAATCACAGCGCTGTTTGGTTTAGGTTTAGGCAGTTTCAGGGAAACAGAGGAGTTGTAAAGATCTTTGTGTGCTAACAGTGGCTCCAAACCACATCCTGCACTCCTCTGCTGAATATCAGGAAATTGCCAAGAAAGGAGAATTGGCAATGCATGGGATCTGCAGTTCTGCCCTTCCTGAGCAATGGCCCTTGTAATGACATTCCTTCACAGCCCACCTTCAACTGACCATGCTGGAACATTCCCCATCTCCCCAGGGCCATGGCTGTGGGGGGATACCTGGAAGCCCTTCTGTAAGCCAGCTTGTATCTCCTATAAATATTATGTAACAGTGATGCTGGGAAGAGTTACTATGGAGATTGGAAAGCTGGCCTTAAGGCAGTGACAGAAAGCTGCAGTTCTCAGCTATAAAACAGTAACTAGAACACAAACCAAAAACCTTTCCTGAGGCTTTCACTGATGAGACAAAAAGCAGCGAAGCTACAGTTAGCAGTTTTGGCCTTGCACGAACAGTTGGCAGGTGCCCATCCACAGGTCTGGCACTGTGCAGTCACACTGGAGCAGAGCTGGTCCCATCCTGTGGCAGCAGGACACAGCTGATCCCTTCTGTCCGCAGCACAAACCTCCCCTGTCTGACAAGTCTGCTCCTGGCTCTTACATAATTCACAAGCTGGTATTAGCTACCTGATCTCTGGCACTCAGCTGCCCGAGCAGCACGCAGCTCTGGGCTGTGGCCACATGAAGCCTCTGCACACACCAACAGGCTGAGACCAGCAGATCTTCGGTACATGTTTAAGGATGCAGTGCTGTGTTCCAAGGCAGCACCTTCATCCTCACCCCCATGTTTCACTGGAAATCCAGTTTCAACAATCACACTGCTGCTTTTCACATTCAGGACTGCTTGCTAAGACATTAATTTTATAAATTAAACAGCACTGGCCGTTTTTATGCTTTTAATGTTTTTATGTTTTTAACATATCTGCAGATGTGCTATGGATAAAGGCACCAAATGTTGTCTAGTAAAGCAGAGCACTTTGAAACCTCAGTCCCAAAGCACAGCCAACAGCTGTAATATTAAACAAAGAAAAAAATGCCCCAAAACCCAAAGTTTAACTTCTCCATCACCTTCTGTTTCATACCAAGATCCAATAGAAGCTCTATTCCTGCAACATGTGTTTCTTCACAGAAATTATCCAGTGCCACGTTTACAAATCAGTCTTTTTCCCACCTGCCAATCTCTCAGCCTTCTGCAATCTGCCTTCCCTGCCTGCCTGGATCCACACAGAAGCTGGTACTAGCAGCACTCTCTGGAACCAGCTCTATTTTCAGCAGGAATGACATAACTGCTGTCCCTGTCTCACAGTTGTTACTTCGGGACACATTTCACATACTCGCAGTGTCCTCCTGAAACACGGTATTAGAAATCACCTCTACTGAGCTCCAAGGGAAAAATGCAGCCCTAAGCCTCAAGACTGAGAGGAAAAGAATTCTAAAAGCATTCCGCAAGAAAAGAGCAAATGTATCTGTTGCAGAAAAGACATTCAGGATGAAATGATGTACCAAGAGCTCACAGAGGTGTTCATTGTCCACCTTTTATTAAAGCCTGTCAGGGCTGAGCTTTTAAATAGACTCTTATCATACAACCACTACAGCGTAATTATAAACACCATTATCCTGCGCTGCAGGGAAGGTCACCCACGCACTCAGGGGAGTTACCCTCTTGATGCTCGAACTGACACAAACTAATGTAGCAGGCACTCTCTCTCGTGCCACAGCCGGCAGGCAGCGCTCAGGGACGCTGCTACACCGCGGGTCCCGAGTCTTGCACCGAAAGATAAAAGTTTCACATCCCTCACTCCTCCCACGAGCTCCAACATTTAATTCCAAGCTTGGCTTTGAGCGAATACGGATAAAAACCTGCACAAAGAAAGCACACGCACTGCCAGCCCCTCTGCGATCCCCGGGCACCCCAGGGGGCAGCAGCCAGGGCCGCCCGCCCGGCGCAGGCTCCGACTCACTGTTATACTGGACTCCCTTGGCGAACCTCCTCTGCAGCGCCTGGTTCATGGACTGCAGCCCCGCAGGGATGTTTTTGTCGCGGACCGCAGCCTGGTCCGAGCCCACCAGCTTCTTCAGGGCCGAGAACATCTTCGTGGTGCCACACCTGCACCCCGGGGAACGGGCCGAACGCGGGCTCAGGGGCCGGGAGGCCGCGGCGGAGGCACGGGGCGGCTCAGGGCTGCGGCGGGGCCGGCCCGGCCATGCGGGGCGGAGGTGTGCGGGCCCGGCCCGGCAGGAGAAAGCTGCGCCGGGGGAGGGGGTGGCTCTATCGAGGCATGTCCCGGCGCGGGGCGGTGGAGCCGGTGCCGGGGTCCGGCGCGGGGCGGTGGGGCCAGGCCGCTCAGCCCCGCCGGGGGCCGGTGCCGGGGGCCGGGCGCGGGGAGGGGGGGCGGCGCACGGCCCCCGCCGCCGCCATCTTGGCTCTTCCGGCTCACCGCAGGGGGCCGGGGCACGCGCGGCGCGGGTACGGGGGCCGGTGGGGGACAGAAGGGCGGGGAGCGCGGTCGCCGCGGGGGACCCTCTCGAAGGCTGAGTGCGGCCTAATCCGCCCGAGACGCCAGCAGCGTGACCCCCATAACGCAGCCGTGCCCTGCTGGGACCCCCACAGCCCCCCAAGGCCCTCACAATCCCCTCTTAGCAGTTTCACAGCCCCCCACTCGTGACCGGCATAACCCCTCAAAACGCATCCCTGGGACACCCCCAAAACACCTCTAATCCCTTTCTGGGACCCCTGTGCCCCCTGGGACATAACCCGTGTCGTCTGCTCCTATGGCAGCCCCATTTCCCCGTGACCCTCATAATCCCGTAACTGTTCTGTGAGCCCTCAGGATCCTCTCTGACACCCCGTAATGCCCTGCTGCAAACCCCACAGCACGGTCCGTCACTCCCCCTCTCCGTGTCCCCCACCTCCGCCACACACGGGTCCCCCCGGCCCCACCACGGCCCTGAGCCAGGAACAATTATTCACCTTTAGGGAGGAGCAGACACCTGTAGCCTCCCTAGCTGTCCCCCTCCCGGCAGCCCACCCCCATCCCCTGGGAAATGGGGCTGGATCCATCCAGCGGGACCCCTGAGCCGCTCGGTGTCCCCACGCCAGCCTGGCCCTGCGTGGGGACACTCAGTGGGGAGAGCCCAGTAACCCCACAGAGGTGGGGACACCCACCAGGGAGGCCAGCGAGGACCCCACAGCATCTCCTGCACCTCCCACCTTGTTCCCCACCAGCCTGAGGATTGACACTGGGCTTTTTGGTCACATGAAAGACATTTACTGCTGGAGGTATCTCCTGTGCTGCCACAGCTGCCAGCACTGTCCTGCAGGACCCTGGTGCTGAGTGCCGGCCTCTCATCCTCTGCCTGCATCAGTTTGAGAGATGCAGGAACTCCTCATCCTCTGCAAGTGGAGAGACACAGCAAGTGATGGACAGACCCCTCATCACCCTGCATCACAGACAACGGATGCTGCTTCCCACTTTGTCCCTGACAGCAGTGATGAATGAGGGCAGCAGCCTAGAGGACATCTGATCCCTCCTGAGTAGAGCACAAAACCATCCCACACCCATCACAGACCCATGAAAACCCATCCCAGTCCAAGGACACACCCATCCTGGGTCCATCCTGACCCAGAATGACCCATCCCAGGCAGAGCACAAAACCAATGCAGACCCATTCCAGAGCCAGACTGATCCTGAACCCATGACAAGCCCATCCCAGGCCCATGACAGACCCATCCAGAGTCAGGACAGCCCTGTCCCCACCGCAGGCAGACCCAGTGCAGGACTGCAGGTGGTGCAGGCTGCTGCCCTGGGGTGGGGGCCAAGGGGAGTACCTGCCAGCTGAGGAGCCCCGCAGTACTCCTTGCACTCCTTCTCCGAGTAGAACTGGTTCCCATTGCCCTTGCAGCCCCCATAGCTGAAGGTGATGCACTTGCCCTGGGCTGCATCAAAGGCCCAGCGTGTCACCAGTGCCTGGCAGGGACCTGGGACAATGGGCAGCCTGCAGGCAGCTGCAGGGACAGGAGCTGCGTGAGGTGGGGGGTCCAGGGACCCCCACACCTCCCACATGGATGCCAGACATGAGGCATTCAAGGCGATGCTCAGATCTTTTGTGATGCCTCAGCAAAGGCACCTCCAGTGCCCCAGCCCAGCCGGGACCCTCACCCTCGGTCCGGCACGCCTGCAGGCACTCCTTTTCAGAGTAGAAGTTGTTGCCGTTGCCCAGACAGCCTCCGTAGAGGAAAGTTTCACAGGCCATGGAGGAGGAGTTGTAGAAGAAGCGGGAGAGCATCCCGCTGCAGGGCCCAGGGTCCCGGCTCAGCCAGCACGAGTCTGTGGACCAACACACCATGGGTCACAGGCAGATGGGAGTGCAGGCCAGGGGGGTCCTGATGCAGCCCCCTCCCCTGGTACCTACCTTCCTTATTTCCAGTGTAAGTGGGCAGGGGTCCTGCGGCTGAGCCCTCCTCCAGGGGCAGGACTGCTCTCCGTGCCCTCTGCACCAGTAAGGAAGCACAGAGCTGCCATCAGTCCCTGCCTGTAGGACCTGCTGCCCACCCCATTGCCCTTAGGGTGGGCTGTGTCAGGGACACCTCAGTCTCCAACCCTCCTTTGTGCTCCCAGCATGTCTCCAGTCACTGATCTTGGGTCTGCAGGCTGTGATCCCTCCACACCTCATGATCTTCCCAGCCCTCTGCTCTTCCAGGGTGGGGGTCCATCCACAACCCCAGCTTGTGGATGAAGACCCCCAAAGTACCCAAGTCACGCCCCATGCTGGGGATGTGCCTCAATGGTGTGATACCTGCTCCTGAGTCAACTGGGTTGTTTCTCCTATGAAAGCCCCATTCCCCCTGGAAAATCTTTCAACACCCAGCCCTGAGAGGCTGGGAGGTGCTGAGTGATGGAAGTTGAAGGACCAGTGGGTGCTAAGTTTCCCCATCCCTGGAGAAGGGGCCTACAGACTGGCTGAGACACACACAGACAGGCAAGGAGCAAGGAAACACCAGCAACCTTCATGCTGTGAAAAAAATCAGAGTAGGAAAAGGCTTCCACTTAGAAATAAACTCTTGTGCCCACCTGGCCACCAGGACCCTCCCCCTACAGCCTGTACCTGCCTTGCCCCCATCCTTGCAGGCAAAGCCCATCAGCAGAGGTGGAAGAGCAAGTGCCAGGATGGTCAGTGGAGCCACTGCTCAAACAACATGTCCTGCCCATGAAACATTCTCCCTGGACAACCAATCTCCAGGGATGTCTCTGGACTTGATCCACTTCAGAAGGTCCCAGCTGGCCCACTCACCTGGGGAGCATTTTCAGTCTCCTGAGGAACACATTCACCTGGCCCAGGAGCAGGAGAGAAGACGAACAGTGTGAGAGGAGAGGTGTCCTGACAAACTCACCTCAGTGAGTCCAGCACTGTGCACACGCAGGACCCTGGGCAAGGGGACACTCTCCCAGTTCTACCTAATGTTCTTCCTCTCCTGCTTTCCACCTCCCACTCACAGAAGCACCATCCTAAAACGCCCATGCCTCCCTCCATCTCCCTGAAAACCCCACATACCCCTGGGTCAGCCCAAAACCCTACACACACACACACACACCCTACATCACACTAGCCCCTTCTGAACCCATAAGATCATGAGTACATGACCTTATTGCCTTTTCATCCCATGCTACCAAAGCATTTGTCTCTCCTCCCTCCCTCCTGACCGTGTCCCACCTCCCCAGCTTGGTAGACCCAGAAGGAGCAGCTGGAGTGCTCTGGCAGCATGGGAGGCACATGCCCCATGGGAGGTTACCTCTGTTGACCAGGATGAAGATGGAGTCTTCAGGGATGCCCATCTCCAGAGCCAGATGATGGAAGGACTCAATGAGGTCGTCCCGCAGCTCCGGACTCCTCCCTGGGAAAGAGAATGAGCTGTGAGCAGGGTTTGTGCAGGAGTGCAGCCCCCAATACCCACTGAGCTCAGGTGGCTGCAGGCAGGTGTAACACCAGCCTCCTGGTCCTTCCCAATATAGAATCAAGGAAGCAAATACCAAGCCCAACCATTGACCCAGCCCTGCTATGTCCACCCTGAAACGTGTCCCTAAGCTCCACATCTACGTATTTTCTGAACCCTTCCAGGCACAAGAATCTCACTGCTTCCCTGGGCCGCCTGTTGTTCTTGACCAGCCTTGACCAAGGACTTGGACAAAGTTGGTTTAATGTTTCTTAATCATGGAAGACAGAACCATGAGACTGCACCTCTGCCATGCCAAAGATGAGCTGGTCTAAGCCACCATGTCCAAAGCCCATGGTCCTGTCCCTTAAGGCCAAGGGAGCTGAGAGACCCTTGGGTGGTGTTTTGGAGCTGTGCTGGTCCACCCTAGAGCCTGCTTTCCCTCAAGTGCCATGGCCAGACATACCATACAGCTTCAGGGTGGTGCTTGGACCAAAACTGCTTTTCTTCTTCATCAGAATGACAGCATATTCTTCATAGTTGGTACGGAGCACGTAGGACTGGATAGACACATCCCATTCTGGGTGAGATAGAGACACAGGGAGGTTATTCCTGCCCCTCGTGGTGAGATGGAGCAGTATAGGACAGCCCCAAAGCTGGGGGCTGAAATCAGACATCTAATTAAAGAAACATGATTTTTGGGACCCAGACTCAGATACAACCATGACTCCCTTTAGACTCACCAGTCTGTCAGCTGAGGGGATTGGAAAGCAAGGGCTGTGAACAACTGAGATCCCACTAATGCTCCTAAGTGTGGCTGGTCCCTGCCCCAGCCTGGAACCCTGTGAACAGGACTGACCTGCTGCAACATCTCATTGTCCTATGACTATGCAGGGACAGTGCTCAAACAGCCATTTCGCCGCAGCTTTACTCTATACTTTGGCTGGAAATGACCCAAACTGTGGAGTGGCCTCTGAGTCCTGCTCTTCTGAACTCCTTCCACCTTTGCCAGCTATCCGTGGAACTGGTCCACATCTCCCAGCCATGCCTCACCCCGACTCACTGGGGCTGTAGTAGGTGTATTTGCCAGGGATGCTGGTTTTCTGGTACTCCCCTGAGACTCGTGTGCAGTCATGTTGCCTGGAGAGAAGAAGAAAACAATCAGCTACTTGGAGGGATTGCTTTCCCTGGTTACGGTATGAAAATCGTGTCTGGGGCACTAAGGCAATGGTGCAGGACCCCTGAAATTGTGCTGTCCACAACATTGGGTATCTGAGCCCAACCCATCCCCTCCTCAGGGCTCGGACACCAGGCAGAGCAAAGTAACCCTCGTGTCTGTCCCAGCCCTGGCAGAGGGGGCACCCCTGGGTGGGGTGGCTTTGGAGGAGGCTCAAGCACCTCCAGCAGTGCTCCCATCAGTGCCCCATACCGCAGCCTGGTGCTGGTAGTGCTGATCTGGTCGGCACTGGGGCCAGGGCCCAGCACCAGCGTGCCCATGCTGAACTTCTCCTTGTAGTTCTTCATCCATTTGCAGGTCGTGCCAATGGCGATGTCAAACCACTTTCCGTACATCTGCAGGGAGAAGAGAGAGACGTCTGTACCATGAGCCACCTCACCAAGGTGGGACATCACATGTTTTTGTGCAGTTAAAATACTCCTGACCCAGGGAGAAACTGGGAGGCCAGAGCTGCTGCAGGATTTGGGAAGTGTGTCAGCACTGAGCAGGATTTTCCTTGGTTCCCTGACTACGGGGCAGGGCTGGAAGCACCAGGCTGGCATTGCCTCATGTACACCAGTGAGACCCAGACCTGGGCACACATGCAGGGCTGTAGGAAGCCTGGCAGGGGACAGGGCACATTGTGGGGGATCTCCCAGGCAGCCTGCATCCCACAGAAATCCTGCACGCCGAACCACAGACATCCCACGGGACCCATCTGCCCTGGGGCTGGGACTGCAGTCACCCTGCCTGGGGTCTGCCAGGATGAGGCCCCCACAAAGGCTGAGTGCCACCCAAGGAGTGCCACACTGCCAACACCTGTCCTGCACAGCCTGGCATGGACATTCCTGCCCTTCTTTCTGGAGGAAAATGAAAGAAATCTTACCCCATCCCTTTTGCCCCCAGAATTAACGGACCACGAGCTGTCATTACCCGCTCAGCCTCAAAATTCTCCTGCACTTGGATATCTTCATCCTGGTCTCCGATGGGGGTTCCATGAGCCACAGTGAAGAGGAGGAGGGAAAGGAGACCCCAAATAATCATGGCTGGTGGCTTCAGAGTGCTGCTGAGCCTCAGCACTCCAGTGGGATCCTGGACTCTGCGCTGCCCCCACTGTGCAGCACTGTGACCTTCAGCCCAGGGCCAGCAGGGCCAGCCAGCCTGCGGGGGGGCTGCCAGGGGAGCTGGGGTGTACGGCCCAGGGAGCACCACTGCCCGTGGCGGTGCTGAGGATTGGCAGGGAGCTGTGTGGGGTACAGGGGTGGAGATGAGCACCCTCTCAGCCACACCAGGCTGAGCTCCTCACCCTCGCCTCCTCTACACCATGGGCCCAAGAGCTGTCTTTCTCCTTTATTCTGTGCTGGGATTCGTATTCCTGCTCTGTCACCCCACAAAGAGCTGCAGCCCTGATGGACCAGCCTGACCCCGTGGTGAGGAGAGCACTGAGGGGTGCCCAGCGCTTACCCCAGGCTATCTAATCAGTGTCCATAGGGGATGGAACCTGAGTTTCCTGGTCCCCTTTTGGACCCCTTCCAGGCAGTCCCAAGCAGATAGCCAACATCCAGGATCCTCATGAGTGTGACCCATCCCACAGTCGAGGGTCCCTGGCCGGGAGGAGCAAGAAACGCTGGGCCATCCTCACTCCTTCCCAGCAGTGTTTGCCTTCGTGGGATGATTAACAGAAACCAAACAGCCCGAGAGAAACTGCAAACAGAACAAAGGGCAGGGGCGCCTCTCCAGGTGGCCAAGCCCAATATTTATGGAGAAGGAGCGGAGCTGGCAGAAGTCAGCCGGACTTTCTCCCTCCACTCCCCCGCGATCACTGACGGGCCCTTGGAAAAGGACCAGCAGGTGCTGCTGCCCGGGCACGGGACAGAGATAGCGGTGCTCCTGGCAGAGACAGCCTGGACATCGCCACAAACAGATCCTCCTGCCACATCCCGGGGTGTCGGGAGCGCGGGGCAGACGCGGACCGGCGGCATAGACACCTTCGGTAGCCTCCCTCCTCCTCTCCCCGCCTACTCTCTCTGGAGGAACGTCCTTCAAAACCCCGGGCTCCAGCCCCCAAGCCCGGGGTCCCTCCCCAGGGTCCCCGCTGCCTCGGCCCGTCCAGCACTAGGTGGCAGCCGGCGGTAAGGAATGACAGCCCCGCTCCGGCCCCGCCGCAGCCACGGGCGGTCCCCGAACCCCCTCCTGCGGTCCGGACAGCCGTGGGCACCGGGGAACGCTGCACTTGGAAGAGGCTTGTAAAACACAGGGAGAATGACTTTTTACACGGGCAGATAGTGATAGGACAAGGGGCAACTAATTCAAACTGAAAGGGGAGAGATTTATATTAGATATTGGGAAGAAATTGTTCCCTGTGAGGGTGGGGAGACCCTGGCACAGGGTGTCCAGAGGGCCTGTGACTGTGCCGTCCCAGGCTGGCCAGGGCTTGGAGCACCCTGAGACAGTGGAAGGTGTCCGTGCCCATGGCAGGGGCGTGGAGCTGGATGGGCTTTAAGGTTTCTTCCAACCCAAACCCATCTGGAATTCTATGACTTGCAAGAGGACACGGTCAAGGAAACCTCTGAAGACGCTGCCTTGTGTTCTGTGGGTCACGGAGTGCTCTGCTGCTCCTTACACAGGAACGTTGAGTGTTCAGCAAAGGGCAGAGCAGAGACAAGGCTGGGCCAGAGAGGGAAGTGCAACCCAAATCTGAAGGCTGTAACAGACCCAAACCACCCCTGGCTCACAGGAGGCCTGGGAGAGAGTGCACAGAGATGTCCTCGCTGGAGGCAGGATGGGACTGGCTCCATATTCTGCCCAGGGACTCTTGTTTCTCTCCCAGTGTGTCCCTTGGCACTCACCACACATCAGACCTAGAGGGCAGCTGCCAAGCTGCCGGTGTGGCACTGCTGGGCTGCTAATGCGTGGCAACAGCCTGTGACGGGCTGTGCGTCAAGCCCGGAGCTCAGCCACATCTGGGCACATAGGACAGCCTGGTCTCTGAGTCTCCAGCCAGAAGCATCAACCATCTCTGTGCCCGGAGATGTGGGGACACATCTGCCCACGCGTGTCTGTCTGCATGGCTTTCCCTGCCTGGCCCCTCCACCCCAAAACCCCGGGGGCCCTTCCCGTGCGTGCCCGGGGGGCGGCGCCGCCCTGTCCCGGTCCTGGGGCTCTCCCGGTGCCCGGTCCCGCAGATGCTCCTCCACCCTCACGTGCGGCTGCTTTTTGTGTCCTTCTCGCTGCGGGTCGGGCTCTAACCCGTCCCTCCCGCCCCTCCGCCGCCCGCGCCCCCCGGCGCAGCCCCCACCGGAGCCAGCCACACACACAAGTGAACTTTTCTGCTTTTTCCAGCAATTAAAAAGAATAAAGCAACAGTTGTCTCCAGGCAGGGCATGGATCCTGGTGACCCTGATTTTCTGTGTGGCTGGGCAGGGTGAATGGGGCTATTGAGACCCCGATGACTGGCATCTCCACTCCAGGATTGTCTCCCCTTCCAAGTCCCCCTCCCCGCGCTCTCCTCCTCCCTACCCTCCTCCTCGCTTTTAATTTCCTTCCTGCAGAGAGCTGCTCATCCCCTTCCCATTGGCCAAAGGCCTGAAAGGGAATGGAGGAGACAAGGGAAGGATTAAGGACGCTCTGCTTAGGAGCAGGCAGCCTGAATACAAGATGCACCGGCTGGGAAAGAATGGAGGCTTAGTGGGGCACCAGATCAGACCCGCCCCCGCCGCATTCAACCCGACCTGCATTCTTGCATTGCTAAGCAGGGACCTTTCTCCCCGGCCAACCCCTCGGAGGGACGCCCCGGACCCCTGGCCCACCTGTAGCCCTGCCCAGGATGGTCCCACCACACCCCTCGAGGTGTAGCCAGGACGGAACACAGACTGCGGTGCTTGGTCCCCTGGGCCATCCCAAGGGGCTCAGGACACAATGGCCCCAGGCAGTCCCACAAGGATGAGGAGGCAGCCCTTGGAGCAGCTTGGGAGCAAAGTGGGGCAAGTCGTGTCCCTGGGACATTCCCAGCCCTTGCCCCAGCAGAGCTCTGGACCTCATCCTGCGGGGCTGGAGGCTTTGGAGCTCAAAGGAAGGGTGGAGCCTGCAGCAGGGTGGGGTCTGGTAGACCTGGAGAAGGGCTGGGGCACTTCCAGACACCCCCCAGTGCTTGTAAAGCGTGTTGTTTCTTAGAAGACCCCTAAAACCCCAGAGCGCTCCCTGCCCTTCTCAGCACCTCCCAGGACCGTGCAGGTCAGGTGAAAATGAGGCTGCTTTGGGGGCAGGTCTGGGACAGGTGAATTCCTTGCTAGGGCTGCTCCTCAGGAAGGGCTGGAGCAGAGCGAGATGGTGGCTGGGCTCAGGGTCATCCTGGGAATGAGGGGTCCCTGAGGGCAGCGGTGGACCAGGGCAAGCTGTCACTGACTCATGGAGAGACACATGGGGAGCCACCCAGGAGCAGGACTGGGGCGTTGGCAGCATCTGGGGCTTTCCACATCTCTCCATGCCAGGTGAACCCTTCATGTCCTGCTCAGGTGAGGGACAGGTAGAAGGGAGCAGCGAGGGATGGGTGCCCACTGTCTCTGCCCAAGGACACTCCATGGAAGCTGGAGCAGCTGTTTCTGATGAGCTGAGTCAGAATGAAAGCACCTATAGCCAGAAAAGTGCTGAATGGCCTTTGTCCCAAGCTCTCATTCAGTACACTGGATCCATGGGAAAATATTCTGATATAAAAGATTTAAACCTATCAACTGTGGCTATACATGAAAGCCAGGTATATGAAAAGCAACAGTGGCAAAGACAAAGGTTGTGGTCCCTTCAAGGGACTATATGAGAAGTAATCAGAGTAGGATGCTGGATGATTAATGTGACTAACCATGAAAAAGCAATTCAAATTAGTGTTTCAACTTCTCCTACAGACAAGCACTGAGAAATTTGTAATTGTCTAAGTGAATTAGATTGTTGGTATAATTTTACATTAGTAAAAGAACTGCCTGGGGCAGAGGTCAGGAAGGACATGCCAGGACATCACAAGCACTAAAACGAGCTTAGGGAAGTTGTTTGTGCTGACATCTTTCCCCTTCCTCCACAGTGGAACCCAGATGCCACCTCAGATGGACCCCCATGTTCAGAGCTGAATCCCACCCCACTGGGCAAGCTGTGCAGGAGGGTCCCAGGTACTGCTGCCTCCTGAGCACCGCAGGTGACCATCATGGTCTCCATGGTCCAGCTGGCATCATTCATTCTTAACACGTTAAATCCATGAATTCAAAAGATTTTTCAGTATTTGGTACTAAAAGCCCCATCTCCAGGAGTTCTGTGATTCCAGCAGAAACTTGTACCCTGAGAAGAGCATGAAATCCTTCCCGAGGTGAGTGTCCATTTTCATCCCAGAAGGCAGAAGAAGAAAATGCCCACCTGTATTTCCCCCAGAGAAGAGTCCCATCCTTTCAGGCATCCCACCACCAGCCTCAGCAGCTGAGAGCTCACTGCACATCCACCTCTATCCCTGCCTCCTCCTGCTCAGGGAATGAGGTCTGTGGTCTTTGCTCCAGAAAGCTGCTCTGACTTTAGGGCAAAATAAGCACAGTGGGTTTGAAATCATCAGTTTTGGTATAAGGGATGTCTGTTATCAGCCCAAGGCACCCGCTGTGCTGGGAAGCCGTAGTGAGACAGCAGTGGCTGGTCATTGCTCAGGGGCTGGTGGGCGCCCTTGGCTGTGCCTGGCCCAGCAGGAGCACTCCCCTTCCTCACCCATCACCAGGACCAAGAGAGCTGCCCTTGCCTGGGGGAGATCTTCACCACCCTCAGACCTGGGTGTCCCCATTGCCCTGTCATTGCTGTAGCACTCCCCAGCACTGTCAGGAGACTCGGGGGCCCCCATCCTGCTGCACCCCCAGGCTCCAGTGCAGCCCCCATCAGCTCCCTGTAGGAACCAGAGGCTCCATCCCACTGGAGAAGCCCAAGAGTCCTGGATCTCAGGGGAGAGGCAACTGGTCTCCCTGTTCGGTGCCAGAGGCTTTTGTCCTCCCTCCTCCGAGCCCAGGGGCCGGGGCCGGGTGATTCCCAGCCCAGAGGGGATGGAGAGCCCTTCCCTCCGCCCGATGGAGAGGGACCATGGGGCTTTCTCTTTAATGCAATGCTATGAATACTCGGGGTCTTTCTGCTCACTGTTTAATGGATTTGAATGTGAAAAGGTGCTGGAATTGGGAAGAGGGGAAGAGAGGGGGGAGGCCAGGCCTCTTTGTTCAGGGATGCTGCTCCAGCCTTGGATTTATTTAGCATTTGGAGGGCTATGGAGTCTTTCTCTCCTCCCCAGCCCTGCAAAGGCTCGCTCCCTTTTCTGCCTCATGCTTATTAGCATAGCAGCTGCTCAGGAGAGGGGCTAGGCAGGAGAAAAGGATCGAGGCGTCCGGGAAATGAATAGGAGGGAAAAAAAATAGCTTAAAAGGACAGAGGCTTTGAATGAGGGGGAGCAGTGAGTAGAAAATGGGACGGGGGCGGTTCAGAGTTGTCACCGTAGCTGTGAATGTGAGCAAGGAGAAATGTGGGGACCCACTGGGGACAGGCTCCCTGTCTGGGCGCTGTGCCAGGGGTCGAGGCCTGAACCCAGCACTGTGGTGTGAGGCCAGGGCTGCCCTGTGCCCCCAGCTCCTGGGCACAGGCGGGTGCTGGGTGCTGAGCCAGCATCGTCCTGTACCCCCAGCCCAGCTCCCTAGGGCCACCAGGTGCCCCAGGCCCCTGTGGCTGTGTTGGGGTCCCCCATCCCTGACCTCCAAACCGAAGCCTCCAGTGAGAGACCCAGTAAGTGTCACAGCACCTGCCAGTTCCCCAAGAGTGGTGGGCTCTGGAAATCCAGCAATCTTCTCCAAGGGGCAGGCTGGGCATGGATGGAGCACTCAGGGAAACCCTCAGGGCATGCTGCAGCTGGTGCCTCCAGCTCCACCTCTCACTCCAGGGAAAGCCTCTGTCACTGGGTCACCGGGTCACTGAGTGGTTTAGGCATAATTAAAGGAAATCTGGAGTCCAGGGAGCTGCCACCCAGCTCCTGCCCCAGCTGGAGGGGTGACCACACTGAGACATCAGAGTCCAGGGCAGGAAACCCTGAGGGCTGCACACATTCAGAGTCTGTTCATGCAACTGCGTTTATGTGTGAGAACATTGCTGGGGGCTGCACATGTGTGAGAAAACACCTGGAGAAAACAAGAACAGTGATGGCAGTCTTGGAGTGACAGGAGGCTGCAGAGTCACTGCTTCCAAGCAGAGGCTCTCCTTGGTTGCAGGATTCATTCAAAGCCAGAATTTATTTGTTGTACTGTCATGTTTCAGAGCACAAACCATCGATCCCAGGGTGCTGCTCAAGCTCCCTGTGAAGCCTCAGCCTCAGCTGCCTCCCAAATGCATCACAGGCATGAGCTGCCCTGTCCTGCATGATGTGCTGGGGACCCTGGTGCTGCTGACCATCCATCCATCCATCCATCATCCATCCATCCATCCATCATCCATCCATCCATCATCCATCCATCCATCCATCATCCATCCATCCATCCATCATCCATCCATCCATCATCCATCCATCCATCATCCATCCATCATCCATCCATCCATCATCCATCATCCATCCATCATCCATCATCCATCCATCCATCATCCATCCATCCATCCATCCATCCATCATCCATCCATCCATCCATCCATCCATCATCCATCATCCATCATCCATCCATCATCCATCCATCCATCCATCCATCCATCCATCCTCCATCCATCCATCCATCCATCCATCATCCATCCATCATCCATCCATCATCCATCCATCATCCATCCATCCATCATCCATCATCCATCCATCCATCCATCCATCATCCATCCATCATTCATCCATCCATCATCCATCCATCCATCCATCCATCATCCATCCATCCATCATCCATCCATCATCCATCATCCATCATCCATCCATCATCCATCCATCCATCCATCCATCCATCCATCATCCATCCATCCATCCATCCATCATCCATCCATCCATCCATCATCCATCCATCATCCATCCATCATCCATCCATCATCCGTCCATCCATCCATCCATCCATCCATCCATCATCCATCATCCATCCATCCATCATCCATCCATCCATCCATCCATCCATCCATCCATCCATCCATCCATCCATCCATCCATCCATCCATCCATCATCCATCCATCATCCATCATCCATCCATCCATCCATCCATCCATCCATCATCCATCCATCCATCCATCCATCCATCATCCATCCATCCATCCATCCATCCATCCATCCATCCATCCATCATCCATCATCCATCCATCCATCGTTCGTCCATCCATCCATCATCCATCCATCCATCCATCCATCCATCATCCATCCATCCATCATCCATCCATCCATCCATCCATCCATCCATCCATCCATCCATCCATCCATCATCCATCCATCCATCCATCCATCATCCATCATCCATCATCCATCCATCCATCATCCATCCATCCATCCATCCATCCATCATCCATCATCCATCCATCCATCCATCCATCCATCCATCCATCCATCCATCATCCATCCATCCATCATCCATCCATCCATCCATCCATCCATCCATCCATCCATCCATCCATCCATCATCCATCCATCCATCCATCCATCCATCATCCATCATCCATCCATCATCCATCCATCATCCATCCATCCATCCATCCATCATCCATCCATCCATCATCCGTCATCCATCCATCCATCCATCCATCCATCCATCCATCCATCATCCATCCATCATCCATCCATCATCCATCCATCCATCATCCATCCACCCACAGTGATGGAGCTCAGAATGCCTTGAGAAGGGGCAAAAACTTCTGGAGTTTGGAAATGAGGCCAGTCTGACTGGACAGCCTGAGCCACCAGCTCCTCACCGGCACCGAACAGAAGTTGATTGTGATTTTTTTTTGTTCAAAAAGGTAACTCCTCTTTGGACTGTCGGGCTGTGGCATTATCATAGTCATACAAACGCCCAACAAAGCATCTATTTAAAATGTCCTGAATTTTGATTACAGCCTGTCCCCTCTTGCTCTCCCGCTCGCTGTCTTTCTTTCTCATTCATTACTTACTGTGTTAAGCTCCCTGAAATTCAAATAAAATCCCACCTCCTCCCCCACATCCATATGCGACGGCCGATTCAGCAGCGATGGCCGAGCTTGACGGATGAAGGGCAATAGAAGAGGAGACAAAGCTGTCAAACCTCACCGGGCTGTGTTGACTTCCCATCGCCCCCCAGGCGGAGGGGAGCCCGATCCATCTGGTTTGGAGTCAGCAGCACAAACAAAAGCAAAAGACAATGGCAGGAAGCACTTGAAAGTTCAAATTCTTGCATTGGTTTCTCTTGGAACAACAGCACCTACGTAATGCGGCCAACGGACAATAACACGCAGCCAGGGACAGGCAAAAATGCCAGAAGAATGTGCTTACACCACCAAACCATCCAATATTCTTGTGTTATTGGAACAAAAATAGAAAAAGGAAAGAAAAAAAGGGGGGGAAAAAAAACAAGCCTTTGAAGTTCCTAGATTTCTTGGACAGGGCTTCTGCAGAGGAAAGCTGCAAAGTGGGGTGGCCGTGGGCCTGGGGAGGAGCTGTGGGGTTCAGCTGTGCCCTCAGCACATTTCCATTGCCAGGGCCATCACATTGGGGAACACGGAGGGGCTTTGCTGGGCTTGGCTTCAGGGAGGTGCCCAAAGAAGGGGCTGCTGGAGACCCCAGCCCACCCCATCCGCTGTGGGGAGATGAGCCACACAGGAATGCTGCATTTCCCCAGAAAAACCCATCCTTGGGGTGGTGGCTGGCCCAGCCCAGCTCCCTGGGGCCCTGGGACAAGGTGAAGGGTGAGAAGCTGCAGGGCTGAGCACAGTCAGGTGAGTCCAGCTCTGTGAAATCCCACCACAGGTGACAAGGTTTTGCAGCATTCCAAGCACAAAGGGATGAGGCTGGGATTATTTCCACCTGCAGATGTAACCCTGTGTGCCCTGGGGAGTGCAGTGACTGCGAGGTTTGGTGGCACAGGCTGGGGGTCGATGTCCCCCAGTGCCACGGCTGGAGAGGGGTGCGGTGCTTGCCCCACAGCCCCAACGAATTTGGAGTCAGCAGTTGCCACAGGACCCCGAGCGAAGGAGCCCCAGGACCAACAGTGCTTGTGACCATGGTTTTGGCATCATCTTTTTTCTCCTGCTCAAATCCATCCAGGTCACTTGGTGCCCGTATTGTCCACACTGGGCTGCTGCCCAGGTGGCTGCATGTCCCCAGGGCACCTGGGGACACCAGCTGTGTTTGTGCCAGGCACTGGCCCGTGCTGGCAGCAGATGGCATGGGGCTTGGCACATTGGAGTGGAGTTTGGCCAACCTGGAAAGGTCACACTGAGCCTTTTCTCCAGGTTTCCTCCCCACTGTGTTTGCAGGATGCCACTCCTTGCATCCCTGGGAACCCACACCCAGAGCCAAACTGAACACGGCACAAGTTCCCCTGGGATTTAGGCATTTGCAGAGCTGGCAGAATTACTGATAGAGAAAGAGCCTCATCTGACCCCTGGGCAGTGCCAGTGAGGGAGGCTCGCCTGCGTCATGCCTGCAGAGCCCTGGCCCTGGGCAGGGCCCAGCAGCGCGGGCACGGAGCTGCCTCTGCTCTTCCCATTCCCGGAGCAGCCGGGTCCTGCTGGCAAAGCCTCCAGAGCAGGGCTCAGCTGGGCACTGCTACACCCTGAGCCACAGGACAGAGGAGCCTTGGGGACAAAGAGCCCACGCTGACCCCCACCCTGTGTCTTGGGGCAGCTGAAAACCCTGCTGACCCCATCTCCAGAGCCTGAGGGGCCTCAAACCCTTGCTGGGGCCCAGGCAGGAATCAAAAAGCTGGGAATGTTCACAAGGAGCTGCGGGGTGCTCAGCCAGACAGGTTGGGGCTGCAATCCCAGAAATGCACCCCAAATCCCCCATGCCAGGACTGGCTGCTGAGCTCTCCTCTCACTCCCTGGGGACAAGGAGCTTCTTTAGGAACATGTCCAACAGCACATGCCCGTCCAACACCACAGTTTGGTCTGAATTGTCACCCCTCTACCAGCTTCTGAATGCTGGGATGGGGCAAAGCAGGACACCCCTGAGCCCAGGGAACTTCCTCCAGCCTGTGGGAAGGACCCACACTTCCCTCCAGATCCACCCCAGCCACCCCCACCCTCCAGGGGTGCATCCAAACCCAGACCAGCTACAGCTTTGACACCACAAGAGACACCTGGGGTCCCAGCCAGCCACACCCCACCACAGGAAACACCCAGCACTGCCATAATATATAGCAATAACCATGTGGAAAAGAACAAACAAAACAGTCTTGGTTTGGTTTTTTTTATAAAAAGATCAATGAAAAATTTATTTATAAATTTCGCACTCTGGAGCTACACGTCTATATCATACACTCAGGAATATGCTGTACTGTACAGACTTCATCCAGTTAGAAATGATCATATAGTGACCCACATACAGCTTCAATATAAGCCTAAAAATTCTTAACATTAATTAACATAATTAAAAAAGGCATTCGCATCTAAAGAAAAATCTACAGAAAAACTCCTTTCTGGAGCAATCTGTGCATCAGCTTCAATGTCTGCTTATTTCACTGACATTATCAATATATTCTTCTTACAAAAATAATAATAATAATTAAAAAGATGACTGCTGGAAGGCAACCAGTCATGCATGAAAGAGCCTCCCCCACCTGCCTCTTTTTTTTTTTTTCTTGTACTCCCCGTTTTGGCGTGAAGGGTCAGCAGCATGATGAGCCAACAAGGGGGATGGGGGGACCCTCATTTCAATTTGAATCAATCTGCATCCCTTTTACTTTTCAGGATCAAGAGAGATGGGGGTGTGGGGGTTGCATAGAAAATTGAAACTCTAGGGACTAGGAAGGGCAGCAGCTTCTCAGTAAAATACAAAGGGATGTAAAAATACATCAACTCACAATTTCAGAGCAAACCCCCTTCCCCGACGTACAGTTTCCCAAAAATCTCAGCGTGTCTAAAGCTCCAGGAGGCTGGAAAGGAACAATGCTTTTCTTAAACAACTCACCCAGCAATTCACACAGGAGATTCACAGTCTTAATAGGTATTTTATAAAAATATAAATATGGGTTACATCATGTTGTCTTTACAACACTGGACAGAGCTCCCTTTAGACTGGGTTTATAACCAAGATTTCTTTTTAAAAATCCATCTAGAACTTGGCTTTACAATACACTTTTTAATATCATGTCATAAATGTTATGACATTTCATTGTGGCAAATCCATTTACGTAAAAAATAAAAAAAATAAAAAATGTGCAACCATCTGGTAAGAATGATAAAACCTCACTAGGAAAGGTCTCGTTCCCACCCGGTAACCATCGCACAGAAGCACCAGTGGAAGTGCTGGACACCCCCGTCCATGCTCACAGAAAGACTTCGGCCAAGCAGTTCCTTGCAAATTATAGCATTAACAGGAGACACTTTTGACAGGGCTTTTTTTCTCTTTTTCTGCTTTAAATCTGGAGCTTTTGAAATCATCTCAAATTGTTGAATTGGACAAAGAACAAAAAACAAACAAAAAACCCAACAAAATGCAAACAACTGCAGGTGAAACCATCAGAGACAAAGGAGAATATTCAGTGCAATGGGAAATAATCAGGGGCAGACTCTAGTTTTGTTTTTTTTTTCATTTTAAGACTAGGAAAAGAAAAAAAGAACAAAAAAAGCATATATCCCAAACCATATTTTTGAAACACTCACCACCAGCTTCAAACAAAACCAGGCTCACAATCTTCACCCACAAATATATACAGACATGATAAATAGGTAGGACACAACCCCAATAAACCAGCAGGTAACTATTTTCTCTTTTTAATCAGAGTGGTTTGGATGCAGGGAGCAAGAGAGGAAGGAGCGGGGAGACGGCAGTGACATGGATGGCTTTAGTGCAGACAAGGAGAAGAGGGCTGAAAGACCAGCAGGAGAAAGGAGACTTCTGAACTTTTCCGCGTTTTCCAAATGGATGTTCTTGTGCCATAGCAATAAAAAAGCAGCATTTGCGATTATACGTGCAGTCACTTCAAAATGCACCTTCGGGTGGCTCGCTCTGCTTCCTCCCTTTCCTTTATAAAGATATACACAGTGGGATATATATCTCCTATAAAAGGCGGGTGAGTGTACATACGTCAAGTGAATCATTCTGCATTGAGAAGTGTTATCCAAGTTTCACCAAAAGAAAAAAATAGACGTTCCCAAACTTTTTTCAGTAGTTTTCCAGCATCTCTGTAGGCAGCAGAGAGCGCTCGTGCCCCTTTTCTGTGCAAAAGCAAATCCTCTGCCTCTAGAGTTTATTTCACTTTTTTTTAAAAAGAAAAAAAAACAGTCCAGGATTTGCTAATCCCCCTTTACACACAAACCCACAAGGACTCAATGTCTTTTCCTGGGATCTCACGCGTGCTAAACAGACTCGTGGAGCGGGTGAGGACGCAGACTTTCTTCGGACACTCAAGGAAGAACCAAAGCAGAAAACCCAACACAAAATCAACCAAACCCAGGAGCAATCGGGGTGAGAAAACCACATCTGCCATAATCCAACGAAGTTGCCTCGACAAAAAAAAAGTCAGCGGTGAGCAAACACTGGGAGAATCTCGGAGAGGAAGAAGACTTTCCTGCTCTTCCTCGCCAGGAAAGGCGCCGGAAGCCCCAGCCCATGGAACGGGCCAGGGCTGGCAGCAGAGAGGGGACCCCAGCACCAGTGGGGGTCTGCGGGGTGGCTTTTGGGGGGCGTTGAAATGAATTCGTTTCTGAGCCAGAACACTTTAAATGGGAGGGCCGGGAGCGAAGGGGGCGGGGAGGGGGATTAAATATTAGCGGAGAGGGAACGGGGGGTGTTAAAGCATCTGCCCAGATGTCAAACTGAAACCGTGAATACTGTGAGTGCAGCCGAGGTAGATGGAGGAAAAAAAAAACCACGTTACAGTAGGAAACAACCCTTGGAAGATTAAAAAAAACCAAACAACCAACCAAAAAACTTAAAAATGTAAAAGCGGTGGCGTGTTCTGCGTGGGGCCCCAAATCTTCGCCAAACCCTCCCCGGGCGGGGGCGGGAGCAGCTCTGGCGGCCGGGGGAGCGGGGAGGGTCCCCGGCATCACCGGGGGAGCGCGGGCTGGGGGGGACCCAGCATCACCGGGCGAGCGGTCTCGGCATCACCGGGCGAGCGGAGCGGGGGGAGCAGCCCCGGCATCACCGAGCGCCGGCGGAGTATTTGGCCTTGGTGATCAGGTAGAGGACGATGTCCTGGTGGCCCCCGAAGGCAGCGATGTGCAGGGCGCTCCAGCCGTCGCGGTTAGCCAGGCGGATGTCGGCGCCGAACTTGACCAGGAGCTTGACGAGCTCGAGGTTGCCGTCGATGACGGACTGGTGCAGCGCCGTCTGCCCCTCGGGCCCGAAGGAGTTGACGTTGAACTCGCAGTTCGTCATGTTCTGCAGCAGCGACTGCAGCTCCTTGGTGTTGCCGCGCCGCACCGCCTCCTGGAACACCCGCTGGCTGGGGGGCGGCGGCGGCGCCGCGCACGGCGACACCTCACTCTGGCTCATGCCGCCGCCTCGGCCCCGCCGCCCCGCATGGACGGCGACGGCGGCGCCCGCCCGGGCATGCGGCAGCGGGCGGGCGGTGCTGCGGCCGCTACCGGGGCTGGGCTGGGCTGTGCTGGTGCCGCCGCTGCGCCCCGGCCCCGCTGCGCCCCGGCCCGGCCCGGCCCCGCCGCGCTCCTGCGCTCCCGGCTCCGCTGTCCGCGCTCCGCGCCTCTGCAGCGCCCCGGCCCGCGCGCGCCTTTTACCCGCCCTTTTATTTGCATAACAATGGCACATCCGTGACGCGCCGCGGGGGCGGGGCCGTGAGCTGCACGGCCATTGGTCTGACCGGGTGAGGGAGGCGTGGCAGAGGGGAGGACACGCCCCCTCCGCGGGATGAGCGGGACGGCCGCGGGCGGGACCTTGCGAGGGAGGGAGGGGGCGATGGAGGGCGCTCCCGCTTCGCCTTCGCTCGGCTTCGCTCGGCCTGGCTCGGTTCCGTCCGGCCCGGCTCGGCCCGACTCGGCTCCGTCCGGCCCGGCTCGGCTTGGCTCGGCTCCGTCCGGCCCGGCTCGGCTTGGCTCGGCTCCGTCCGGCCCGGCTCGGCTCCGTCCGGCCCGGCTCCGCTTGGCTCGGCTCCGTCCTGCTCGGTCCGGCTCCATCCGGCCTGGCTCGGCCCGGCCCGGCCCGGTTCGGCTGCGTCCAGCCCGGCTCGGCTTGGCCCGGCCCGGTCCGGCTCCATCCGGCCCGGTTCGGCTCCGTCCGGCTCGGCACGGCTCCGTCCGGCCCGGCTCGGCTTGGCTCGGCTCCATCCGGCCCGGCCCGGCCCGGCCAGGCTCGGCTCCGTCCGGCCCGGCCCGGCCCGGCTCCGTCCGGCCCGGCCCGGCCCGGCCCGGCCCGGCCTGGCTCGGCACGGCTCGGCTCGGCACGGCACGGCACGGCACGGCTCGGCCCGACTCGGCTCGGTGCTGCACTCGGCTCTGTCCGGCTCGGCTCGGCTCGGGGCTGCGCTCGGCTCGGCCTGGCTATGCTCGGGGCTGCGCTCGGCCCGGCCCGGCTCGGCTCGGCTCGGATTGCGCTCGGCTCTGCCCGGCTCGGTTCGGCTCGGGGCTGCACTTGGCCCGGCTCGGCCCGGCTCGGCTCGGGGCTGCACTTGGCCCGGCTCGGCCCGGCTCGGCTCGGGGCTGCGCTCGGCTCGGCCCGGCTCGGCCCGGCTCGGCTCGGGGCTGCGCTTGGCTCGGCCCGGCTCTGTCCGGCTCGGCCCGGCTCGGCTCGGCTCGGCCCGGCTCCGCTCGGCTCGGGGCTGCGCTCGGCTCGGCCCGGCTCGGCTCGGCCCGGCTCGGCTCGGGGCTGCGCTCGGCTCTGTCCGGCTCGGTTCGGCTCGGGGCTGCACTTGGCCCGGCTCGGCCCGGCTCGGCTCGGGGCTGCGCTTGGCTCGGCCCGGCTCTGTCCGGCTCGGCCCGGCTCGGCCCGGCTCGGCTCGGCTCGGCCCGGCTCCGCTCGGCTCGGGGCTGCGCTCGGCTCGGCCCGGCTCGGCTCGGCCCGGCTCGGCTCGGGGCTGCGCTCGGCTCCGGCCGGCTCGGTTCGGCTCGGGGCTGCACTTGGCCCGGCTCGGCCCGGCACGGCTCGGGGCTGCCCTTGGCCCGGCTCGGCCCGGCTCGGCTCGGGGCTGCGCTTGGCTCGGCCCGGCTCTGTCCGGCTCGGCCCGGCTCGGCCCGGCTCGGCTCGGCTCGGCCCGGCTCCGCTCGGCTCGGGGCTGCGCTCGGCTCGGCCCGGCTCGGCTCGGCCCGGCTCGGCTCGGGGCTGCGCTCGGCTCTGTCCGGCTCGGTTCGGCTGCACTCGGGCCCCCCCAGCTGGGACCCGCAAGAATGACGGTCCCCAAGGAGCTGCGGTTCCCCCGGTTTTGGGGTGGCACCCTGCTGCTGCTGCGGGTTTGTGTCCCCATGAGCCAACAGGGACGGCTGACGGGGCAGAACGGCGCGTTCAGCTCGCGGGGTCCAGCCCCTCTGCAGGCTCCCAAGGGGGACTGCACCAGGTTTCAGGGACCCACGGGTGAGATTGATTTAAGGGGGAAAACATTTCTTGCCAGCCCTGGAGGGGCTCAATTCAGCTGCCCGGGGCTTTATCAGGGGTCGGACCCGCTGCCCAGCCGATGACCCCGTTCCTGCTGCGGGAGCGCTGGGAGCTGTGGACACCGCAGGGAGGCGGAAAAATGGGGGAAAAATCCCGAAAATAGTGCATCAACCAGAAACGGTGCTGGGGGGACCCTCCTCTTGCCCCTCCCCCCCCCCCCCATCCTGTTCCCGTTTGGTCTCCGGGGAGCAAACGACGGGTCCAGGTGGGAAGCGGCGCTCCCGGGCCAGCTCCCACCGCCTCCCGGGCATTTGGTCGGCAGGAGAAAGCGGGAGGTGAGGGGAGAGAGGAAGGAGCGTGTCATAAACCGAGGTGACAGCAGCCGCGCCGGGGCAGCTGGGTGGCAGGCTGCTGTCACCTGGCACTGCTGGTGTGTCCTTTTGGGGAGGGAAAGGGAGAAATCGGCCAACTGCTAAATTCATCCCCAGCCGATGAAACGTGTCATCAAGGAGTGTCTGTTGCACAGCTGGAGGACAGTGACCTTGAGCTCCGAGTGTAAATTGCCCCACGGCCTGTTCCCCTGGCTTTTCCCAGCAGCTGGTGTAGGCTGTGAACACACCTGCCCCATCTGGGTCCTTCTCATCCCACTCGGATTTAGGCTGTAAGAAGTTGTTGAAGCAGCTCCTCATTCTCCTCCCATAAAGGGTCTGCTTTTCTAAGTAAATTTCTGCGGATAGTTGTTCTCATCCCTATCCCCATTCCTATCCCATTCCCATCTTCACATGCATCCTCATCTCCATGCCCATCTCCCCATCTCCATCCCCATCCACCCTGTCGCCATCTCCATCTCAATCCCCATCCCAATCTCCTCACCCGTGCCATCCGATGTCCATCTCATCCCTGTCTCTATCCCAATTCCATCTGTCTGATTGCTGTCCGGTTGAAACATCTCTGATTGTTTCGCTTCCCCGGGCCAGGGCTCTCCCTGTCACACCTCTCTAATGTGAGGGTGTTCCATCCATCGTTCCCATGGAATAGGAGACACAGGAACACTACTGCTGCTGGGGGCTGCGGACCCCCGCTCTGCTCTCGTGTGCAGCTTCTCCCGGGATGTCCCTGTGCTGCTGGGACACGGCCACTGAGATGGGCTCACGCCTTGAGGCTCTGGGAGTCCGTGCGGGAGCCAGGTTTGCCCGAGGACAGTGAAGAGGAGCCGTCCCCCCGAGGGCCCCGTGCCGGGCAGCAGGCGGTGGCTGTGTCCCCGTGTGTGTGACACACAGCCGTGGTGTGTCACAGGCAGTCACAGTCCGTGGTCACAGCGGCAGTGCCTGTCCCGTGTCCCGCCGGGACGTGCCGAGCCTCACGGTGACTCGGGGCAGCTCCGGGGCCCGGCACAGCCCGGCAGTGCGAACCGGGAGCGCCGCAGCCCCCGCAGCCCGGGCCCGTCCCCAGGCACTAATCCCGGTAAAGCCATCACCACAAAGCTGGAAAAGGGAAGGCAGCGGGGGTCCAGCTTTGCCGGACCTGGCCTGGGTGTCGGGGCTCTGCTTTTCCTGTTTCGCCCTCTCCTTTTTACTCCTCTACTTTTTACTCCCGGGACAGCCGATTTTGTGTCTTTGCTGCACGTATCGTGCGAGGTGTGGGAGCTCTGTGAGCGAGCCGTGGGAGAGTGGGAATTGCTCACACCTCCCCGGTCTGGGGCTTGGCCAGAGTTACATCCTCGCAAGCAAATCTGCATTCGCCAGTGACACTGGTGAGAAAAAGAGCCCGGGCAGGGACCCAGCCATGCAAATGTTCGGGACTGGCAGGTGGGGGCAGGACTCGGCCTGGGAACGGGGCCAGAGAGGGAGAGGAGAGAGAGAAAAAGCAGGGGGAAAAAACGGAAAATAAAAAGACTAATCTGAGAACCCGAATTTTAACTGCAGCTTGTAGCCAGCTCAGTAAGCGGAGAGGAGCCGGCAGCGGTGTGAGGCTGGGCCAGGCTCCCTGCAGAAGCAGTAGTCCCACGCAGGGATTTATTTACCCACTCTCTTCTCAGGCGGGGGGAGGACGTGGCGAGAGGCGGGGAAGGGCCCCGGAGCTGCGATGCCTTAAGCGAATGGTCACGCCGAGAGGCGCGGAACAAATTTCCTCTCCTCGGGAGACGTGATGGCCAAATTTGCCCGTGCCCGTGAGAGCCTGCGGGAGGGAGCAGGGCCGGCTGCCACCGGCTCAGAGCCGCCCCGGGGCTGGGCACGCCGCAGCCTCTTCCAAAAAACCCCAGCGGGTCGTGCCCGTCCCCCCGGCCGCGGCAGCGAGAGCGCAGCCGCCCCCCGAGGCCTCCTCGCAGGGAGCCGGGGGGACGGATCCGGAGCGGGCGGCGAGGGGCGTGCCCCCACTTAATTCATTAAAATGTGTCGGAGAGCGTGGGAAAGACGGGAGCTTTTCTTCCCAGCGCAGAGCCCCGGCGAAAGGCGTGCGAGGGAGAGCGCCCGGCCCGCTCGGCTCCCCGGAGCCGCAGGAGGACCGAGCTGTCCCCCGGCGCTGCCCCTCCCGGCTGCGGGGCACAGCGGCTGCCCGAGCCCCGGGGAACGGCGAGGCTCCGGTGCCGCCGAGCCCCGCGGGGATGCGGGGTGCGGGGATGCGGGGAGCCCACCCGCGGCTGCGGCTGCTTGGTGGGAAAAGTCTCCAATGTGCGGATCCACCTCCGGGGGCAAGAAAAGGGGTCCCTGTACCTGGTGGGGAAGAGCTGGAGGGGGGTCTCAGGGGACACCCGTCCTCTGGGGTCTGAGAGTGGGATTGGCTTTGTGCTCTCCCCGCGACACACCGCACACCAGGAGCCCTCGGTGGCACCCGGACTGTGCCTGGGTGGGCTGGGACCCTGCCAGCCCTGCAGGCAGAGCTCCTGAGGCCAGAGCTGGGGGCTTGCAAGGGAAACCTCGTGCTCTTGTGGTGAGGACATGTGTGGGTGGGTGCCCTGCGTCCTCTGCAGGGAGCACAGCACCACAAGAAAAGGTCTCACAAGTGGTTTGGGAAGTTTTGTGCACAAGGGCATCCTCCTGGGACTCCCACACCACAGGGGCCGCTGCAGGAACACGGTCTGTGGACTGCCACTTCCCACGGATGTCGCTGTAGGTGCTGCTCTGCACGGTCCCTCCCTCCCAGTCTGCGACAAACAGGATTTAAAACCTGGGTGAGACTCAAGCAAGGTCAGAACACTTCACATAGTCATTGTCCTCTGGAGAGCACACAGGCAGGGGTGTCCCTGGGCTGGAGGACACCGTGTTGGGCTGGACAGTTTGGGTTATATTGCTGCAGCTTGGCCTTTAACCGCTCCAGTGCCCCATCTTATCAGTCCTTATCCTGCTGGAAATGCTGCAGCTCTTCTGAGGTAGCCTAAGGTCTCAATGTCTGTCAGCACAAAAATGCTCCTGGAGCAAAAGGCCACCAGCCAGGACATAACTTGGAGCTGGGGAATTCCTGCCCGGTGCCACAGGCAGGGATCTCCAGCTGCACCAGCGTCTCAGTGCTGCCAGGCCATGCCAAGGCATCCCCTTGAGTGGTGTCCCTGTGGCCTCTGAGCACACATCCACCAAACTGCCATGGCTCCAGCCTGAGTTCTGCTAAACTGACACCACCACACGTCCCTGACCTGCTGTGCTGGCATCTGCTTGTGGGGCTTCTGGCCCTGGAAAACTGTGGGGGCATGTGGAGGGACCAAATCCTCACTTTGCAAGTGCTGATAGAGCTGGTTGGAGACACAGACCTTGGTTTTATGTGCCCTGGACCAACCTCCCCACCTTTAGGTCATAATTATCTTGTCCTACATCATCTGAATGAGCTCCAGGATTGAATCCAGTGTCAGTGCAGGGTTTTGGTGCCAGAAAATTGCCATCTCTTGAGACACATGGTTCTTGGGGCCGCTTACCACAGAATCAGACTAGTCTGAGTTGGAAGTGATCTTTAAAACTCATCTTGTCACACCCCCTGCCATGGGCAGGGACACCTTCCACTACCCCATCTTGCTCCAAGCCCCGTCCAACCTGGCTTTGGACACTTCCAGAGGTGGGGCAGCCACAGCTGCTCTGGGCAATCTGCACTGCATGGCCACTCCTTTGTGGTGGCTGCAGGATGGGAATATGTCACCCCAGTGCTCCCACTGCACAGTTCCCCCAGAAGCCTCATTACAGCCCACCAGAGTGTCCTCTGTACCTGCTGACTGCTCCATGGGGACAGCCCTGGGGTCTGAGCAGCCTCGGGGGTAACACAGCCATAGCCCCATGGTGCCTGGTGAGTGATCCTGCCCCGTGGGAGAAGCATTCCTGTGGTGTGGGACAGCACAAGGGCCAGAGCTCACAGCCAGCTCGGGCTAGATCTGTGTCCAAAAACACATTGGTTTGTTTGAAAACTGCAGCCGAGCAACTGGGACCTCAACTGGAGCATCCGGCTGGAGGAGCGGCTCCAGGACGAGGACAGGCAGTGCTACAGCTCCTGTCTTCCTCCTCCTCCTCCTCCTCCTCCTCCTGTGCCTTGCTGCCTGCCTCAGGGACCAACCAGCCCTAGTTCAAGGCACAAAGTCATGCCAGGGAACACTGACCTGATTTCTATGAGCCGGTCAAATATGTGGCGAGGTTTCCGCTCCAGATTACGGGAGGAAGGAAGTTTGCTCGGAAGGGGATGGGGATAAGGTGGGGGAGAAGGGAGGGAAGTGCATTCTTGCCTGATGAGGAACAGTGTTGATACATTAATTTGTAAACTAAAGCTGGCCTGAGCGTCAAACACCTTGTCCCCGTCAAACTCTGAAGGATGTGCGGGAGTACACAAGGAGAGGAGAGGAACTGTCTGACATCCGATGCAGCCTGTGGTTTCCCAGGGCTGAGGGATGGATGCTGCTCAGCCAGATCTCACCCATGATAAAGAGCAATAAAAGCCTTCCTCAGTGCTGTTTTATCCCAGGGTCTCCTCATGATCACATCCTGTCATGCAAAGACAGGAGCTGAGCACAGATGGAGCAGCTGGGGGATCCATGGGCTCTGGAGTGAGGAGCCCACCCAGAGCACCCCTCCCTGCTGGGGCTGCCCTTCCCACACAGGATCAAACAGCTCCATAAAACCAAGGAGGGCTCATTACTGCCCTAATAAATGTTATTTTATTAGTATGACACATACAATGGGATTTTAAAAAATATTTTTTTTTAAGCAGTCAGATAAGGAAACAATATTGTAAGCTGATTAGAAAGCTGCTTTAATTCCCTTTGATATGTATCCACCATTCAAAAGTGGAACATTTACAATTCCTCCTGGATGCACCTCAAGGCTGATCTGATGTGGAATTTGCTGTTGACCTGTCTATGACTGGAGGTGACCTTGCTGCACACTTCCCACCGTGGCACCTGCTGTGGGCAGCAGGAAGGAAGAGGCGCTGTGCCAGGTCCCATCCACGGCCCCTGTCTCCAGGAGCTGGATGGAATCCCCTGGGAGCTGTTTTGTGCCATGTCCACAGGTACTCGCTGGACTCTGCCCTGGGTTGGTGTCCTAGCACAGCCCTGGCTGTAAGCACAAGAGCTCACCCCTGACCTGGGGGAGCTCTCAAGGAGACAAAGTCCTGCAGTTGGCCAGGAGGTGACCAGGGATCAGAGGGAAAGGCACCTTCTAGGCTGCTGTCCCCAGGGGAGGGACAGGGCCGTGTGTCCCCATCTCCTCTGAGCTCCCCTCCACAGTGGAAGCAGCGGCAGACGAATGTGAAACCCCAGCTCTGGAAAACCCAGCAAGCAAAGGCCAGAAGTACCCGTGGGTGCTCAGATGTGCATGTGACAGTTCTCTCTGTGGTGGATCCCGAAATGAGAGCTCCCCCTTCCCCACTTCCAGCCTCTCTCTGGAAACCCAAGGCAAAAAATCTGCTGAGGTTCACCAGGCAGTCCCCACTCCCCAGGGATTCCCTGTGCTTCCCCTCGGCTCGGCTCAGCTCAGCTCGGCTCAGCTCAGCCCGGCTCAGCTCAGCTCAGCCCGGCTCAGCTCAGCTCGGCTCAGCTCAGCTCGGCTCGGCTCAGCTCGGCTCAGCTCAGCTCGGCACAGCTCAGCCCGGCTCAGCTCAGCTCGGCTCAGCTCAGCTCGGCTCAGCTCAGCCCGGCTCAGCTCAGCCCGGCTCAGCTCAGCTCAGCTCAGCTCAGCTCAGCTCAGCTCAGCCCGGCTCAGCTCAGCCCGGCTCAGCTCAGCTCAGGCTCAGCTCAGCCCGGCTCAGCTCAGCTCAGCTCAGCTCAGCCCGGCTCAGCTCAGCCCGGCTCAGCTCAGCCCGGCTCAGCTCAGCTCAGCTCAGCTCAGCTCGGCTCGGCTCAGCTCGGCTCGGCTCAGCTCGGCTCAGTCCGGCTCAGCTCAGCTCGGCTCAGCTCAGCTCGGCTCGGCTCAGCTCAGCTCGGCTCAGCTCAGCTCGGCTCAGCTCAGCTCGGCTCGGCTCGGCTCAGCTCAGCTCAGCTCGGCTCGGCTCGGCTCGGCTCAGCTCAGCTCAGCTCGGCTCGGCTCGGCTCGGCTCGGCTCAGCTCAGCTCAGCTTGGCTCGGCTCATAAACACTCTGTGTGTCTCCAGAGGCCACAAGAACATCCTGAAATTGGGAGACGATGCGTCCAAAATGGGACCCTTCCCAAAACACTTTCCCACAGCGGGTGCAGCAGTAGAAGTCGGTGAGCTCAGCTCTGTCCAGCACGCCGGGGGGGATGGCAGTGACCTGCAGGACCGTGTCCCCTGCCAGCACCGCGCCTGCCCCGCACTGCCCCGTCCCGTCCTCCCGCTGGGCACCGCCAGGCCGGGCTGTGTCACAGGCTGGCACAGTGACATGGCAGCGCTGGCTCCCCGGGCAGCCTGTGGAGAGAGGGGACAGCAGATGAACCATCAGTCACTGGTGTGATGAGGGACCCTTGGGAGGGGCCTGTCATCCTGCAGGGGCCCAGGCTCTGCCCTGCATCCCAGTGGGGAGCATCCTCTGAATCTGGGAGAAGCTGGTTTCCATCCAGCACTGCCTGCCCCGAGCGTGGCACCCGTGCAGCCCTTGCTCCCCGGCACCTCCTGCAGTCCCCGGCCGTGTCTCGGGGTGTGTTCCAGTCTGGGGAAGGGCACCAGTGCCGCCGCTGTTCTGGGAGCACTGGTTTTGCCTCCCTGTCACAGCTCAGGCCAGGCTGCTCTCGGAGCCCCCACCCCCGGGTGTGTGATGGGCCAAACAAACCGCAGGGAAGCCCTCGCTGCTGATTTAATTAGCGACCAACTGCTAATGGCACCCGCGACCCTCCCGGCCAGGCCTAAAATCATCCTGGCCAGCACACGGCACCAGGACACTGGCAGGACGCTGACGGTGTGTGCCTGCAGGGACACTGAGGAATTTGCTCTCTCTCCCAACTGTCCTGCTGCTGGTGGGCAAAGCCAATGGCAGACTCCTCCTCCCCTGCACGGGGGGATGGGAAACCTCCAGCTCCCCCAAACACCCCAATCCCACCCCCCCGAGCCCGTGGGAAAAAGGCAGGCAGGGAGGGAAAGTTCATCCCTTAAAAGCCTGAGGAGAGAAAGGCCGTGATGGTCACCCCGTAGTTTTGCCTTTGCTTGCACCAGCCCCCTCCTAATTGTGGCTCTTCAAAGGATTGAAAATGCTACATCACTTCAAAGTGACCATTTCTGAATGGGAGCTTGTAAAACCCCTTCTCCCCCTCCCACCAAATTCTTCCCAGGGCTTTTGAAGATGCCTGTGCTCCCCTCACCGACAGGGTGAAAGGGCCACCAGACGCCAGGCACAGGATGCCAGGCGGGCACGCGGGAAAACGGAGCTGGGAAAGGCTGGATCCCCCAGAAAATCAGGGGTTTCCAGGGGAAAGGGGGGAGGGGGTTGAGAGATGTTTTTTTCCTCCCCTTTCAGACAGGCAGAGACCTCCCCAGTGGAGCCACAGCTCCCTTGGGACCGCAGCCCAGCTTGCCTGGATGCTGCAGAGCCCGGAGTCACAGCAGAGATGGAGCAAAAGGCATGGGTGCATGGGTGCATGGGGCCACGGGGAGCCCAGAGTGTCCTCCCAGCGTGCCGGGAGCTTGTCAGATCCGTGGCTTCCAGAGCTCTGCGAGGTTCACACCAAAGGCTGGATTCCCACCGCATCCCCACAGAGGAGAAAGGAAAGCGATTCCTTACCAAATCGATTCGAAACACTTCTTGGGAACTAATAATCCCATTATAAAACATCTTGAAAATAAAAACCCCTTCGCCTCTCGCTCACCTCTCCCCCTCTTGGCTGGGTCACCCTGGGGATGACAGAGCCTGGGTGAGGGGCTGAGCCCTGCAGCCCCCAGCCCCCCAAGGCTAAGCACCCCCACGTGAGAGCTGCAGAGCTCCACAGGTAGCAACAGTCACCCCCAGCACTGTCCCCAGCTGGGCAGTGCTTAGTACAAGAGCCATCTCCTCCTGGCCTCACACGTGCTGCCCACTCACGGCCCCTGCCCACCCCTGCTCGCCCGTGGGAATTAATCCCATGGGAACAGCAAAAACTGCTGCTGTTCCCACCATGGTGTCTCATGACCGGCAAACGCTGCTGTGCCCAGGGGAGAGGGGATGCTGCAGGATCTCCATTCTCATTTCTGCCTAAGGTTCTTTCCTGAGCTGAGCAAAGCCACTCTCAGTGGTGGGATTCCACCACTTCTGCATGCACTTGTCACCTCTGCAGCAGCCCTGTGTTGTGCTCAAGCCCCTGCTGTATGCCCCAGGGAGGGGTGGGACAGAGCAGGATCGGGGCAAACCTCCTTTGAACCTGTGCCCGTTCCCCTTTCCCAGCCTACACAGCCCTGATTTGGCTGGGAGCAACCTGTCCCCGCTGTGTGAGCCCTGGGCACCCCCAGGGTTTCAGTGTCAGGGTGGTAGCAAACAACTTCCCCAGGAGTCAGGTACTTCTGCCCAAAATCCTGCCCCACAGGCCCTGTTTCTAGCCCAGGTCCCTCTGTGTCACCCCAGCCCAAACCAAGGCCTTGGGGCGAGGAGCTGGGTGCCTGTCCCAGCTGGCTCAGGCAAGAACCAGCAGCTTCTGCTGCCTCTGGAGAGGCTGCGGGTCTGGCAGCCCTGTGACAGCCCTGAGCCCTGTGACAGCCCTGAGCCCTGAGTCCTGAGCCCTGTGCCAGCCCTGTGCCAGCCTCGAGCTCTGTGCCCTGAGCCCTGAGCCCTGAGCCCTGAGCCCTGAGCCCTGTGCCAGCCTCGAGCTCTGTGCCCTGAGCCCTGAGCCCTGAGCCCTGTGCCAGCCCTGTGCCAGCCTCGAGCTCTGTGCCCTGAGCCCTGAGTCCTGAGCCCTGTGCCAGCCCTGTGCCAGCCTCGAGCTCTGTGCCCTGAGCCCTGAGCCCTGTGCCAGCCTCGAGCTCTGTGCCCTCCACAGCCAGAGCATCACAACCGCGTGCGGGGCTCGGCCACAGCCGGGGCTGGGGCTTTGGGAGAAATTCACAGCTCTGTCGAGGCTTTGCACAAGGCTGAACACAGACCTGGGAGCATTCTTGGAGTACAAAGGTGCATGGGAAACCTCGGCGAGGTGAGAGATCAGCCTGATAAGAGGAGTTACGAGCCTGAGAAATGTGCTGATTGCAGGGCACTGAAGATGCCTGGTTATCTTTTCCTCCTTGATAAGACAGATAAGCAAAGGACAAAGAACCCGGGATTGTGCAACCTGGGCTGCAGCGGCCCGGCCATGATCTTAAGATGTTCCCAGGGTGGAGGAGGGAGGATGAGCTCAAGCAAGAGGCAGCTGCAGCTGCTCGCATCTCCCCGCGCCGCTGTGAGGAGAGCCCTGGCAGCCCCTGCAGCGGTGCCCGGCTCTGAACGGCCCCAGCTCCTTCCCGGGGCACAGAGCCCCTGCCAGCCGGCACAGCAGAGCTCTGCAAACCGGCACAGCTGTCACCGCCTCCCCGCCCTGCTTTTCCCTGTTATTCTGTTCTACCCTGGACAAAAGAGAGCCTAAATGCAAGAGGTTGCCGAAGGGGGCAGGAGATGCCCTGGATCCACGGGGACAACCCCTCAGGAACCCATCTCCTTCCCGTGCAGAAGTGTTCAGAGTAGCCTAAGGCAATGGGGGTGCCTTGGCCCCCAGACTGAGTCTGGTACGAGGAAATGAGGATCCATGGGTGCAAGAACACTCAGAACAGCACAGGGATCTGTCTCAGCACATCTCTCTTTCCCACATGGCAACAAGACAGGTGTGATGCTCACAGCAAAGCCAAATACTGTAGCTGAGGGAAGCCTCCAGCCGTGGGGCTTTGGGCATGCAGGGACTCTTCCATCAGAGCTCCTGGCTCAGGGGAGTGGGTCCCACCAGCCCATGCCCTCCCCACCAGTGAGGTGGCTGTAGAGCAGGGATTGTCCTGCTGCCACCCCAGCCTGGAGTCGCTGCCCAGCCCTCCCCACACCGGGCTCTGCTGCTCCTCCTCCCGCCTGCCTGCAGCTGTCCCTGCCGGCTTTTCCCCAGGCTTCGGGTGGAGCCCAGAGCTGAGAAGGAAAGAAAGCCCAAGTCACAGGTCAGGCTGGCAGGGGCCGGGTGGGTGCCCGAGCTGCCCGATGCCATCGTGCCACCCATTGCAGGGACACCTCCAGCCACCCCCAGGGCCACTGGGACTTTCCTCGCACCTGTGTCCAGAGCCCCAGCATGGGAGTGGAGCCTCCACTGAGCTTGGTCAGCACCACAGACCCAAATGTAGCACGACCCATTGTTTTCATGTTCTGCAGCACATTTTAGATGGTGAGGGGGGATTTTACAATTTAAAAAATCTTCACGTCTCCACCACTCCCCTGGGGATGCTGTGGCCCCTTCTGTCCCTGCCTACCCCGGGGCAGAGGATGTTCCCTGCAGGACGAGTCCCTGACAAGGTCATGAGTGGCACGGCCAGCACAGGGGTCCCTCCTGCTCCTTCCCCGTGAACCCTCTCCAGGTCCTGGGGGACACGGCAGGACACTGCACGGCCCGGTGGGGACACGGGCTGCTGCAAATGGGGTGTAAAGAGTGGAGCAAGGTGGTCCCTGGAGAGTCTGTGGAGGAGCCACGGTGCTGTGTGAGACCCTCCCACTCCATCGACCTCATCCCGAAGGGGGAAGGGGAAACGGCTCCGAACACAAAGCGCAGCACTTCTATTTCCCATACTCTGAAACTGGCTGAACTGGCCCGTCTGGTCGCTGGGTACACACGCAGAGGGTGCCCTCAGCAGAGGAACCGCTGGGAGGATGTCCCGGCCTCTGGGGGAGCGCAGCACTCACTCCCAGGCTGCCGGCACCATGGGAAAAGCGGCCCCACCGCGTTCCTCATGCCCAGATCCACACGGGCAGCTCCCAGCAGAGCCACAGCGGCCAGGAGCGCCCGGGGAAGGGATGCACGAAGGGCTGCGGGCAGAGCCGGGCTGGCCTGGAGCAGCACCACGGCACATTCCCATTGCAGTGTGCCTGCCATGGGTGCGGTTTGACACCAAAATGTGTCTCCTGTGGCAGGGGGTGTGTGTGGGTCAATGGGCACGGCACGGAGGAGCCTGGCTGGGCAGGCGGCACTGCCTCACCTCCGGCAGCCTCACCTGGTTCGAGAGGCACCGGGCAGGTGAGGAAGGCACCGTGAGCAGCCCCGGCCAGGAGGCATTTCACCACCCAAGCTGTTTTTCACGTTCGGGTGATGATGGCCTCAGGCTGTCACTTGAGCTCCTGTTGGCATGTCACCAACACCCCGGGCTGGGCAATCCCGTGCACAGCCCTGTGTCTTACACAGGACAGGACAGCCCGAGACATAAACCGGATTTGGAAGAGCTCTGTGGGTCTGCACCCCGAGGCAGGGTTGATGGCAGGGGACCCTGATCCCCCCCTGAGAAACCCCCAGGCCCAGGGGAATCGTCCTGCTCTGTCCAGGGCAGTGAGTCCCAGGGAAGGGCACAGGAGGGGGGATCACACCCAGCTGTGGGCACCCACCCACTCACCTGCACTGTGCTCCCCTGAGATTTGTCTGCTGCCCTCCGCCAGCTGCCTCATCCTCTCCCGTGAGACCTTCAGGTACTTGTTGCAATTGCACACCTGAGAGAAGAGAGAGGGGGAGGTCATTGAGGTGGCCACCGAGCCCCCCAGGCACCTCCTGCCTGCCCAGGGCACAAACCCGTGCTGGGCACGCCTGGCACAGCTTGGGCAGCCCCCATCACCTGCACCACAGCAGGGAAACCAGCCTGTCCCACCGAGCAAGGACAGGCACCAGCCACAAACCCAGGAACCCCTCCAGGAGTGTCCCCTCTGTGTGTGGTCAGCCACATGTCCAGCCAGGCTGCCAGCACTGCTGCCCACCCTGGCTCCCTGGCCAGAAAACACCAGCAACAGGCTGCCTTAAAGCATCAAGCAGACACCCAAAGTTCGAAAGTTTGGTCTGTCTTGTTTGACAGAGGCTGGGGAGGGTGGCTGTGGACCCTAAAACACTCTGCTCTCATATGGCTCCGCTTGTCTGGGCTCTGCTGCAGCACTGCGAACACTGAGTCACACTTTGTACCCCACCTTTTGCTTCCCAAAATGTACCCAGACGGGTCTGTGAGTGCCCACATGTGCCAGCTGCTGGACCCCAAGGAGCTCCCCAGATCCCACTGCCAAGGAGCACCCAGGGATGGTGCCTGGGGCTGAGCACAGGGTGCAGCTGGCAGCCAAACACTTGTCCAGTCCTCGGGGCAGTGCAGTGCCCCATGTCCCCATGTCCCCATGGCAGTGGGGCGCAGGGCAGCCACGGGCACACCTCGGAGGAGGAGGAGCAGCCCTGCCTTTCTCACGCTGGGGAAGCCCGTGCCAGCACATGCTTAGTCACTGGTAAATCCCAGCCGAGATCTGCTCTGCCCTCTGTGAAATGGATCTTGGCTGCACCCCCGCTGAAGCAATCCGGGCTCGGGAGCCATGGCGGGCTCGCTTTCCCACGGCTCCCGTGTGAATCACCGGCTGCCGAGCCCCGCACACCGCCGTGTCCCCGCTCCTGTCCCCGCTCCTGTCCCCGCTCCTGTCCCCTCTCCTGTCCCCTCTCCTGTCCCCTCTCCTGTCCCCGCTCCCGTCCCCGCTCCTGTCCCCACTCCTGTCCCCGCTCCCGTCCCCGCTCCTGTCCCCTCTCCTGTCCCCTCTCCTGTCCCCTCTCCTGTCCCCGCTCCCGTCCCCGCTCCTGTCCCCACTCCTGTCCCCGCTCCCGTCCCCGCTCCTGTCCCCTCTCCTGTCCCCGCTCCCGTCCCCGCTCCTGTCCCCCCTCCTGTCCCCCCCCCCCTCCCCTCTCCTTTCCCCTCTCCTGTCCCCTCTCCTGTCCCCACTCCTGTCCCTGCTCCTGTCCCCGCTCCCGTCCCCGCTCCTGTCCCCTCTCCTGTCCCCGCTCCTGTCCCCTCTCCTGTCCCCACTCCTGTCCCTGCTCCTGTCCCCGCTCCCGTCCCCGCTCCTGTCCCCTCTCCTGTCCCCTCTCCTGTCCCCTCTCCCGTCCCCGCTCCCGTCCCCGCTCCTGTCTCCGCTCCCGGCCCGGGGGCTGCTCTGCAACTCAGGCTCCCTGGCCTGGGGGACACGACTGGAACACGTCCCCACGTCCCCAGGCTCCGCTGCCACCTCCGTGCCAAGGATGAGGAGCAGGTGCAGCTCACCTCAGACGAAGCCGTGGTCCCCACTGCAGCCCCTCACTGCTGTCCCCTGTCCCTGTCAGCGCATCCTGCCCAGGTGCTGCCCCCCGTGTGGGGCACTGTCACCCCCACAGCCACGTGTCCCTGCCCAGGACCTCAGGCCAGCGTCCACAGGGACACTGCAGCCCGGCCAGCTCTGTGCTGTCACCACCAAGGGCATCACCTGGGGATTAGGAGTGATGGCACTGCACTGAGACCGTGCTGCTGTCACTGGGTCTGTGGTCCCTGAGCCCAGCGAGGTGCTCGTCCCCAGCCCTCCTGCACTGAGACTCTCCCTGTGCCACCAAGGAGGACGAGGCAGGTGAAATGTCCTTTTGCAATGCTGCCAGCCCAGCTGGCGCCCTGTTTTTGTTTAGGATGATCCCTGCCTCTCCCTGCCCTCCCGGCTGGGGATTTCAGCAGCACTGACACACGAACCTCCCAGGACTCGAGGGACTGGATGCTTGAGCCTGGAGCTGCAGGGCCACCTCAGCATCCCATCCTCTTACTGCACCTCCACCTTCAGCTGAGAAGCTGAAAGAAAACTCAAGATCAGCAGGAGCCAAACCTTTGGTGACTCCAAAAGGGCTGCAGAAGTCAGTGTGAGCTTGGCTAAGGCTGGTAGCGTGAGCTCAGGTAGACACAGGTTGGTACCCAAAACACGTGGAAGATGAGCAGTTCAGACAGCACTGGAGTTAGTTTTGCTCCTTCCTTTGGTACATCTAAAAGCTGCAAAAAGTGCTTTGAGTCACCTTGGTGATGCTGACCTCGCCCAGAGGAGCCACCCTGGAGCGGCCTCTGGGCCTTGGGGCTCCTTCCACCTGCTCTGCTGACAAACATCACAGGCCAGCGTCACTGAGGGGTCTTGGCAGGGGTTTCACTGGTGAGACACAGCTCTCTGCCTGGAGAGAGCTGCTGTAAAGGACAGCAGTGCCCACTGTGGACTCTTTGGGGCGATTCAGGGCAGCTCATGTCAGGACAATTCCTTGGGTGTCTTCTGTTCGCTGTATCACAGGACTACTCAACAGCCACCTGCAGTGATATCCCTTTTCCTACTCACCGCCTACCCTCTCCTCTTTCTCCCTCTCTCCAAGATGGATATCATCCGGTGAAAGGGCCACTCCTCTGGATGAAGGTTGCAACCCTCACTTTGGTTGTGAAAGAACAGCCCTTGAGCATCCAGGAGTTTCTTTCAGGGACTTATTGAGACTTGAAACCTCCCCAGATTGCAGGATGGCCAGGCTTAGCACAGGCTGCCCTCTACTGCCTCCAAGGCCAGGAGTTATGGATCTGCCTTCACACATCTGCTGCCTACAGCCCAAAACACAGTGCCCAGGATGGTGGGAGATGGTGGGGAGGGCAGAGAAAGAAAACCAGGTAATGACCCAGCAGATGTGAAGCAGAGGTCAGGATCTGACCATGCTCATTTCTCCACGTGTCTGTTTTCTCACATTTTTCCCAAGTGACTTCAGCTGCCCTTGCTGCACCCACAGCTCTGACCTTCAGACACTCTTCTCTTCCTGCAGCAATGCCCTGTAGCACCTTCAAGGTCCTTGCAGTAAGAGCAGAAACTCGGCGACTCAGCCCACTGGAGATCTCCACACCCTGTGGGTGCAAGGGCCACCTCCGAGTGCAGTGCTGGGGACAGCCAGCTCTCCGAGGGGGTTTTCAGAGGGCAGCTGGCTGGGCCATTTCCCTTCCCCTCTGTGCCAAGAGCTTTCCTCGGTGATCTGATCACCAGAGCCTGGGAATCACACAGGCGCACGTCGCTGCTCTGCTGCAATGGTCCAGGGCCTGTCCTTGGGTACTGCAAACCCCCAGCAGCAGAGGAGATGCTGGCTGTGTCTCTGGTACTTCCAGAGAGCAGAGGCTGTGCATGCACACCACGGCCCCGAGTGCCCGCAGCAGCAGGGCAGCCCTGCCAGGGCTGGGAGCTGGGCTGCGGCGCTCCCACGGAAATGCAGCCCGGGCATCCTCTGCCAAACCTGCCTGCACATCCAGCAGCAGAGGATTTATGGCCATCTGAGCTCAGTAACCTGCTGCCAGTGGAAACACGGGTCTGCCAGTGGGATCCTGGCATCAGGGGCTGTTTGGTTCACAAAGAGGGAAGGGCTCTCTGTTTATTGAATCATTAACATCACTTCCCTCGCTGCCAGCCAGGTACTCCGAGAGGTCTCTTAGGCAAGTGCTGACCCAGCCCAACCCTGCTAAGCTGGTAAGATGACATGGATCCCATGCCAGCCTGGAACTGCGTTCCCACTGCTTTCTCTGCTCCTGCTTTGCTATTAGTCATCTGTTTCTGGAAGGTTTCTCATGCATAATAAAGCGTTTCAACACTTGCATAATCCAATTCTTCTCATCAGGAGTGACCTGCTGTGTTTCCCAACACTTTCCCTAGGCAGTGCTTCCAACTGCCACGAAATATGGAGTTAAATCATGAAGTTTTCTATCCCCCTCGAGGCAAAAGGTGTGGGAAATTGAACAGATAAGAATGCCTTTAATTAGTATCATTTGCATAAGCTCTGGGAAAGGCTCACCTGACAGCTACAAGGGCCTTGCTTGTCTGGGAGCATCAGCCATGGCTGAAGTGGGCAGATCAGCGGAGCTCCTCTGGCGGGGGGACAGTGAGAGGCAGGGGGACAGAGCCCTGGTGGTTCCATGGGTAGCCCAGCTCCTGCTGGCTCCTCTTTGGGACCCCCCAGCTCCCACTGGCTTCTTGTCAGAGCACCTTCTCCATTCCCACCTCCCAGTCTGCAGCTGCTCTGAGCAAAGGCTGCTGGGCTGGGGTGAAGAGCAGGGCTGGGAGGAGAGGAGAGGAAGCACAGGCACATCCCTGGATGAGGTGTGGGAGCTGTGGAGCGGGCTCAGCATGCAGCAGGATGGGAGCAGGCTCTGTGGCCTCTGCTTTTCTCTCCCCACTCTGCACTCGCGCTCCCTCGGGCGCAGACACTGCTGGTCCCCAACCACAAACCCCATCCCGCTGCTGTCACTGCCAGGGGTGACAACAAAAGCCCTTTTCAGTACCTCAAGGCCTTTGCAGCGATGAGAATCTCACCCCACACTACACCTAAACCCACATGCAAAGCTGAATTTCCCAGAGGAAAAAAAATTATGCTCAACATGCCTCCCACCACATTCATCCCCGCTTGGATCCCTCCAGCTGCCTCTCAGCCACCTCAAGCCTCACTTGCTCATCTTCCCTCCCAGCTGGGCTCAGCACCCCAAAAAGCTGAAGCTTCCACAGCACCCTTGACCCAACCTGTGGCCACGAGCCCTGTTCATACAGCACCCAGCACCAGGTGCTGCTCTGGGACACGCTCACGGTGAGTTTAATAACAAATCAAACCAGTACCAACTGCCTCCTCACAGGTGAGGCAGTGTCCCTGAAGACTTGGCTTTAGGGTGAGCTGTGTGCCAGGAGCTGCCAGGGCCGGGGTGTGAGCTGTCCCTTCCCTGACTGCGCTGCCTCTGCTCCTCCAGCCCTATGCCAGCACCTTCCTGCCTTGTAAATGTGCTTTAAATCATCCAGCCCTGGGGTGAGGGTTAGCCCTTCCTGGGGGTGCAAACCTGTTTCATGCAGCTCCAGGACACCCACCTCCTGCTGCAGTCTGCTCCAGAGCCCATGCCACAGCAGGAGAAGGGTTAATTTGCCCAGCTCCCTGCAATGCAGCTCATTGCTGTTCCTCTTTATCGAGCTACTGAGTTTTTTCCAGCTGAGAGCTCAGCTCTTGATCAGAGGATGCCAGAGGCTGATGAACCTCAGAGCTGGGAAAAAGTCTCCAAATCAAGCTCTGGAATTGCCCAGCACTGGGAACAGAGTGAGGTTCCACATCCTGTCAGCTCATATTCCAAAACTAAAATGCAGGTGGAAATCTGGCTACCAAGCAACCCCAGGCCTTTATGAGCATCATGTTTTGGCACCAGAAGTAGAAGGGGTCATGGAGATACATTTTCTGCCCTTGAGAATCAGAACCCTGGAAACTGCGAAGGGCTGAAGCTTTTCTCTGTCTAGAGGATCCCATGCTCAGGTCACTGACAGCAGCACTGCTCTGCCTTGCTGCCCATGCTGGGAGCTGGGTTCCTGCCTGAGCCAGGCCCCACGAATCCCCAGGGCAGCCCATGAAACCTCTTCCCTGCTGCACCTTCCCCTGGACATGCAGCCAAGCTGGGGGCTCTGTCCTCTGCTCCCAGGGCTGGACAAGCTTCAGGAAATTATCTTTACTGTGGATTAAGCAACAGCCACCCTTATTCTGGCTCCTTCTGGCTTTCCCTGGCAGCTGTCTTCCCTCTGACTGAGCTTCTGGGTCTGGCTGTGTAATGTATGTCAGGAGCTTGTCCCCCTGCCCTGTGCTGAGCCCTCGGAGCTGGGCCTGGCTGGAAGCTGTACCCTCAGCTCTCTGCTTTTCCCCAGAGCAGTTTTCAGCCCTGTACAAGTGGCCAGGGCCACCCTGGGCCAGGTGGCTGCCCAGCTCTGCTCCTCCATGGTCCCTGAGCATCCTGCTGCCCTCTGCTCTGCCTTCCCTGGGCAGGGCTGGGGCTGCTTCCCCAGGCCAGCACTGCAGCTGAGGGGGTGAGGGTGTGCAGGCAGAGGCAGAACTGGGGAAGTTGGGCTCATGTTTCAGCTTCTATTTTTATCTGGGAACCCAAGTCTGCTATGCAGAGGCCCCCGGGGGACACACTGCCTTCCCCAGCTGGAGCCAGATACCATCGGAGCACTACCTGCCCTTCCCTGTCACTGTGCCAGACCTCCCGCTGGAGGACAGCATCACCCGAGGCACTGGGACATCCTCCTGGCTCCTGCTGTGCTGTGGCAGGAGGGAAGGACTGGGGAGCAGCTCTGCAGGCCAGCTCCCCTTGTCTCCAGCTGCTCCGAGGCTGGGAACGCTTCACTCCAGCGCTGTCTGCCAGAAGAGCCCTGGCACACTCTCACCGGCCAGGTGGGCAGCCAGGTGTCGGTGTCCCTTGTCAGGCTGAGCGAGAGGGATGCTCAGGGCCTGGGGTCACACCTGCAGCCCCCAGCCCAGCAGGAGCTCTGCAGAACCCCGTGCTGAGCTTGTGAGCCCATCCCTTCCCATCTGTTAAACCAAATAAACCTGACTTAGTGGCCAGGGCTGCAGGAAAACGGGAACTTGGGCAGCCCCAGCCTGAGCAGCTCGTGTGTAGCTGCAGGCTGCCCAGGGCAGAGCTTTGCTTATGGAGCTGCTCCCAGCATGGGAACACCAGGAGCCCAGCCCCTGGTCCTGGGCAATGCCAGAGAGCCAGGGGGCACAGCTGGGAGGAGGTGAGCCCCATCCTGGTGGGCAGCACCTGCTGCTTTAACCGGGGGGGAGAGCAGGAGCTGCTGCAGAAAACGGGAATATTAAAAATACAAAAAAAAAAAAAAAAGCGTGAGAAAGGAAACCTGAGCGAGGCCTGGAGCAATCTACCCAATCCAGCGGAAACAATGGCCCAGGAAGAAAAACCAGTTCCTACACATAAGGTAGAATAGGCTGGGAACGCTGGAGGAGGGGCAGGAGGCTCCCAGCACAAACAAGCCGGGTTTTATGCGGCTGCCCGGGGCACGGTGCCCCTTCCCAGCCTGGGGACCCCTAATCCTGCTGGGCTGGGCTGGGCTGGGCTGGGCTGCATTCAGCACCCAAACTGGGCTCAGCTCCCCGGTTTAACTCAGCTGGGCTCAGCATCCAGGCTGGGATCAGCCACTGGTCTGAGACGAGACCTGAAAATGGGATTAGAACAGTTTTTCCCTGGATTAACCCACATTTGGATATTAGCTCTCAGACTGGGCTCACATCCAGGCAGGTTTACTCCAGGATGGGCTCATCTCCAGACTAAGCTCACCCCCAGGTTGGCCTGATCCTCGAACTGAGCTCAGGGTGAGCTCATCCCCAGGCAGGGCTGAGCCCCAGGGCTGAGCTCACCTCAAAGGGCTGCAGAGCACACGGAGCTGCTGGCACAGGGGTTCTGCACAGGTGCCCTTCAGGGCAGTGCCACTGCTGCCAGCTCGGCCAGCTCCTCAGCTGGAAAGCCCAGCTGGACAAACCAGCTCCAGCATGGTCCAGAGGCTGGTCCCTGACCCAGCCATGGACACTGGGACTGGATCCATCCTCTTGGCTGTGTGGCAACGGTTGGGATGTGCCAGGGGGTTGTGTTCCCCACAGCTGGGAGGGCTGAATGGTTTCATTTTGAAGCAGAATCTTAAACTCTTAAAATCAAAACCACCATCACAATTCTCACCATGAGCAGTCTGGCTGTGCCACTGCTGGAGGAGGTGTTTGGGCCCCCAGCCCTGCCTTCACTACTGAGGCTGAGGACAGATGGTGTCCCCAGAATATGGGCCACTGATTTATCCTGGCCTGGCAGCAATTCTCACTTTGGGGATGGTCCTGTTGTACTCAGAAAACTGTTACCTCCTGGGCACAAAGAGTGAAGGGAGGCAGCCAGAGAGAAAAGGCAGATCCCACCCTGACAGGTCCAAAAGGGCTGCAGCACCCCGTGCTTGGCCAGGAGGACTCTGGGAACAAACTGGGGCTCAGGAGGTACCATGGAGTGTGCCACACTGGTGGGCACATCCCTGAGCTGAGGACTCCCAGGACCCCTCAGGCCCTTACTCCCCACGTTCCCAGCCTGATGCCCCCCAGATGTTTCAATGTGGCCCCGGTGTGTTGGTGCCATGTGAGGTCACCATGGTGTGATGGGGGGCCCAACCCTGCCACAGCCCCTCAGCACAGCAGCAGGGGCTGCAGGGAGTGATCTACAGCACCACAGGCTTGTGTCACACACAAAGAAAAGGTAAAAAGGGGCAATAATGTACAAATGTGGCACTTTTTTAGGCTCTTGCTGGGCCCAAGGGACTTGCTGTCTGTTGTTTCAGTGGCCAAGTGGAGGAGGCAAAGCTGGGGCAGATGGCAGGAGTGATCTGACCCTGCCACGCCTGGCTTTGCCCTTTCCCTGACAGACAGGACGTGGGCAGGTGAGCGGTGGCAGAACCGTAATTTCACCCGCAGAGAAAAATACCTGCGAGTGGAAAGTGCTGATGGGCAATTTGTGGGGGTGAAGCTGGGGAAGCAATGCTTCATTCCTCACATTCCTCTCCAGCTTCCTTGGGATGGTGGCTGTGCTTCCCAGGGCCCTCCCAGTGCCCAGGGGGTGATGGAGAGGGCTGAGGATCCTGTCCTGCCACCTTGCTGGGCAGGGCTGGGCATCTTCCCCTCCTTCCCCATTGTGGGGGCACAGGAATGGGACTGAGGTCTGAGTCCTGCTGGGGTCTGTGAAATGAAATCTGTGATCAGTGTGGGCTGAAACAGCTGGGTGAGGGACCCTGACAGGCACCGATGTGCCCCCAGGTCCCATCCTGCTGCACCCCGGGGTCCTGCCACGTGCCTGGCCAGCACATGGCCTGCCTGTGGCCACACCAGAGCAGGGCACCTCGGGCTCATGCCAGCATCCCAGCACAGAGGGATGTCCTCTCCTGCAGACACCTCCCCGTGTCCCCTCTACACCTCCCTGTCCCCCGTCCTGCAGCAGCACCCCGGAGCACCGAGGAAGGGCTGTTCCCATCCCCAGCTCCCTCCTGGGCACCACGAGGGCACTGTGCCAGCAGCTGATGGGAAAGTTCAGGGTCGGGGCGAGCAGGGGAGGGCTCATAAAGGGCTCTTTGTGCCGCAGGTCTCCCCCAGCTCTGCGTACGGAGCCCGCGGCTCCGCAGCAAAATGCAGCCCAGAAATATGACAAGACATCTTTTTCCCAGGCTGCTGTTAAACTCTAATTAAACATTTCAGCACACTCGAGCGAGGAAATGTCTGCTTCTCGGGCCTGGGCCATCCCAGCTGGAAACCATCCCCTCTGCTGCGACTGGGCTGGCACAGCTTGACCCAGAAAAATTCCTCTTGGGCGTGGGGATGGTGTGAACCCCCACACCAGAGGGGACAACCCTCTCCTCTTCAGCCCCTCCGTGCCAGCATGGGTCCGCTGCTGCCTCCCACTCTGGAGGAAGCATCCAGGCTGGAACAGCTGGAGAAGGGGGAGTGCAGACAGGTCCATCATGTCCCCACCGTGGGAGCTCCCTGTACCTGCTGGGGCAGCAAGAGATGCTGTCAGAAAATCTAGTGAGGTTAGAATTGTCATCCTGCTACTTTAAAGAATGAAAGAAAAAGAAAATAGCACAAAAGAGCTGAGCAGGGAAGTCAGGAGGTTCCAGGAGTGAGGTGCCCTGTAAGGCAACAGTCTGGGGCACAGCAGCTTGGAGACCCCCTAAAATCACCTGGGTGCTCAGGGTGGGTCTCCTGGCAGCAAACTGGCACAGCTCTCCGCATTATTAAACACTGACTTTGGCCATTAAGTGCATCAATTCCTCACCACCTTGTTTCTAGCACGCACAGACCAGATGCCAAAATATCCCACCCCTGGTGCTCTGACCCAGCCTCATGGAGGAGACACGGTGGCACTGAACTACTGCTCTGAGCCCTTGTCCCACCTGAGCACAGCCCAGTGGCAACAGCACACCAGGGACAGGCTGTGCTGGGGGCTGGGGAGCTGCTGCTTTCCCCTGGGCAACCTCAGCATCAGAAGCAGGTCACCCAGGAAAGGACTGCTCCAAAAATGTGTCATTTCTGACATCAGTAAGTGCTGGGGCCTGAGAGTGTCTGCCCTGAGACTCAGAGCAGTGTGACAGACCAAGCAATGACACTTGTAATTTGCCATCCCAGGGGGTGGAATTTGGCAGAACTGGTCTCTCCTGCTCTGAGGACATTCCAGCTCCTGCATGGGCAGTCTGATTCGAGCTCCCTCAATACCTACAGCAACCATGGGTTTAATCCAGCTCTGCCCCCTTAGACAAGCAGCAGCTCTTGGTGGAGCTTCATCCTGGCCCATCGAGGGCTGAGGTTCCTGTCCCTGTGCTGGGATCCCATCCCTGGGAGCCCCCACCCCGCTGCTGTGATGCTCCCCCCAAGGAAATGGCAAGAGCAGCTGATGGTGACCATGGCAGCCCTGGAGCGGGTCACAGCCACACGCTGTCCCCAGGTGCCACACACTTACAGGGCTTGTCCTCCTTCTCTGCAGCGGGATGGGGAGGGAGGCTGGAATGAGGAAGAAATCTTGACTTTTCTAGGAAAAGCAAGGCAGGCAGCAGGGTCTGTACACCGTCCTTGTGCGGCAGCTGGGCCGTGCTGCACTGTGCAGCCTCTGTGGGATGTATCGGCCCCGGAATGATGCGCTGAGGGTGCCCAGGTGGCACCGGGAGCCCCAGTCCCAGCTCAGACAGGCGCTATAATCCCAGGTGGGAAGGGAGGTGACAGCCGTGGGGACGCGGACCGAGGGCACCCAGTCCCGGGCAGGGCACACGCCAAGGGGCTCAGCAGAGACCCCAACCCAGCGGAGCCACAGCCCACACCCTGCCTGTGTGCCCAGCCTGTGACACCACGAGCCAGGGACACGGATCCCGAGCTGCTCCTGCTCCTCCTCCTCCTCCTCCTCCAGGCGGGGGGACTCTGGGAGGGGAAAGGTTCCCAAGGGGAAGGTGTTAAAAACCCTTCTCCCGTGTTGCTGTCTCCTCGAGGCCCCGGGGGTGTGACAATCACAATCTATTATCCCCTCCCCAGGAGCTAACTACTGTACTAACCTTTCACATGAAAGCTGCGCTCTGTTTCCAACAAAAGCCGGCGCTCGGTTCCCAGGAGCGGGGAAAGCCCAAAGCCAGGGCTGGGCTGGGCTGGGCTGGGCTGAGCGGGGGCTCCGGGGGCTCTGGGGGCTCTGGGGTGGGGGTACAGGGGACTCTGGGGGCTCTGGGGGCTCCGGGGCCAGGCAGGTGCAGCCCTAGAGGGGTGGATGGGGCTGAGGGTGGGGGTGAGGGGGATTCTCTGCCCTGGGGTTTGTGTCTCCTGGGCACAGTGTCCCCTGTCCCAGGCTGGCACACATCAGCCCCCCAGGCTCCCCCCGAGCCCCTCACAGGGCTCAAGCCGGTTCTTCTCCCACCACTGAGCAAAGCAGGTCGGGCTTTGCCACGGCTGGAACTCTCACTCGCTTTCAGGCTACCCTGAAAAGTGGGAAGCAAGACTGGGAAAGCACCAGCAGACCATGGAAAAACCCATCTGCACACCAGCTGAGCCCAGCTCAGTGCTCAGAGTGGCCAGATGAGCACAGAGCACAGCAGGCAGCTCTGGCCTCCCTGGGAACGTGGCAGGGATGGGACAGAACTGGGTCTCCCTGCCCCAGACACTGGCAGACATCACATCTTCTGAGAAGATGAACATTTGCGTTAGCAGTCTCCTCATTCTAGTTTTTAATTAAATGAGACCTGTCTAGGGCATCACAGCTGCTCAGTGCTGAGATAAAGAAAGGGCCAGAGGAGAGGTTTTGAAGTGAAAATGTTTTTTCTGTTTTTTTCACATTGACAATACCTGCCCTGCTTCATTTATGGCTGGACACCCTTGACAACTTGGGGCAGTGGGCTCGAGAGGTGCCCGAGGCCACGGCAGATGCTGAATGCCTGAGGAGCCCCATCCCTGCAAGACCCTACAAATTCCAAATTCTCATGTTGCCTTGGAACCTCAGCTAGGTCCCTGCTTCTGAGGAGGGAAGCAGGAGGAAGGAAGGAAGGAAGGATGAGTCCTTTTCCCTCCTTTCTATTGTTTCCTTCCATGCCTACCTCCACCTCCAGCCAGCTCTGGAGGCAGATTCCTCCCTGACCCCACAGCCCTCCCTCCCCAAAAGGCTGGGGGGCGTTTCCAGGTCCCCCAATGAGCTGCTGGCCATGGGGTGACCCTCTGGTGCCCCAGCTCCATCGGCAGGTCCCTCTGCAGACAGGCAGATGGGTTCTGCATCGCTCACATGATCCCTGGCCCACTGAGCTGTTTCACATGGGCTGTCAGTGACAGCTTCCAGAGCCTGCAGAGCCCTCCAGCTGCTGTGGGTCCCACCGAGGCGCTGCTGGCCTCACAGCGCTTTGCAAAGTAATTGAATTAAAGCTGGTGAATCACTTTGGTGCTGCCTGGCTGCTCCTCTGTGCATGGCTGCAGCAGCCCAGGGTGGCCTGGAGCACACGTGGGGGCTCTTTAGGCTGCTCTTTTTGGAGGGTCATTTCTCCTCTCAGTTGCTGCAGTCAGATTTGGGTCATCAGGTTTGATCTAAATATGTCAGAGGACTGGAATTCAGGGGGATGGAAAGGCACAATAATGTAGGCTCTGTCCAGTGTGATTCTGAGTGTGATTCTAGGCTGGTTTTAAAAGCTCTTGGTTCACTCTTAGTGTCCTGTGAAGCCTGGGGCAGGTTTAATTCCTTACCTGACAAAGATGCCCTGGTGCTTGGGAAGTGAGGGCAAGGCCTGCCCTACCCTGACCCGTGTCTGTGTGATGGAGACAAAGGTGGCTGAGCTGTTGCTGCCTGTCCCCAGTCCAGGAGCACTTTTGAGCCAGGAACTGAGCCAGGGCCAGGGCTGTGAGGCTTAGGGCAAGGTGAGAAGAGATCCTTACCCAGCGTCCGGGGTGGACAAGGCAAGAGGAGGGGGAGTTGATGCAGAGGGGAAGAGCAGAGTGGAGCTGGGAGCCTCGTCCCTCAGGCCACTGTCCCCAGGCTTCCCAGTGCCAGCTGAAAGGGTTGGTGTTCGCCAGGGAGGAGCAGACAGAGAGAGCCCTGTCAGACCTGCTGCAGCTGTCAGAGAGGAGCTGGGAGGGTTTGTCTGGCACCTTCATCCCAGCCCAGCTGCCCAGACTTGCTGCCTGGCTCCAGGTGTCCAGTGCGGACCATCACAGAGTGGTCCCCAGGGCAGGTGACAGCCCTGGACCTGCTGGGAGAGCAGTGATAAACAGAGCACAAACAGAGGGCTGGTTTAGAGGGCAGCTCTGGATTTTCTGCTTCCCCACCTGAGGTCTGCCTGAACCCAATCAAGGAGTTCCAGGACCAACTAAACCACCCTGAGGCAGTGAAATTGCAAACACAACAGTTTAAGCTGCAACAAGACTCCCTTGATTTTTCAAGCCAGTCCATGCAGGGATGAGCACACCGCAGTCTGGGTCATGCAGATGCCAAGCTGGAGACCTGTCTGGCTCCATCAGCATCTTCTCCCAGCTCTCTGTGGCTCCCTGCAGTCTGGTTCTGCCATGGCAGCGATCAGTGGCCCCTGGGCAGCACAAATCCTGCGGCCTGGCAGAGCTCTGGGACGCCCAGGGCTGGAGGATAAACCCCTCTGAGCCCTGCCTGAGCTGCTGGGGTGAGCAGACTCGGGGTTTGCCCTGGAGGTAGCAGCTGGGTGGGAACTGCTCCTGCTCAGGGGTACCTGCACAGCTGAGATGTCTCAAAGCAAGAGCCCAGACCCTTGCACAAGCTTTTGCATCCAAAAGTGATACAAAGAAATGAAAAATGGACCTTCACCAGGTCCCTGGGGAGAGTATTTTGGGAGCAGTAGCTTGCCATTTGGTCTTGGAGACAGCTTCAAAGCCCAAGGCACATCAAAGTCCAAACCTCAGAAACCTTCCCGGGGAAGGTGAGGGTGCCCGTGTGTCAGCGCCGAGCTCTGCCCTCCCTGGCCTGCAGGAGCCTCGGGGGACACAAGGCTCCGGTGCTGTGGCTGAAGGGGCCTCTGGAGCAGAGCATCCTCGGTAGCCCAGGGGACACCTGCTCTGCTCATGGTGACTCTGGCTGTCCCCAGGATTCCCACAGCTTCTGTCTCAGGCAAAGAAGAGACTGTTGTCCCCCCATGATAACAATTATTAATGAGAGTTTATTCCACCCCTGCAGCCCTTCTCCTTCGGCAGAGAGCCCAGAGCCTCGGCTCCCGCAGGCAGCGCTGGATGCTGGGTTAGGGAGGGGGCCCTGGGAACGCCTGGCTGTGTCCTGCTGGGCTGCAGAGGTGAGAGCAAACACAGCCCCCCTCCCCTCCCCTCCGTGCCCTGCGGCTCTCTCATCTCCGGCCCGCGGCTCTTTCATCTCGGCCGAGGTGCGATCGGACCCTGCGGCCGCCCCCCTGCCCAAATGGCCCCTCCGGCCCCGGGAGGGGTCCCTGGCCGCTCTGCAGCCACTGCCCAGCTGCTCAGAGCCCAAAACGGGGCGGTTCTCAGGAGCCTGGAGAGAAACAGCAGCAGCAGATCTCCGCAGATCCCTGCAGAGCACCTGCCCGGTGCTGCCCCGTGCGGGCTCACACTGGGCTGAGCTCCGCATTTGTGCCCACACAGACCCAGGCTGCTCCAAGCCCTCAAAAATGCAGTTGGTGACTCACTTCTTGCACCCAGCAGAAGGACCCAGACCAGTTGAAAATCCAGCTTCCTGGAAGCCATTCCCACTTTTTTCAGATGCGTTTCAGGGAAACCCTGGCTGCAGCCCAGCCCTGACGGAGCCGCGCTGTCCCTGCAGTTCCGAGGCTCCCAAGTGCTTCCCTGAGTATTTCCACAGCAGCCCACACAGACTCCTCAGCAAGGGCAGTGTGCATCCTCAGCAGTGAAGCAGCCACGATCCCACTGTGCCCGGAGCTGCCCCGTTTCTCTGGGGTAATCACAGCTCATGGGGGAGCCTTCTGTTTTCCCTTCTGATGTGGTGGAACGCAGACACAGGACCTGCCAGCAGCAAATATTTGTCACTCTCCCCCTTTGCCTCCCTGCTGGACACAAAGCCTGTTGGTCCACATCCATATACTCATGGATATGGCTGTTAAGACCATTTGGTTCAGCTCCTTTGAGCTTTTTTGACCCTGTGAGGATCCCAGAGCCATGTGGAGCCTTTGACAGCAAAACTGGGCTTCAGAGGAGGAGCGAGGGCTGGGAGCGAGTCCCAGCCTTGGTGCTCAGCTCCTTTTTGAGCCTGGGCTGCTGAATGAACCATGCAGAGCCCAGCCAGGACCAGTTGCAGGGTTCAAGGTCACCTTCAGCTCCTCGCTGTCAGGTCACAGGGGAAAAGGAGGGATTTTCCCAGCAGGCTCCCTCCCTGGCGTGCTGCCTGTCCCCAGATGCTCCTTGCTGCTGCTCCAGCCTCAGCACCAGATGTAAAGCAGCTGATCTTCCTTTGGCTGCTCCGGGCAGCTCCACTGCACCAGCCCACAATGCTCAAGGGGAAATTCCCTGCCTGGCCTCTTCCTGAAAAGAGGCCAGAGCAGGCGCTGGACCAAGGGTCAGACCACTCCCAGGCCCTTCTCCCACCTCTCCTGGGGACTCCAGGTGGAGACTAAAAGCATCAGAATGAGGGATGGTCAACATACCAGCAGGTGTGAGGTGGGGCGGGAGTGGACACCACAGACACCCCTGGGACCCGCAGGGCTGGGCGGTCACGCTTTCAGTCCAGCAGACATTTCCCAGAAGGAATTTTTTGGCAGGATCACCCCTCTCCTCTTGGAAATTTCTCTGATAACACTGGGGCTGAGATAAGGAAAAGCACCCTCTGCGTTCCCAGCCAGCTGTGTGCAGGAGGATCCATCCCACCTGGCTGAGATGGTTTGCACAGGGCGAGCAGAGCTCGGCTCCGGGGTCCCCCGGGCATCGCTGCTGGCCTTGGGACGGGGCTGGGACCGCTCGGGGCTGGCTGCTCGTGTTCCCACGTCCCTCCTTGACGTCACCCCAAAGCGCTGAGTGAAAGGGGGGGCCCTGGGCCGCTGGACAATAGCACTTTCCTTCCCATCAATAGCGGCGAGAGCCACGCTGGGCTGACACGGAACTGTGCACAACAAAAGCCAGTGTCCGAACAAATCTTCTCAGGCGTTGGGTTCCCCGGGTGACCCGGGGTTAGCCCGGACTTTTGCTCCCGCCCGGCCCTCCGGAGCAGGAATGTCCCTCCGTGCTGCGCCATGGCTGGTTCCCACGCTTCCAACCTGCTTTCCTATTTATCAGCAACCAGCCCCTAATCCCCTTTGTGAAGGCACGATTCAAGCTCAGCACAATGTGGCGAAAAGGGAGGGGGTGGGCGGGAGAAGAGGGAGGGGAAAACGGTACCAGAGAATGAAAATCAAACCCTTTACCTTTTCCCCTAACCCTGATGAGGAGTCCCTGGGGACTCTTGGGGCTGTTGGTGCCCTTGGCAGTGCCAGGCTACGGTGGGGCACGGGCCCAGCCCAATGGAAGGGGCTCCTGGTGGGATGTGCTGATGGTTAAGGAGCCAGTAAACACACACATTGAAAAATCCACTTGTGGACCCTCACAGGTTACTTCGGCTCTGCTGCCAACTGCTCTCACACGATCAGATATTAGGAATTGTTTTTTCACAGAAAGGGTTGTCAAGGCTGCCCAGGGCAGTGGTGCAGTCAGCATCCCTGGCACGTGAGGACATGGTGTAGTGCTGAACATGGTGGTGATCACGGTTGGGCTGAGTCTTAAAGGTCTTTTCCAACATTAACAGTTCCAGGATTCTGTGATTCTATGGCTCTGTGATCCTCTCCTTCTGTGGCTTCCTCCATCAGGGGTGCGCCCACACTCCCCAAGAGGATGGAGGTGTGCACTGGAACATGACTGAAGGGTGTCTGTGGGGGAACAGGGAATGTTCTGATTCACTCCTGTCCAGCCACCTCACTGCAGCCCCTCTCTGCTCACAAACTTCCTCGGGAGGAATAACCCACTGGAATCTCCCCAGCTGTGGCTGTGATGCTCCATGCTGGGCTCCATTCTCCCTGGGGCTGATCCCCTTGGCCAGCTCCTGTTTGCTTTAGGAGAGGATTCACAAACCCTTCCCCAGATAACTTTGGAACAAAACAGTTTCCAAAGGCTGTGCTACTTACAAACGAGGGGGTTTGGGCTTTTGTCCCAAATCCAATGCTGTTTTCTTTGCAAACGGCGGGGGAAAAATGTAAAAGAGAGAAGAGCCGACCCCAAATGCTAATCTTGTTAGGTTAAACTGTTCACTAAACAGATGGAGGTGCAAGGCAATGGGATTTCTGTATTTCCAAGGAAGGGGTTAGGCTTGGAGGGCACAGAGGTCATTCCAGGCAAACTGGCAGCTTTGCTTTTTGTGTCACAAGAGCAGGGGGAAAGTGAAGGGGCACAAATGCTCCCAGCTGAGCTGGTCTGGTGGTCTCACAGGATGAAGCCCCCAGGCCTCACTCTCGGTTGTTCAGAGCCAGCACAAGGCCAAGGCACCCCAAAAGGGACACACTGCCAAGGACTCCACTGCTTCCCAGGGCCACAGCATCCAGCAGTCCCCAGGGAAGGTCCTCCCAAGAGCCACCCTATGGCTTCTCCAGTGCTCAGCCCTTTTGGAGTCATCCAAAGGCTCCCCGGAGCCATCTCACCTTTCCCTGAGCTTTCTGTGGGAAGCACAGGAAAGCCAAGGGCCCTGCGGGCATGGAGGCTGCTGGTATCTGTTGGAGGGTGATGTGTCCCCGTCCTGCTGTCCCTGTGCTCCTCACCAGGAATGTGGGCCTGTCTCTGCCAGCTCGGAGGCAGAGGCTCTGCTCTGGGCATCATGCTGTGCTCCAGGTCAGTGATTGCTCCCAGTCCCCTGCCCTTCCTGTCCCTCCTGTCCCTTCTGCATGTGCAAGCACATCCTCAGCCTGCCTTCACCCTGGTGAATCCCTGCGCTGCCCTGGAGGGCACATGAGATGAAGCAACAGCAGAAACAAAACCACAAAAGTATGAAGAACTGGCCAAAAACCCCAAATACCACCGATCTGGATCTGACAGACTGACAGCCAGACAGAAGGAACCGCCCTAGGGGCCCACCACAAACAGGATCTGCTCCGGAATGGCAGCAGGGGATGTGGGAAGGAGAGGGAGGAGGTGCTCAGTGTGGTCAGGAGGAGGCCAGCTGTGAGAGGTGGGACCACCGTGATGCTGAAGCCAGTGGGGAGTCAGATCCCCCTTGTGAACTGAGCCTTGCTGGGGACAAGGGTCCCCCCTCGACGCCCCTCTGGCTGGGTCTGCTGGCACCGCAGGGCCTGGGCGCTCCAGAGCCACCGCAGGAAACTTCCGACAGGATCTGCAGGAAACTTCCATCAGGATCTGCAGGAAACTTCCGAGAGGATCTGCAGGAAACTTCCGAGAGGATCTGCAGGAAACTTCCGAGAGGATCTGCAGGAAACTTCCATCAGGATCTGCAGGAAACTTCCATCAGGATCTGCAGGAAACTTCCATCAGGATCTGCAGGAAACTTCCGAGAGGATCTGCAGGAAACTTCCATCAGGATCTGCAGGAAACTTCCGAGAGGATCTGCAGGAAACTTCCATCAGGATCTGCAGGAAACTTCCATCAGGATCTGCAGGAAACTTCCATCAGGATCTGCAGGAAACTTCCATCAGGATCTGCAGGAAACTTCCGAGAGGATCTGCAGGAAACTTCCATCAGGATCTGCAGGAAACTTCCATCAGGATCTGCAGGAAACTTCCATCAGGATCTGCAGGAAACTTCCATCAGGATCTGCAGGAAACTTCCATCAGGATCTGCAGGAAACTTCCGAGAGGATCTGCAGGAAACTTCCATCAGGATCTGCAGGAAACTTCCGAGAGGATCTGCAGGAAACTTCCATCAGGATCTGCAGGAAACTTCCATCAGGATCTGCAGGAAACTTCCATCAGGATCTGCAGGAAACTTCCATCAGGATCTGCAGGAAACTTCCGAGAGGATCTGCAGGAAACTTCCATCAGGATCTGCAGGAAACTTCCATCAGGATCTGCAGGAAACTTCCGAGAGGATCTGCAGGAAACTTCCATCAGGATCTGCAGGAAACTTCCATCAGGATCTGCAGGAAACTTCCATCAGGATCTGCAGGAAACTTCCATCAGGATCTGCAGGAAACTTCCGAGAGGATCTGCAGGATCAGGACGGATCCCCCGGTCCCGGCTGGATGAGCTCTGCCAGCTGCTCCCACCTCTCTCCCCCGGCTCCCCCTGTCAGCCCCGCAGCCTCTCCTGCCTGGAGCCCCTCCTGGGGCTGCACTGACCACACTGACCACACTGCCCACTGCCCACTGCCCACTGACCACTGCCCACTGCCCACTGCCCACTGACCACACTGCCCACTGCCCACTGCCCACTGACCACTGCCCACTGACCACACTAACCACTGCCCACTGCCCACTGCCCACTGAACACACTGACCACTGCCCACTGACCACTGCCCTCTGACCACACTGACCACTGCCCACTGCCCACTGCCCACTGACCACTGCCCACTGCCCACTGCCCACTGACCACACTGCCCACTGCCCACTGCCCACTGACCACACTGCCCACTGCCCACTGACCACTGACCACACTGACCACTGCCCACTGCCCACTGCCCACTGCCCACTGCCCACTGCCCACTGCCCACTGACCACTGCCCACTGACCACTGACCACTGCCCACTGCCCACTGACCACTGCCCACTGACCACACTGCCCACTGCCCACTGCCCACTGACCACACTGCCCACTGCCCACTGCCCACTGCCCACTGCCCACTGCCCACTGACCACTGCCCACTGCCCACTGCCCACTGCCCACTGACCACTGCCCACTGACCACTGACCACACTGCCCACTGCCCACTGACCACTGCCCACTGCCCACTGACCACACTGCCCACTGCCCACTGCCCACTGACCACTGCCCACTGCCCACTGCCCACTGCCCACTGACCACACTGCCCACTGACCACTGCCCACTGACCACTGACCACTGCCCACTGCCCACTGACCACTGCCCACTGACCACACTGCCCACTGACCACACTGCCCACTGCCCACTGCCCACTGCCCACTGACCACACTGACCACTGCCCACTGCCCACTGCCCACTGCCCACTGACCACTGCCCACTGACCACACTGCCCACTGCCCACTGCCCACTGCCCACTGCCCACTGCCCACTGCCCACTGACCACACTGACCACTGCCCACTGACCACTGCCCACTGACCACTGACCACACTGACCACTGCCCACTGCCCACTGCCCACTGCCCACTGCCCACTGCCCACTGACCACACTGACCACACTGCCCACTGCCCACTGCCCACTGCCCACTGACCACACTGCCCACTGCCCACTGACCACTGCCCACTGCCCACTGGCCACTGACCACACTGCCCACTGCCCACTGACCACTGCCCACTGCCCACTGACCACACTGACCACTGCCCACTGCCCACTGACCACACTGCCCACTGCCCACTGACCACACTGACCACTGCCCACTGCCCACTGCCCACTGCCCACTGCCCACTGCCCACTGCCCACTGACCACACTGCCCACTGCCCACTGCCCACTGCCCACTGCCCACTTACCACACTGGCCACTGCCCACTGACCACTGCCCACTGACCACACTGCCCACTGCCCACTGACCACTGACCACACTGACCACTGACCACTGCCCACTGACCACTGACCACTGCCCACTGCCCACTGACCACACTGACCACTGACCACTGCCCACTGCCCACTGACCACACTGCCCACTGACCACTGACCACTGCCCACTGCCCACTGACCACACTGACCACTGACCACTGACCACTGACCACACTGCCCACTGCCCACTGACCACTGACCACACTGACCACTGACCACACTGACCACTGCCCACTGCCCACTGCCCACTGCCCACTGCCCACTGCCCACTGACCACTGACCACTGCCCACTGCCCACTGCCCACTGCCCACTGCCCACTGCCCACTGCCCACTGACCACTGCCCACTGCCCACTGACCACTGCCCACTGACCACTGACCACTGCCCACTGCCCACTGCCCACTGACCACACTGACCACTGCCCACTGCCCACTGCCCACTGCCCACTGCCCACTGCCCACTGACCACACTGACCACTGCCCACTGCCCACTGCCCACTGCCCACTGACCACACTGACCACTGCCCACTGCCCACTGCCCACTGCCCACTGACCACTGCCCACTGCCCACTGCCCACTGACCACACTGCCCACTGCCCACTGACCACTGACCACTGACCACTGACCACACTGACCACTGACCACACTGACCACTGACCACTGACCACACTGACCACTGCCCACTGCCCACTGCCCACTGCCCACTGACCACTGCCCACTGCCCACTGCCCACTGCCCACTGCCCACTGCCCACTGACCACACTGACCACTGACCACTGCCCACTGACCACTGCCCACTGCCCACTGACCACTGCCCACTGACCACACCGCCCTGCATGCTCCCGGATTATCTGCACTGGGTCTGTGCTCTTGCTCCCATCTCAGCCCCACTTCCTAAGCCCTAAGGAAATTGCACCAAACCCCTCCTCTGCTCAGCCTGCCTGGCCCCTGCCGGGACATTCTCTGTCCCATTCCTGCAGCCACAACCCTTCGCTATGGCCCTGCACCCCAGCGGGTCCCCGGAGTCTGCTGGGACGAGGGGCAGGGCTGGGGGACATCTGGCTGTGACATCGGGACACACCGGGCTGTCTGTCCGGGCTGGGGGGACCCCGGGAGCCCCGATCCATCCCGGCACAGCCGGCTCGGAGGCACAGCCGGCCCCGAACACCCCGGGAGCCCCGATCCATCCCGGCACAGCCGGCTCGGAGGCACAGCCGGCCCCGAACACCCCGGGAGCCCCGATCCATCCCGGCACAGCCGGCTCGGAGGCGGCCCCGAGGTGTCCCCGGGGCGGGGAGCGGGGGCTCCGGCCGGGCACTGCCCTGCGGGCACGGAGCAGCTGGAAACAAACAAACAAACACTCGGAGTTAATGGGCCGGCAGTTATTCTTGGCCTAGAGGGAGTTCACACACTCGGTGTTGTTTTAGCAAATGGCTGTAAATGGAGCTGGCGCTGGGGACAGCCGGGCTCGGAGTGCCAGGGAAGCGAGCTCGGATCGCAGCGCATCCTTCGGAGCACAGGGAGAGGCTGCTTCGGGCTCTGTCCCCGACATTTGTAGCAGCTGTGGCCACGGCTCAGCATCCATGCAGTCCCCAACACCTGACAGCGGCTCCTGGAGTCACGGGGCAAGAGCTGCCAGTCCTGCCAGTCCCGGGGCTTTTTCTGCCTGCCCGGGGAACAGGGGTCACTGCTGTTGGTAATCTCGTCAAACCTTGGTTATATCTGCAATACAGATCCCAAAGCACTGTTTGTAGGCCAATAAAGGCTTCCCCGGGGGGAGATAAGAATTGAAGACAACTGGCCTTAATGGTGTTGGAGAGATTTATGGGATCACCTTAGAAGAATTTATTGGAGGGCATTTTTAATGAGTAAATAATGAGTAGATTTATCAGCTTTTAGCTGCCTTGCTGTTTTATGGCCTTAGTGAAATTGCTTTCTAGGGTTTTTAATAAATCCAGGTTCTGCCCTTGTTCCCGGGGGCTGTCCTGGAGTTCTCTGCCCTGGGCATTGCGAGTGGAACATTGCTGGGGACAAAAAATTCAGAAAAGGAGCAGAAAAGGAGGAAGAAGCCTGGCGAAAGGCAGGGCTCTGAGGAATTAATGTACAACTCCAGGAAAGCCCAAAGCCCTGGAGGGATCACAGGGCAGCAACTCCCTGGGTCAGAGCTCTTTTCCAGGGAAAGCAGCTCATCTATTTCCACAGGGAAAACATCTCTGGCAGATGCTTTTCCCAAGGGATCCCCTTCCCCAGGCAGTTTCCAGCACTTCCCCACTTCCAGGACGACCCCTGAATCCCCTCCTCCATATTATACATATATATATATATATAATTATATAATGAGCTAATATCTATATCTATTAACAATTTAAATCCACTTTCACACAGTAGAGACAGTGCTTTAGTGTGGGAAGGGGATTTTTAGAAGAAGCCCCCCCGGCACTCTGAAGGCACCACTTTTCCCTCATTTTCACTTTTCCTGAACCATTGTTCAGGCTCCAGCAGGGCTGATTTCTCCTGGGACAGACCATCCAGTGGACTTTGCTGGCAAAGGGTGGCTGAAAAGAAAACAGTCGCAGAGTTCACAAGGTCTGTGAGAAGAGTCGGAGGCTGGAGCTGCACATGCTGAGTCCTCAGTGGCTTTTGCTGCTAATTGGGCGCGGGCTGCCAAGCTGGACTTATTCCAGTGGAAAAAGGAATCTCTCCCCTGCTCCTTCCCTGGACAGTTCAAAGGTCAGACACCTTCAAAGCCTGTACAGCTACTTAAAGCTTTCAGAGTTGGACTTAAAAGCTTTGCTGTGGAGCCCCCATCCCTCCACTTTGCTTCCTCCCGCTCTGAAATTCCCTCTGGCTTAAAAATTCCCAGAGTTTGTCCCAGTCCTGCTCCACGCCTGCTACCAGACCCAGCCCACACAAAACCTTTGCTGAGATGCTCTTTTGCTCCTGATGGAACATTGGGAAACCTTGAACTTTTTTACCCACATCCCCAGCTCCTCCTGGAAAGCGGGAGATGTGGCTTCAGCAGCCACCTGATAAACTGCATGCAGACCAGCAGCACCCCCAGTTCCCCCATTATTTCCCTGGAGAGAGGGTAGAATCATGAATCATACATGTCTCTAGAAATAGGTAATGCAAGCAGGGTAACATGGAGAAGAAGCACTTATTGTTTTAGAAAAGCTGGTGCAGAAACACCCCATGGCAGGGGCTGGGACAGGATAAGCTTTAAAGCCCAAATCTGTAATTCCATAAAATAAGTTGCTCTATTTTAATGCAGGTGATAAATTATAGATCCCACATTTCAAAACCTCATTGAACTCCTTACAATGAGGAGCAGGTATTGCAAACTTCCAACATTTGCTCTAGAAAACTGCGAGCGTGGGGCTCCTGTGTGCCAAGGCTGGCAGAGGTGGGTGGGGGTCCTGCCCACTTCAGTGTCAGGCTCCCACCCCCAGCACCTAGCACAGCTGCATTTCCCTCCCTTCTGGTGGCCAAGGAGCTTCTGTGGATCAACAAACATCCCTGGAACATCCCTGTCCCTGCAGAGCTGGGGACGTGGAGCCATCCCGTGGGACACGGAGGGACACACAGAGCCCTGCCTGCCATGTGGGGACAGCAGCAGACCCCCACTGAGCTGACATCTGCTGGGGAAGCCCATCCTGGGGCCCAGGCATCCTCCCAGGAGACAGGAGCCACCGGGAGAGCAAAGTGGAGTCCTCGCTGCGCTGTGGGAATCGCCGCGCTGCTCCCTCGCTTTTATTTGCAGTACTGAGATAAGGAACACGGCGTGTTGTGGGAAACAGGAAGAGCTTATCTCCCATCCCAGGCTGCTTCTCCTGCCACAGCCTGGGGTTTTGTTCCACTCATCCCTGACACCACATGAGTCAGGTCAGCAGAGAGGGCTGTGCGCTGCTGGCTGTCTGTGAGCACCACCGAGCCTCTGAGCACCTGCACAGGTGGGATTGCTTTATTCCCAGGATCATAGAACCATCACACACTTTGGGCTGGAAGGGACCTTTAAAGCTCATCTAGTCCAGATCCCCTGCGGTGACCAGGGACATCTTCCACTGGATCAGGTTTCTCAGAGACACATCCAGTCTGACCTGGAATGTTTCCTGGAGCAGGGCAGCCACCACCTCTCTGGGCAACCTGTGCCAGGGTTTCACCTCTCTCACCGCAGAAAAATCCGTGGGTAAACCCACAGGCACATCCTGAAGGGGCGTCCAGGAGCACGGTGGATGGCAGGGCTGTGTGCTCAGCTCAGCCCCCAGCCCTGCAGGTGCCAGAGAAAAGTGCTGAAATGGGAGGTTTTGGGGCAGCCAGCTCCTCAGCAGGTAAGGACCATGAGACACAGGACTAGAAATAGTCAAATTCCAGATAAAAGGGACTCACAGCTTGTGAGCTGCAGCTGCACTTCCAAAAAACCAGCTAGAAAAACACATGTCTGCCGTTTGCAGGCTTCACCCAGGAAGAGGGAGCCCTTAAGCTCCCTCCCAAGCCTGGAAACGAGGATGCCACTGTTGGGTTTCCAATAAAAACACAACTGTTGACTGCCTTGGTTTGGTGACAGCTGACAGAGAGAGCAGACAGGACTGGCCCCTAACAAACCTTGATCATCTCCTACCACAGTGCAGGAAATCAGAAAACCTGGTCAGTGAGGCTCTGGGTGCAGCCCCACCTTGGGCAGGGACCAGACTGGTGCACCCCATGGGATGTCTGGGAATGCTCAGCCTGGACCAGGCTCCATGTCCTGATGTGGGCACTTCATCTTCACCCACCAGGCTCTTGAGATCTCAAAGACTCAGAACACCCTCCCAAGCCCTCTCTCCTTTTCTCCCCACTCTCCAGTCAAGAGCCAAGTCATGGCTCCCTCTGTGCACATGGAGCATCCTGGAGTCCCTCCTGGGACATGGCTGAGCCCTGGGGACCACAGCTGAGGGAGCAGAAAGGTTTGGCAGAAGCATCAGTTCCCAGAAGATGTCAGAGAGACCAGCCCATGATTAATGACTAACTAGGAAATGTCTGTCACGATTATTATCCTAATGATCCTGGTAAGAAAGGCTCCTTACCTTAGGAAAAAAAATGGATGTTGGCTCCAACAGTCCCCAGACATAATAGCCCACTGTGGGAAACTCCAGACTTCAGGAAAAACAAATAGTCTCGAGTTTGCACAGGAGATTTTATTTTTAAATAAGCCAAAGCCGAAGGAGTGATTTTTCAGGGAGCCCTGGAAGCTTTGGGCTGGTCAGGCCATGGGGGAGGCAGGAGGGGGTGCCCTGCTGGGGACAGCCACTGTCTCCATCAGGGACTCAGCCCCTTGTCCTGGCTCAGTCTCCTTAGGGGACAGCAACAGCCAAACCCCATCACAAACCTTCCATGAGAACCTTGAAGAGAAGCATAAAGCCATGGCAAGGGAGCAGTGCCACGGCATCAGGTGATCCCATTCATCCTGCCTGCACCCTCAGGTATGGAACTGGGCTTTGTGCATCAATGGGATCACTGTTAATCAGTCTGTGTATGGGAAACAGAGGTTAATGTGAACCAAATTATTGAGTATGTAAAAATGTTCCTGGAAAGACATTCCCAAATGATACAATGCTGCTCTCTAATGAACAGGAATTATTCCAGTCTCACTCCAAAGCCATTTGCCTACATGCTGCTCCTCAGGCTTTCCAGTAATTCCCATTAGCTTCAGCCCAAAGGATTAGGAAATAGATTGGCTAAAACCTGCAAAATAGAAAGTGCTCCATAATTGAGCCATGCTGTCACAGGGATCACCACAGGGATCACCACAGGGATCACCACAGGGATCACCACAGGGATCACCACAGGGATCACCACAGGGATCCTCCTCTGTGGGTCAAGGAAGAGGAGGCTTCTCCAGTTGGACTGATGAGTATTTTCCAGCTACAACATCAACCAAAACCCACTCCATTTTTATCAGGGGATCACTGAGCACAGCTGTAGCCATGCAACTGGAAAGTCAAGAAATCAGTATTGCCCTGAGCTAAATACTCTGAGAAAACAAATAATGAGGGTTCAAGGAGCATTGGAAAACGCTTTCAGGGATGCACAGGGATTGTTGGGGTGTCTGTGCAGGGCCAGGAGCTGGACTTGATGATCCTCCTGGGTCCCTTTCAGCTCAGGGTATTTTAGGATTTGCACCTGAAACAGAAGGTACCATGCAATTGGGAGTTTCAAAGCAGAGCGAGGGGCTCTGGGGCTCCTCCATGTCACCCCAGGTGTGAGGTCCCTTTGTGTGCTGTGGCACTGGAGAGCTGGTGACATGGGACCCCTGCTCAGGGAGGAGCTGGTGCTCCTTGTCTAGGCTCAGGCAGGGCTCAGCTTTCCCTCCTCTTCACACCTGAGCCCAGCAGGGATGCCAGGCCTGCAGCTGTGTCAGCCTGGCCTTCCCCAGCTCATCAAGTGCACTATTAGAGTCATCAGAATTAAAACATTGAGCAGTGGGAACCGAGCTCTCTTTCTAAAAATCCCTGGAAGTGCCCAAGGCCAGGTTGGATGGGCCTTGGGAAAACCTGTTCTAGGGGAAGGTGTCCCTGCCTGTGCCAGTGGGGTGGCATGAGATGAGCTTTAAGGTCACCCCAAGCCAGTCTGGGGTTCCTTGATGCTGGTGATTCCACGGGAAGCACCTTCCCCAAAGAGAGACATGGAAGTGTCCAGTGTTGGCACCGAGCTCCTGCAGCAGAGCCAGCTCACCCTGGCCCATCCCAGGCACTCACAGAGTCCTGGTGGCAGCAGGTGACGCTGGGCTGGTGGCACATCCCTGGCAAGGGCACACCGTGGCTCCGGTGTCTCTTGGAGAGATGAGATGAGATGATGTGCACTGCAAACCACACGCTCCATCTCAGGGATGGTGACTAACTCCATCATTCGAAGAGCTGACGATGAGGAAAACAAGTGGAGCAATCAGGAAGGAAATTAAAAATAGCCCTGATGTGGCACTGTGTCAAGAGCTCATGTTTAGATTTTAATTTTATTTTTTTATTCCAAGTTTCTTTGATAAAATATTTTCCCATGCTGACTACCCTTGGAACGTCCCCTCCGTCGCGGCATTCCTGACGGATGAGCCAGGCTGCTGCAGATCCTGTGCCAGAGCTGTATTGCCTCTGTTCCATGATTCTCACTCCCACATCCACACCTTTGGGACCTGGAAGTCATTAATCAATGCACAGCAGTCGGGAATGTACCTCTGAGGGCAGGAGCATCACACTGGACACAGAATGGGAAGGAAATAATAGAACCAGGACAGTAAGATCATCAAACCCCATCATCAGCCCAGCAGCACCTCTGTGTTCACCACCAAACTGTGTCCTCCAGTGCCACATCCACACGGCTTTGGAACACTTCCAGGGATGGTGACTCTGCCACTGCCCTGGGCAGGCTGTTCCAATGCTTTAGAACCTTTTCCATGAAGAAAATTTACCTAATATCCAACCTAAACCTCCCCTGGCCCAGCCTGAGGCTCTGTTCCCCTCCCTGGACATGCTCCAGCCCCTCAAAGTCTTTCTGGCAGGGGGAGATCCCCAGTGGAGCCCGTGACCTGCAGCAGGAGCCTCCCAGCCCAGCTCTGCCTGGCTCTGGGGCTGCAGGTGAGGCTCTCAGCACGGAGCATTTCTGGATGATGAGTGAGCTTGGTGGGAAGTGAGCTTGGTGGGAAGTGGCTGTTTCTGTCCCACTCTTCCCAAGTTCTGCATTCATTGGAAATACCTGAAGGAAAATAATCTGATTTGATCATTGAACAAAAATGTTTTTTCTTGTTTTAAAACTCATTACAGTTTTTAATTGCCTTCCTCACCAAGAGAAATTACTTGCCTTTGGGGTTTCCTTCAATCTTTTTTCCCCTTTCAGACTTTTCCCTTACTGCAGGCACAGGTTCCAGGCAGAAGCTGCCAAGGTCTCACCATGCAAAATTGAGTTCAAAAATAGGAAACACCCCTCTGCCCCCAGGCCCCCAGCACCCACTTATCACCTATGCAGGAAACACAGGTGCTCACAGCTTCTGGACTGAGAGGGAGGCATTAAAATTCCATTTGTTAAAATTGCTAACAGAAATTCAAGGATGAAGGGACTCCTGAAAACAGCATTTCCAAGGCAAAATGTGCCTCAGGCTGTTCTGGGTGCTTGTGTGGAGGCACAGACTGGTGTCAGTGGCACACTCCCTGCACGGGTGTGCTGTGCCTGTGCCGTGACTCTGCAGGGAGAAGATGCTCAGCTCCAGGCAGGGCTGAGGATGAAACAGCCACGTGCACCAAAAGCACATTTCCTGTGCCATGGGAGGCAGGGAAGTGGTGACCACCAGGGTGGGAAGAAGGTTTCATGATGCAGTCACTGAGAGTATAAACCTTCAGGAAGGAGCAGGGAAAGCCCAGACTCAGGGAATATCTTCAGAAGGTTCCTGCAGCAGGGACAGCCCCACTGCTGTGGAGGACAGCCCCAGGTGCTCATCCAGAGGCCAAGATCAGCCACCTCCAAATAAACATTTACACCTTTATAATATTTGTGTATATATTTGTAATATTTATAATATAATAAATGTTTAAAAAAAACACTTACATCACATTTAAACATTTGGCCACCTGCCCAAAAGTCCTGCTTTGGACTGAAGTGCTCTTTTCCTGCCTGTGAGCCCATCACACCCCGCTCTGAGTGGGGAAGGAAGGGTAACTCCTCACCCATCGTTCCTACAGGCACTGGAGAGAAATGTCCTGAGCTCCTGCTCTGTCCTGGACGTTGGATGTGGGGGCCCAGGAGAGACCTTGTCTCCCTGTGGGTGGCAGAGGGGCCTGAACAATTCACTCTGATGGAAAATGATAGAACTGTTTGGGTTGGAAGGGGCCTTAGAGCCCATCCTGTCCCACCCTGTGCCAAGGCAGGAACACCTTACACCAGACCAGTCCAGCCTGGCCTTGGACACTTCCACACAGGGAAGAGTTTCCTCCTAATATCTGATGTAAATCTCTCCTCTTTCAGATTAAAACCATTCCCCCTTGTCCTACCACTGTCTCCCTTTGCAAAACATCACTCTCCATCTTTCCCAGCCTGGAGACATCTCCAGTGGGGATGGAAGCTTAGCCACAGAACTGCAGCCAGCTTCCCTCGGCCACATCCTGCTCCTCACTCCACATTACCCCATTTCCCCCCACCAGCGTTGCTCCTGTGTCTGGCTTTCAGCACAGGCACAGACAGCCCAGCCTGCCCACCTGGAAGGTGCCTGGGGAGAGGAGAAAGACTCTCCCTTTAAGCAGAAAGGCAATACCCTCTGTGCAGGGATCTGTGCTTGTTTTGTCATGGGACACATTGCCCTGAACCCAAAAGAGGAAGGAAAAAGGGGGATGGGGGGAGCTTTTGCCTTTCTGGTGGGAACAGTGTTTGAACTAAATTTGTTTCCCTTGGGGAAAGGCACCAAAATAACAGAGGAAGGGGGGTGTTGTGGGGGGATGGAGCTAAAAAGGCTGCACAATCTGCCTGGGAAAAAACGTGCTCCCAACAGTGCTGGGGAGCCCGGCGGAGACTGCCCGAGCCCGAGGGGACAGGAGAGACTGCAGGGGACAGGAGAGACTGCAGGGGACAGGAGAGACTGCAGGGGACAGGAGACACTCCAAGGGACAGGAGAGACTCCAGGGGACAGGAGAGACTGCAGGGGACAGGAGACACTCCAGGGGACAGGAGAGACTGCAGGGGACAGGAGAGACTGCAGGGGACAGGAGACACTCCAGGGGACACACAGGGCTCCAGGGGACAGGAGAGACTGCAGGGGACAGGAGAGACTGCAGGGGACAGGAGACACTCCAGGGGACACACAGGGCTCCAGGGGACAGGAGAGACTGCAGGGGACAGGAGAGACTGCAGGGGACAGGAGAGACTGCAGGGGACAGGAGAGACTCCGGGGACAGGAGAGACTCCAGGGGACAGGAGACACTCCAGGGGACACACAGGGCTCCAGGGGACAGGAGAGACTCCAGGGGACACACAGGACTCCAGGGGACACACAGGGCTCCAGGGGACAGGAGAGACTCCAGGGGACAGGAGAGACTCCAGGGGACATGGCTCATGAGGACAGGGCTCATGGGGACAGGGCTCATGGGGACAGGGCTCATGGGGACAGGGCTCATGGGGACAAGCACGCCCAAGCCCATGTGGGTTCAGGACATGATGCTCTCTCTGGCCTGGGGAGCCCTTCTTCATGAATTTAGGCTGGAAGATATTCACAAACCTACCAGCTCATGTCTGGTATCTGTCCTCTTCTGGGCTGAAATAAGATTTAAAAAATGGTCCTGGCCAAGGAGCCCTCCCCTTTTTTTTTCTTTTTTTTTTGAGAGAAATGAGAGCTGGAAGGGTTTTAGGAACTGCAGATGTTTCTCCAGCAGCTTCTCTTCCACAGATGAATGATTTGCATCCTTAATGAGTGGAGAACACAGGGCACATGTCACCACACCTACTGAGGGGTATGTGTAAGGTCCATCCCATATCCAAAATCCCTTTGTTACACAGGACAGTGGCCACAGGACTGGACTGTGGTGCTCATCCTGGACCAGTGCTCCCAGCATTATCTTCTGAGCTCTTACAAGATGACTTTTAATGAACCAAATCAGTTTTCTTTTCTGGGGGTTAATTTAGGATTCAGTATTTTGCCACAAGGCTTTGGACAAATGGCCTATTACATTTTCACTTTCTGCCTTTATTAAAGTCTTTAAGTGGCTGTTTCCAGTTTGTTTCCTTAAAAAACACAGAATCTCTGCCCTGTTGTTTTATTTCACAAGTGTTTTCAGCAGCTCTTAGCTTGTGCTCCCATGCAGGTGTTGCTCTTCTGAGCAGCAAACAAAGCTGTGTCAGTACCCAAAACGGGAAACTTCTGCTTTTGGGGGTGCTGGGGGTCAGGAGAGACAGAGGCCTTGGAGATGGGAAGGATCCAGGAATCCCTTTGGGCTCTCCCAGCCATGGCAGGAGGCTCCCCCTGCTCCCAGGGGTCTCTCCCCACGCTGTGGGAGCTTGCCCACCTCCCTGCTCCTGCTCCTCCCATGAGCTTTCCCTGGCATTTCATTCTCTTGTGAAGCCCTGTCCCTCACAGGTGGGGAGGTGACAGTGCTGGCAGTGACACGGGAGAAGGCAAGGCAGTGTCTGGACACTGTCATGTCACATTCCCTGTGTCCCTGTCTCCTGCCCTGCTGGATTCCATCCCCCTGCACCCTGCACAGGGCTGTCTGTGCCCTCCGGGGCAGGAGGGCTCCCAGGCTCCTGTGTCCCTGAGGATGGAACCTGTCCTCTCACCTGCCAGGCAGAGAGACTGGGAACAGATAGAGAATGGCACAAATCCCTGTTTGTGCCAGCCCAGCACCACACTCCCAGCTGAGGCGATGTGATAAAAGTTCAGAGTGATTTGGGTGCAGATGTGGGCACCCATGCACCCCAAGCTGTCTTTGTGTCACCAGGGGAGATGGAGAGAGCTGTGCCCCATTTCCTTCCTGGGGACACGGATCAGCCGGGTCACTGAGCTAATTCCCCAGCACTGGAGGGACAGGGAAGGGACAGGAACGACAGGAACCTCCCTCCTGTGCTGTGTTTGGGAAGCAGCGGGGGCTGCCTGGCCACGGTGCTCTGTCACAGCCGTGCTGGCACATCCCTGGCCCTAGCACGTCCCCAGTGCTGGTGTGATTCTGCCTCTGGCTGTCACCACTGCCCTGAGGTCCCCCCAGCACACAGAGCCCTGCTCTGATAAAGAGTTAAGGCACTCTTGGAGGCGGTTCTGTGAGAACATTTCTCAGAGGGCAGTGCACTTTTATTCAAAATAATTTTCCATTCCATTTATATCTATATCATAGGAGCTGCCTGCGGGGTCTGGATTTTCCATCACCCCAGACCTCATTTCCCTGCCTGGGCTTGACCCCTGCTCAGCTTCCCCAAGAACAAGAAGGAAAAGTTCAATGGGAGCAAAAGGGCTGCAGGGCTGAGCTCCCACTGCTCTGGGCACCCAGTTAGGCTCCCTTTGTTAACACAAGACATTATACATACAGAACATGTACATTTATATGCATATGTTGTACACACACTACATAGGGCTGAATAGACATGTTTATATGTAAATGGGAAGAAATGAAAAGCATTTCCAAGCAAACAGGGCAGGACTGGAGCTCTGAGAACCTGCTACAGTCTGGCCTGGGCTCTGTCATCACCTGTTTTCATACCTTTATACTTGAATTTCAGTAGCAAGGTGACAAAGACAAAAACCAAGATTATCAAGGCCAAAAGAGGGAAAAACTCTTTAGCAGCAGATATGGACAGAGAACCTCAGTGCAGGTATTAATTATTATTATCAGACATGAAATGTGCTTCTGAGTGACATCACTTGATAATGGAGATACTAGGGTTTGCTGCTTGGACAGTGGTGAATTATTCTTTCTGCTAAAAATGCTTTGATTTTAAAATATAATTCTTATTAAAATATTTTTATTATGCTCAGTGACCTGTCCAACCTGGCCTGGCACACTTGCAGGGGTGGGACTTCTGGACACCAGAGTGTGGTATCTCCTTTTAATCCAGGTGCTGCTTTCCCTGGGCAGGGCAGACCTGAGCCCCAGAAATGCACTGAGGTTCCTCAGCTGACAGCCCTGGGACTCCGTGGTTCCCACAGGGCACCCCAGGGATGTGCTCCTGCTGCCAGGGGCTGTGCTTTGTGGGTTTTCCCCAAGGACTGCACTGCCCAGCAGCACCAACTCCCTCATCACAGCTGGAGGCAGAAGAAAAACGAGTTTATAAAATGCCAGATGAGTTTCCCTATAGCTCACAGGGAAGGGCAGCATCTCATGGAAACCCTGGCTGGATTTGCTGCCTCGTCACTCTCAGCTGATGGAGGTTTATCACCAATGTCTGTATCCAGAGTGCACCTCTGAAAGCACTGGAGATGATTTCCAGTCCCCTGCAGGCCTGCAGTGTTAGGAAGCCTCAGTTACCCGTTTCTCCCATTTCCTTTCCCATTTCATTTCCTTCCCACCCAGCTTCCTCCTGCCTCCTCCCAAGGGGCTCCAGGCACTGGAAGTGGCCAAGCTCATGTGAACAGCACTGGGTCCCAGGGACCAGCATGGACAGAGAGCTCCTTCCCTCAACATCCATCCAGTCAGGACGTGTCTCCCATGGGATATTCCACAGCTCCCCTTTCCCAGCACGAGTTACAGAGCTCACATCACAGAACTTGGACTCCTCACACTCATCTTTTTGGTTGCACACCCTGAGAACAGCCACGTTCCACCTCCCTGGCTCCATCAGCATCCTCCTCCCTTTGCTGCCAGGAAGGAACTGCTCCAGCACTGGCTCTGCATGAAACAGCAGTTTCTTGTTTAATTAATGAATTATTTGATGTAATTTTTAGCTTCTGCACCTGCCTACTTCTCTGTTCAGCACACATGTACTGCAATGCCAGGGCTGTGGAACATCTCAGGTACCAAAGCTGACGGCCAGATACAGAAACCCCACACAGAGAGTGCCTGAGGCTGCTTCAGCAAGGACTGACAGAAAAAGAAACCAAAAGGAATGAGTATGGAAAAGTAATGGGCAAAAGCAGGGGAAGGGAAAAGCCAGCAGATGCCTGGGTGTGATGCTGTACACCCAAATGTGACAGGAGCTCCATGGAACACTCCTCTCTCTGGGCCCAGCATGGGCCATTCCTCTGCTAAAATCAGAAACCAAATACTGAGAAACGCATCTGCCATGGCCACAGTTCCACCAGCAAAACACCTGCTGGACTGTGCTGAAAGGGACAAACCTTCCTGTCCTGTGGCCAGCACTGTGACACTGCGAGGGGATCACAGCACCTGATGAGCTACCAACTCCTGAATTTTGTGTGGAGCCTGCTGCCAGCATGCCAGCATCCTCACACCTCACACCTCACACCTCACACCTCACACCTCACACCTCACACCTCACACCTCACATCTCACACCTCACATCTCACACCTCACACCTCACACCTCACACCTCACACCTCACACCTCACACCTCACACCTCACATCCTCAGCCCTGCACATCTCAACATCCCCACAAACCTCGCAGAGCTGGGCAGCTTTGCTGTGGAAACAGGAGCTGATGAGCTGGGATGGCTGGATCCAAACCAGAGACCCAGCGACTCCCAAATGAGCTTTCTGAGGAGCTGGACAAGTGATAATGAGTGCTGACAACATTTCAGTGTCAGCTCACGTCCAGATTTTCACTTACAGCCTCAAAGGAACCCCAACACAGAACTTAAGCTGCACCAGAAACTGCCAAACTTGTAAATTCCTCCCCAGACTGCTAAAGACATTTTAACTGATACTTGCTGAGCTGTCTCAGTCTTCCCTCACTCCATAACAAGTTTTTCCATGATAGAGGTTTTCTGAGCATGCTGGTCACTGCTGACAGCACAGCCCCACAACTCAGATCATCACAGACTGATTTGGGTCGGGGGGGACCTGAAAGATCCTCTCATTCCACTGCCTGCTGTGGCAGGGACACCTCTCTAGATGAGGTGCAGCTCACGTCACTCCACTGCTGCACAGGTGCCACCACAAATCCTCCTGTGCTTCCTGGACAAGACATTGGGGATGGCTGTGGGAGCATCCCTGCAGCTGGCTGCTTCTCCAGCCCCTGATTCACAGAGTTCTGACCTGGCTGCAGCTGCTCCTGGGCTGCCCCTCGCAGGTGCTGAAGTGATGGGAAGTCAGAGGGATTGTTGCCATTCTTGGCAGAGCTCTGTATTTCAGAATTTTCAGTAACTCCACAAGATTCATGAAGTGGAAACAAAAACCAAGTATGTTGCTGAGTGCAGAGGGATCGAGGGACACGAGGACTCACAGCTTGTAAAGCTGATGGTGCCTGGAACCATGAATAACCTCAGCTCTGCTCTGGGTTGGATCCATCCCCAGAGGACGCGGTTTTCCCACTGTCAGGTGCCTGACTGGATGTCAGCCCAGGTGTGTGTGAAGCTGTTCCCTGAGCCACTCTTGCTCCCTGTGGGAAGATCCCCACATCTGCTGCTCCAGATGCAGCTCAGCACAGGAGCTGAGCAAATCACAGGTCGTGTTGTCACCCCAGATTGCAATGGCAGAAGGAAGGGGGGAGCACCCCAATCCCACACCAGCTGTAATGTTTTGCTTTCCTAACTCAAGCCAGCTCAAACTGTCCACTCTTTATCTTCTGGGGCAGGGAAGGGAGTCCTGGACATCTCCTTCCTTCTTCACACAGGGCTTGTCAAGTTGGCAGAGAAATACTAAATACTCCAGACTTCCTAAATGTCAAGGAAATATTTACAGGGCCCACTTGTGCTGAGCTGAGCCGCCAGCCCCAAGGGCAGACCTGCACCCTCGCCTGGTCCTGCCTGGCATGCTCAGAGCAATCCATTTTATTAAACATTTGTGGTTTTCCTGCTGAAAAACCCAGTGGAAGATTAATGCCAAAAAGTGTCTCCTCTGGGGCTGAAACTGTCAGGGAGCCAGGACACAGGGAAGGACGGAGCCTGCCTGTCTGTTCCTTCCTAGAGCTTTCCAGGCAGAGAGATCAGCCCCAGCCTGGCCAGGACTGCAGCAGGGCTGGGGGATCTGGGCTTGTGCTGGCTGTGCTCTGCGACACAAGAAAACTTCAGACTCTCACTTGTGAACATTTCACCAGCAAATAAATTAATAGAAGACCTTTTCCCGTGTACATTGTTTTTTTTGGTGTTTTTTGCTTTAAAACAGGATCGGTATGGTGTCCAAATTTCTGCAGGCTGCAGTCACAGCTTCGCAATGCCTGCAGCTGCTGAAATGCTGTGCTAGGCATGGAACTTGGCTGGGGCCAGAGCTCAGCTGCTGGGGCTGGAGCAGCTCCGTGCTGCCATCCTGGCTCAGCGGTGCCTGTCCTGGCCGGACACTGCCCCGGCCCTCTGCTACCTCCAGCTTCACCCGTTACACCTTAATGAAGGTTTTCTAATGAGCTGTTTAAACAGTAATTAGAGGCCACCCCTGAAAAGGGAGATAAGTCTTGTGGGTATCTTGCCCGGCAAGAAAGGACTTGATAAGAAAGAAGTGAATGATTTTCTTCTGGGATCAATTCCAAGGAGCAATTATCCCCTTGATACAACGCTGTTTAATCAGGAGCAGGCTGAAAAAAGACTTGAGGTGGCAGGCAGAGAATGGGCCACTTTCCCAGCATTTTGCAAGGGAAGGCTGGAGGCTTTATGCCAGTACCTGAGATAGGAGATGGTCCAGGTAGTGCTGAAAGCTCATTTGATTTACACAAAATAATCATCAATGTTTCTTTTTTAAAAGCTTCATATAGATGGAATAATCGTCAGCTTTGCTTCCTGATGGGTTCCCATGGCAGCTGTTCAAGGGGTCTAGGTGTCATTTAATTGCAGGTTTAATTGCAGGTTTAATTGCAGGTTTAATTGCAGGTTTAATTGCAGGTGCTGGGCTCCAGTGCCTGAAGGCTGACCAGGAGCTCGGCGTGTCCTGGCTGTGTTGGACAGGATGATTTGCTTTGGCTGGAGTGGTTCTCCCTCAGCAATTACTGCAAACACATGAGCTGAGCAGTGACAATGGTGAGGGACGAGATGATTCACAGTCTTGGCTGGAAACTGCCTGGTTATCCTCTGATGTTGTCAGAGAGTTAAGTAAGCTCGAGCATTTTAATAGGCTTATTTTCTCACCATTCTACTGCCTCAGGTGATCCTTTGTGTTGCAACACAAAATACAGTATCATGGGATTATTAAAGAAAGAGAAAGGGCCATGCTCAGACCATGGCCTTTGTCTGTCACCCTCTGCCAGTGCCAGTATCTGCTGGGGATGCTGGCACAGGGTGCACACAGCAAGAGATGCAGAGAGGTTTGGCAAAGGGCAGAACTGACAGCCAGGAGGGATTGTTTTAAGGCTGGAGCATTATTCACTGCCTGTGGCCAGGAGAGAGAAGTGACAGGGACTGAGCCTGGTGCCCACATGGGCATGGAGAGCTCCATGGTGCAGCCCTGGCAGCACGTGGCCCTTCAATCTCTGCCAAAGGCACAAGGAGCCCTGCAGAGCTGTGCTCTGCCCTGGGGACAGATCACAGCCCTGGAAGGGACTGTGTGAGCCAGGCTGGCCTCTGGTCCCACACTGCCTTGTCCCCTAGGCCTGACAGGAACTGAGATGGAATTTTTCTTCCACCAGGACAAGGTGTGTAAAAATGTTTTCTGGGGGATTTAGAGCCTTCTTCTAATTTGCAGACTGGCTTCACTCGTGGCACTTTGCACCTTCACTGCTGATGCTCTTGGCTCAGCTCCAGTCTCTCCTCCCCTGCCCAGGAATAGCAGGAACAGCTCCTGGCCCCTCTCCACAGCCCCCCACTGCAAGAGCTCCTCCTGCATCACAGCATCTTCATTTCCCTGAGCTGCCTGCAGATTTCCCTGCAGCTCCCCTCTGTCTGTTTGGGACCAGAACTGGTCACTAATCACACAGGGATACATCAGGGAAAGGCCCTTCCAGCCCAGGGAAGGGCTGGGAAGGACCCTCAGTGGGCACTGATGCTCAGGGTACAGCTTCATGGTGCAGCACAGCCAGCCCCAAAGCACCCTGCTGCCAAAGGGACATTTCAGGAGCTCCACCTTCCCTGAACCCTTCCCTGCTGCTTGCTCGCATCCTTGGGCTGGTCCTGGCACAACCTCAGATCCCACAGCAGCCATTCCCCCTGCAAACATGGAAATATTCCTCCTTTTTCTGGTGTTGCAGAGCACTGAAGCAGCTCCCTTGCTCGTGAGAGGAGCCTCCAGAGAGCAGAGGTTCAGCAGAGCTCACCTGGGAGTGCCGAGGTGGGGCAGCAGCAGTGAGTTAAGTGAGTCAGGTAATCCCCTGAGATCACATCCTGCCAGATGGAAAGGACAGCAGGGCACAGAGAGTCCTCCCCAGCCTTCAGGAACAAACATGCTCAGCACACCGGGGACACAGGGACCACGCCACAACCTCCCCCAGCCGAGGCAGGGCTCTGCAGCATCATCCCACAGCAGGCTCTGGCTGCAGCCAGCATCACCCAGGAGCCCAGCACTGCTCCCCTGCTCTCCTCCCTCTGCCCACCTCAGGAGCTCCAGGGCTGGCTCTGGAGCCTTTCGTGTGGCTGAGTTTGCTGGACTCTGTCATCTCCACCCCAGATCAGAAATCCAGCTGCACATCTCCCTCTGCATCACTCCTTCACTCCCTCATTCAATTACATTCCTTGTTTTCTGAAGGGACTCCTGTTCTCTGTGTGCAATTTCCCCCAACTCTCTTGTTCTGACGTTGTTCTGATGATTTCCAATTACACGTAATCACCACATTTCATTAGCAATTTGTGTGTTTTGTGCCATGACCATTAAAAATGACAAACAACAAGGCCAATTTTTGAGAAGCCAATCTAGCACAGTCCTCACAGCCCAGCATTTTCCTCTCCCAATGTATTTAATATTCTCCCTTACTGCAGACCAGACAACTGAGATGTATCTTGTCTGCTTTGTCGAGAAGTTCAGGTTTTTTTATCTAGTCTGGCATCGTTTACTTGCAGAAAATCTGTATCTCATCTTATCCATTTTCCATGTTCTTAATTATTCTCTATTTTAATCTTTATTCTGAAGCTTTGCATACTCTCAAATTCAGACTGACAGACACCTACATGCCAAGAACACCTTTTCCCACCCAAATGCACAGGCCTTGTTTGCTGTTCTCCAACGAAACCACCCAACCCCTGAGCTTTGACAGATTTTTTACAAACCCTTCTTCCATGGCTTCAGTTTTGTGTGAACCCTTTCTCATTCCTGCAGGAAAAGCTAGCTGTTCCCACCTGTTTCCATGCTCAAAGCTCCTTGCCTGCTGATTCCCTGTTGGCTGTGGCACTTCCCATTCCCAGGCACTTGTCCCCCTGCTCTCTCCCCTTTGGCCAGTGCTCCCAGTGCCACCAAAAACATGGGGAAAGCTTTCATGTTGTTATTTCTGGAGCTATAGATTATCCTATGTCTCCATCCTATCCTCAGCACATACCAGCCCCACTTCTCCTTTCCTGCTTCCCCTTTCATTTATGTCTGGACAGTTTCCAAGAGTTGTGCAACCCAATCTTTGCTATTTCCTTCAATAACCTTGGCAAGGTTGGATTTTGCCACACTTTCAGACTTGCCTGCTTCACAAAAATTGCAAAAATTCCTTTTCAGTACTGTTTCTTTCTCTGTTGCCTGTGGACTCCCTGACGTCCCTCAGCAGCACCTTCTCTTCCCAGCCCTGGCCCGGAGCCCTGTCCCTGTCCCTGCAGCCCCCGTGGCCCTTCCACGGGCACGGGAAGCACACGGAGCTCGCTGCTGGCAGGAGGGAGCTCTGCTGACTCTCAGCTCTCCTGGCTGCAAGGCCACAGCCATCCTGTTTGTGTGGAGCCTTTCCAGGAGGGGTCTGATCCCACCTCGGAACCGGCAGAGGGAACGGGGAGCTTCCAAACCTGCTCAAAGTCCCCATCCCACACCTGGCCAGCTTGGGTGGGTGCTTGTGTCCACCCTGTGCAGCTCCAGGGGCCAGGCCAGATTCCTGGAATCTCACAGGAATTGATAACCATCACTATTATTTTTAGTTCTTTCCTTTCAGCCCCTCTCCAAGGCAGGCTGAGGCTGTGTGAGCTGCGCAGCACCGAGCGCCTGAAGCACAAACCCACAAATATCCACGAAACTGGAGGAAAGAGGTAGGTGGGAGGAGGGAAACCCTTGGAACTTGCCCTGGGAAACAGCTCTGTGCCAGATTTCCCCGCTGCAGGAAGAGTGCCCCAGTCACCACCAAAGGCTTTCCAAGCCACAGGGTCCTGCCACACCTCGGCTCGTGGATGCCCCGGGTCTCCCCAGGCAGGGGGCAGATCCCTGGGAGCAGGGACAAGCCTGTCCTGCCAAAAGCTGGAGCCTTTCCTGCACAGCTCTCCCCTCCAGAGGAGACACAGGAGCCTCAGGTGTCTGCACGCTCCAGCCGCAGGCTCATGGTGCACCAGGCTCGGAGTTTTGCTACCTGAGGAGGTTTTACCAGAGAGGAGCAAATGAAAGTGCTTCAAAAGAGGACTAGAAACACTGCAGCTCTTGGAACAGCTCCAGCCTTGGCTGGGAAGCTGAGACATGCCTTGAAGGAGATGAGAATCCCCTTGGAAGATAATCAGAGATTTCGAGTCTCTCCTACTTCCTCCTGTTTACAAAGGGAAAGCAGAAAGTCGTCTCTCCACCCCCACCCCACACAGCAGCCTCTGCTCACGGCAGGGCTGAGGAACACCTCGATGGGAGGCTCCAGACTGCTCTTGGAAACGGGGGGAGCAGGCTTTGGCTGCAGGGCAGTTTCCAAAGCCCTGCCATGGTCAGGAGCAGGACAGTGAGGCGCTGTCCAAAGGCTCCTGGAGCTCTGGCAGCCTCAGTGCCCATTCCTGGGGAGCCTGGGCAATGCCAGCACCTCTGGGGGAAGAACCTTGCCCTGATCTCCTGCCTGACACCCCCCTGGCCCAGCTGCAGCCGTTCCCCCAGGTCTGAAGCTGCAGATGATGCTGAGGTCCCCTCTCAGAACCCCCCTCTCCTCTCTGAACAAGACAAGTGATCCCAGCTGCTTCTCACACGGCTTCCCCTGGGAGAATTTAACAGCCAGAGTTAACAGCTCCATGCGTGCCTAGGGGACATCCCTCCCTCTCCATGCATTCCCCTTCACTACCTTAACTGAATAACAAACCCCAAACATGTCTCACAACCTCAAGCTCCTGCAACTCCTGGCAAATGCAGTAAATCTAATGTGGAACTTCCACACCCAGCAGCAGAGGAATGAAACAGCAGCAGGATGCAGGTGGCTGGACCTGCTCTGTGCTTCATGACCAGAACAAAACCCTTCTCTGCAAAATGCTGGGGCATCCCAGTAAGAGCTCTTGGCTGGAGAAATCCAAGCAAAACCCCCAGAGCAGCTTATGGACCTGGGATGCTTGCACAGAGGCTGTCCCTAGTGCCATTTCCTCCTGGTTTGAACCTCACACTGCATCTTGTAGGTAGCAAAATCCCTCCATTCACAAAGTCTCAGGGCCTTTGGGCTATGTCCATGTTGGACAGAAAAACAGAATCAGATTCCTCAGGAGAAGTCAGACACAAGCTCAGGGAATAACTGGAGCCTGATGATATATTATAGCAACAGTGATGTTTACATAAAGCAGCAGAGGTCACACACTGACTAAATAACTTGGTCTGAGGGCAGCCAAGAGACACACACAGCCTCCCTGGCACCTTGCAGGGCCCAGAGCCATCGCTTTAACTTCACAGGCTTCAGTTTCCCTGTTCCTACCAGCAGCTATAGGAACCTGGTTATCTTCCAGAGGCACAGAGAGACATCATTACCAGTGGCAAGAAAGTGGCTCGAGAACCTCCAAGGGCTTGAGCAACACCAGAGGTTACTGCATGCAACCTGAGCTGCACTAGGCAGCCAAGCACTCAGCCAAGAGGGAAAGTTCAGTCCCTGCTGCCAGCACTTGGCAGACTGAGGGAGCACTGGCTGAGGCTGCTCAGCCCAGCTGTGCTACCTTGGACCTCTCCCAGCTCCCACAAACACAACTGTGAGAGGAGGGAGAGAGGCTTCAAGTGCTGCAGATTCCCTTGGCACTGCCGTGGGAAGCTTCCAGCTCTCTCCACTGCTCCCATCAAGAACTCTTTGTCAGCCAGGAGGCTCTTCCAGCACCAGTGAACAGAGACAGAGATCCATGGCAAGGCAGGAACATCAGCACACAGGCTGGAAAAGGCTTGGACACCCATTTTCCCATCAAAGGAAGCACAACGTCCTCCCTTTACCCAGAGATGCAGAGACACAGTCACACTGCTCCCCTAAACCCCCGGCTGCCCCGTGCCTGTCCCGTTCCCAGGCGCTGCTGGGCTCTCCCAGGGCTGAGTAAGGACTCAGACATGCAAATCCACAGGCGAGCGTGTGCGTGTTGCAGCACGGAGGAGGCTGCTCAGCTCAGGGACTTGGCTCCTCCTGGCAACAGCATCAGGGAACAGGCCCATCAAATACCTAAGTCTCCAAATATTTTATTTTGATCCACAAGTCTGGCAAGATCTTCTGTGAACATCCACTTGGTTGGGACTACATGGGCATTGGAGGAAGAAGGGGGAGTGGTAGGAAGTCAGGGACAGACTTGAGCTTGGGCTTGGGTTCGGGAGGACTTTCACTCTTTCTAAATAAACATGGAACCCTTGACGTTTAAGGACAAAAAGCTTTTGTACTTGTGGCTCTTGGTTTGTGTGTTTGAGCAAAGGTTTCTTGGACATCTGCCAGCCTGACTGAAAAACTGAGGGTCGGTAAGAAGGTGAAGGCATCCCACCTGGCACAGATCAGAGCAGGGCAAGAGGTGCCAGCTGGAAAGATGGGATGGAGCGAGACACATCCAATTTTGGCTACAAAACTTCAGAGAACCACAGAATACCCCATTCCTGGAAGTGCTCCAGGTCAGGCTGGATGGGGCCTGGGGGAACCTGGGACAGTGGAAGGTGTTCTTGCCCATAGCAAGGGGTAGAATGAGATGAGCTTTAAAATCCCTTCTAAAGCAAACAAGTCTGTAATTCTGTGATTCTTTGTGAGGTAACTGGAGAGACATTGCTCAGCTCAGCACCCAGAACATCACCTGTGTGGGACATGGACCCAAGACAGCCTTGTTTGCTCAAGTGCCAGTTTGTGCATGGCACTGGTGGCTGGTGCTGGTGAGCACTGGGACAGCCCCTGGTACCTGCAGTGCCTGTAATGACTCTGCTAAGCACAGCACCTTTGAACCCAAGCTGTCAGCACAGGCACACAAAAATGGGAACTGGCTGTTCATACATCCAGGGCCTGGATGAACCAGAAATGGGATGTAAGAAAAGGGAAAGCAGCAGGCCAGAGTCTCTTTCCAGGAAAAATACAGAGAAGTCCATGGATGTAAAGAGCTGAGAAGAGCTGAGACAGTGGGAACATGAAATCAGCCAAGTGAGATATGAAATCCAAAGGAGGTCCCGGTGGGGAGGAGAGGAAAGCTCATGCCAGGGTGACAACAGCTGCAGCAGCCACACTGCAAACCAGGGCAGCCACAGCTCCAGAGAGGTGTGGGACCAGGAAAGGGCTGCCACTGGGATCCCAGAACCCTCCAGTTGGGTGCACTTTGTGATTATTGACCTTACAGAGGGAAGCCCAGGCTGAGGAAGTAAGCTCCTTTATTCCATGTCTCCATAAGAAATGCTGGTTATTTCTGCTGAATTCGGCTGCTTTCCTTCCCTTCCTGCCCAGAGTGCAGTGAAGCCCAGAGCCATGTCCAAGTCTCAGCTATGGCTCCATGGAATGGATTATTTATTTCTGCAGCTGAACAGAAGATACATCACTGATACAGAGACATTTGGATGACCCTCAATCCTCTCTATTCTTCTTTCCTCACTTTTTTTAGGTGTACAGGGCAGCAGCAACAGGCAGATGGTTTCATTATTTGGGAAACCCTCTTGGCACACACACTCAACAGGTTGGACTCGAGTGACCTCTCATTCCTCACTCAATGTTGCACATTTCTGTAGCTGTCTCATATCTGGAGGGAAAATCTTTGTTTTCCTACCAGCCTTGGAGTTTGTACATTTACATTCTCCCAAACCCAAGAAGAAGCAAGGAAAAGCTTGAAGAGGTAAGGGGATGGACAGTGATTCCACAGTAGCATGACCACACCATCATCTCTCCAGCTAAACCTTCCATCTCCACCCAGGCTGCTCACAAGAACCTCTGGGGAAAGGTCTTGTTTTCCCTGCCTGCTCACCTGTTGGACAGCCACATCCTGCCTGAGTTGTTCAAAATGATGTTTCCCTATGTGACCCCACCAAGGTTTCACAGAAGCACAGTCTGATTTGGGTTAGAAGGGACTGTAAACTCATCCCATTCTATGCCCTGCTGTGGGTAGGGACACCTCCCACTGTCCCAGGCTGCTCCAAGCCCTGTCCAACCTGGCCTTGGACACTCCCAGGGATCCAGGGGCAGCCCCAGCTGTTCTGGGCACCCTGTGCCAGAGCTCACCACCCTCACAGGGAAGAATTATATCTTCCTAATGTTTCTTTCAGTCATTCCAGGAATGACAGGCCATGTTCAAACCAGACCCTGGTTCAAAGGAGAAAGGTGAAAGTACAGATATTAGAACTTTAGCAATCAAGATCTCCAGTACTTTCAGTTAATAGAGCAGGGATTTTGTGGAGCTGGGCACTCAAACCTCACCAGGCTCCACACCACGTCAAGTCCCTGATGCAGGTGAGCTGCTGGAAGTGGCCAAGGGAGGCAGGGCTGTGCTGGGACAAGGGTGCTGCTGCTGCAGGCCTGGCACTGAGGGCTGGCCCTGGCAGGAAGCCGTTTGTCTGCGAGGCAAGGAAACAAGGAGGGTTTGGAGACGGCAATCCCATGCAGCTTCTCACTGATTTTCCCAGCTGCTGATCCAAGAGCGCCTGTGTTTACTTCCAGCCTTCCTCTCTGCTCCGCTGCCAAGCAGCCTCGCTGACCGGACACAAAGTGCTCCACCAGGAAACGCGCTGGGCTGGATCAGATAAAAAAGCCATTGCACAGAGACACTGGTGCCATTAACCCTGCTCTACCTGGTCCCAGCACTGTGGCAGCACAGCCAGCCTTGCTCACTGCCCACTCTCTGCTCCCACGATAGAAGTTGCTGTCCCTGGGGCTGATTCCAGCTTCTGTCACACTCCTGTGTGACAACCTGGCCTTGGACAATTCCAGGGATGGAGCAGCCACAGCTTCTTTGTCCAGCCTGTGCCAGGGCCTTACCACCCTCACTGTAAAAACTTCTTCCTTGTAAGCAATCTAAATCAACCCTCCTTCAGTTTAAAACCACTACCCAAGAATTACACAGAATATGGTCAGGAAGATGCTCAGTATGGCAGAAGATGGTCTTGCTGCAGCAGAGCCATCAGCAGTTACAGACCTTAAACCCTAGCAGACCTTGCTACAGTTTGTTTTTAAAGAGCTCCTGCCCATTTGAGGCCAGACATTTGTTCCCAGAGCATCCCCTGACCAGTATTTAGGAAAAACTTCTTCATGGAAAGAGCTGTCAAGCCCTGGAACAGGCTGACCAGAGTCACTGGTGGAGTCACCTTCCAGGGTGGATGTGGCAGTTTGGGTTAGTGGGCTTGGCAGTGCTGGGGGAACAGTTGGACTTGATGATCTCAGATGTTTTTCCCATGGTGATTCCATTATTCCGTGTCCCCATAACTCCTCACAGTGAGGGTGATGGGGAGGGGCAGCACACAGGAGGGCTTGGAGGGAGCTTGGAGAGGAGATGCACATCCCTGAGGTGTGGGCTGGATGCCTTGGTCCCTGCAGCTGGAGCTGCCCAGTGTGCAGCACAGTTCAGTGCAGGCTGGGGACTGGGAGAAATGCAAAACTGCAGCCCGAGAGCAGAGCTGAGCTGGTGCTGAGCCGTTCCCTTACGGGCTCCAGGGCTGGTTCTGTGAGGACACGTCCGTGCTGGGTCCGTGTGTCTGTGCTGGCTGGCTGAGTCAGAGCCTCGTATCGCCCTTTGCAGGCAGCTGCAGTTTCCTCCAGACCTCAGTGGAGTCGTGAGGAGCCGGCACTGGCTCCCCTGGGGCTGCCCACTGTCCACCCTGGCACCGAGTCAGGAATGTGTGCGCTGCCGGGCGATCGCCACCCAAAGAAAGGGAAAAGCTGCCTCCTTGTTTTTCCTGCTCCAGCCCCTCTCCCACCTCAGTGGCTGGGAACAGCAGGGTCCAGTCCGGCTCAAGGTTACGTCCTTCTGCTGCTGGCCCCAGGCCAGCGAGCGTGAGACTGAGCAAGACACAATAACACGGATGTCAAACACCAGATCCCTTCCCTGCAGACCCAGGCTGCTGTGCAGGAGCACTGGGAGGGATTAGCAGAGCAGGAATAGCAGTTGGACTGAAGTATGGCAAAGCTGTTAAATAGATTTTTTTTATTCAAGTATTCAAGCAAAGGGAGCCTCCTACCTCTGCCCAGACAGGTGTTGGTGCAGAAGTTCTACGGGATCAGTAATTCTGCTGCTCACAGGGATGGGGTTCTCTGCAGAGCCTGGGCACAGCTTGCTTTAAGCCAAGGAGACAGGAGGGGTGTCTGGGGCTGCAGCTCGGCCCTTGATTTTGGCAAGAAGCTGCACAAGATTCCATCCATTTTTAACAGGATTGGTTTCACAGAGATAGTCCTGACTGGCTTCGGGTCAGGTGTGTCCAGCTCTGCCAGCTGAGGTTGTGGAAGCAGCAAACATCATCCATTCCTCACTTGGTACCATGGTAGGGACCCAGGATAGAGCTGGGACCCAGGACAGAGCTGGGATCCTGGGCAGAGCTGGGATCCTGGGCAGGGATCCTGGGCAGGGCAGGGACCCAGGGCAGGGCAGGGATCCCGGACAAGCCCTGGCTCCTGGCTCTGGGCTGTCTGGAAGTTCTGCCTGTTCCCCTTGGTGTAGCTCAGCTCCGCTCACCCCTTCGGGAGGGCTCGGGAATGGGGATCCAGGGTCCCGGCAGCAGCAGCCAGGGAAGGAAACCAGGCCCGGGACACTTGCAGATGGGACAGGAAGGGATTACACATATCCCACCACTCCAAACATGTGTCCCCCTCGAACAAAGCCGTTCCTGCCTCTGTGTGCAGCCAGGGCTGGGAACAGGCTCCCAGTTGCTCTGGGAACGCTGTGGATCACTTTCCCACTGTCAGCACCTGCTCAGAGGTTAGTTCCTATGACCTTCAGGGTAATGCTGTATCACAGTTTTACTGCCCTGAGAAAGAGATGGGGATGATAAACCAGGGTGAGGAGCCCTGTTCCTCCCCCTGATCCCCCCGGACGCCCGGGCCTGTCCCACGAGCCGAGTCCCCTGAGGGCGGCCTGCGTGCTCTCTCTCCCATCTAACTGCAGACCAAGCAAGAATAATATGGACACGTATTTTTAGCAGCAGAAAATTATTTCTCTTACAGAAGGAATATTTCCATGCTGGGCTTTTTCCCTTCCCTTATCACAGATTGTATATTTAGAGCGTGAGAACTCTACCTCGCACAAAGAGCCGCTGCCAAACCCCGTGCTGAGGCCGGGAGCCGCTGCTGGCCTCTCAGACCTGCCCCTTCTTGGGAGCAAACCCCCCATCTCCACTTGACAAGTGGGAACTGCCAAAGGGAGAGCAGAGTTTGGGATATTGTGTGAAAAGAAAGGGGAAAGGCACTCTGGAGAGCTATCAATCAGCACGTTTGGGAAGTTGTGGCTGCAGAGCTGTAGGAAACACGGGGCAGGCCCTGACAGCCACCAGCAGCAGCTCAGGCTTCACCGCTCCCCCTCTGGCTGCAGGTGCACAAGGGACCCCGAGGGACAGCTGGAACAGTTGGGGACATCCCCAGGGCCATCTGGCTGCTAAAACACACTGCACTTGCCAGCAGAGTATCTCACCCAAAGAGTGGCCTGTAAAAGCCTGCCCTGCACAGAGCCTGTGAATGAAAGGCCATGGGTGCTCAGAGCCCCTTCCCACCACGGATGCCAGGTTAAATGGAGTGGGGTGACAAACCACAGCACCCTCTGCTTCCCCATGCTGGAGGCTGGGCACCCTGCCTGCTTCCCTTCTGCTTCCCTGCCTCCCTGGCCGTGCTGGGGATGCTCTCTGGCAGGGAGGCACAGCCAGCCGGCAGCCCTGGGCTGCAGCTCTGCAGGTTTCTCATTCCTAGAGAGGAGGCTGATTTCACAGCCCAACCGTGGCAAACGTCTCTGCCATTTTTGGAGTTTGTCATGGATGAGCTGCTGGATCCACACGCCCTGCTCTGAGAGGGAGTGACACAGACCAGCTCCTCATGGTCCCAGCCCCTCCCCGTGGCCCCTCTAAGGCAGATTTAACGCATTTCAAACAAAAATGCATCAAATGCTGTATTTCCACACTGAACACGGGCATTTCACGGTCTGGGTGACTTTCATGACATCAAGATTGATACGGACCCTTAATCATAGGTAACAGTTGCTGGATGCAGCCCCAGGATGAGGACTGGGCATCTTGGATGCCTGCCTGGATTCTCCCCTCTCAGCCTGGCCCTGTTTATTTTCTTCACATCTCTGCCTGGGCATCATTCTCCCAATGAGAACAAGCTGTCGAGTCATCAGGCTTCTTGCAAATGGTGCCCTGTGCCTTCTCATGTGGCCAGCACAACTCCAGCAGCAGCACGGCAATGGAAACAGATCTGTCTGCTCCAGCACTCATTCCTCATGGACAGGGGCTGTGGTGTGCAGGCAAAACCTGCATCACACGCACTGACCCAGGCATGCTGCAGTCATTTCAGACAAGGATGACACCACCCAGTAAAGACATCTGCACTGCAACACAGGGTCTTAGAATCACAGAATCCTTAAGGCTGGGAGAGCCAAACACACACAAAACTCTGCTCAGTGGCTCTTCTCAAAGTAGAGGCTCTCAGGAGAGCCCAGGAAATGAGGGATGGACAGAGATGGGAACTGCTGGCTGCTGAAAGTCCGAGGTTAAGGGACAAAGGAGACTGGAAAGCATTTACACATTTCTCATGACCTGAATTTCCAAGAAAAGTGGCTTGGCAGGGACCAAGAGGCTGAAACTGAAGCCCTGGGTTCATCCTGGAACAGGGATCTGGATGGTCTGGGCTCCTTTGAAGCAGCGAGTGGCCAGGCTGAGGCAGTGGGCAGGGCTGTGGATGAGGGAGCTTTGGCTGGCAGAGCAGCCCAAGGCCAGGCAGCATTTCAGCAACCAAGGAACCCCAGCTGCTCCTACCCAACATCTAGAAAAATGCTTCACATGGGGGTAGGGGAGGGGGAAGCAAGAAGTGGTAGCCAAAAAGTAGAAGGAAAAGCAGATGCATATTTGGGACAGGGTTTGAATTGAAAACCCAGACAGTGGGAGTGTTAAAATGAGATTTCCAGGCAGATTCCTTCTCCCCTGTGTGACCAGGAAAAAACCATCCCATACTGGGAGATGCATGTCCACACACATCTCCCTTTGGATATTTCCAAACCTGTTTCCCACCTGTGTGGAGGGAAGGTCCATTCCACTGGCACTGCTCTTCCCTTCTTATCTTCTTATTGTGATGTTAACACCTCAAGCACATTTTAGCTGCTTGGGAAGGCAGTCCCTGGGCACATGCTCCAAGGGCCAGGAGGAACAGCAAGGCTCCGCGGGGCCATGCCCCTGTGCTGCTGTGGTCACTGAGGGGTATGAACTCAGGAAACACCCAGAATTAAGCCTGGATGTTTCAGGTTAAGCCTGAAGGCTGGGTGAAATAAAAGGAATGTTTTTGCTGCTGAACTCAGCTGTGCAGGCAGAGCTGGTGTGAAAATTCCTGGTGTGAGGGTGGAGAGCCCGAGCCAGCCTGCTGAGGAGCGGCAGGGACAGGCTGGGGATGTGCTGGTTTTTGGATGTGCTGAGGGAGCAGGATGAGGGCACAGCTCCTGTCCCTCTCCTGTCTGGCCGGCCGAGGCTCACGGCTGCAGCTGCAGCAGGAACCAGCTGGGCTGGATGGCAGGAGAGGAGCAGGAAGGATTTCCAGGAGGAGAGGCCGAGAGGGAAGCAGGGCTCTCATGAGATGGAAGAGTCTGGGGAAGGTTTCCTGTGATAACCATCACTGCTGGGGTTACTCTGTGGCAGAGGACGGCGAGGGGGAAGGAGGGATCACGTTCTCTGTGAAGAGTGTTCAGAAAGGATCAAGAGAGAGAAATCAAGGTGTTGAGATCCAGTCCCTGTACAAACAGTCCCTGGCACTTTGGGCTTGAGTACCTTCTGCACTCCAGCCTGCAGGAGCCTCCAGGCAGCACAGACGGGAGAGAAAAGCTTAATTCAACGTAAAGCAGACAGGTGTGATCAGCAGCACCTTGCACTGTGCCTGGCTCTGGGGTTCATTTATGCTCCACTCAATTGCTCCGCAGACAATGACCTTTCCTTGCTGAGGATCTGTTGTTTCACTTGTCCTGCCATGGCAGCAGCCTGATGGATGAATGTAAGGATCATATCCAGCAGTTCACTCTGGATTTTCCCTGCTGCACCACCAGATCCTTGCTGACATGCAAGTTAGGAAAATCCCATGCAGTCTCCAGCACATGAGACCCCACGGGGCAGGCACCAAGGGACTATTCTCTTTCTGGAAGGATGAGAAACTCGTTACCCCTGCAGATGGCCTGGCTCTTCCAGGCCTCTCGCCTCCAATGCCAGCCCAGCAAAGGCCACGGGCTCGCTGAGATTACAGCTATTGGAGTTTATGAGGTTACATAAAGCATTTACAGTGGGTGCATTAATAACACAGTGGCTTGTATTTATGGCTGCTGCATGTCCACTGCAGAGCAGGGGTGACTCCCAGGCTTAGCTGAAGCCCGTGTGCTGCTTTTTGGATGGCTTCCATCAACATCAACAGCTGGGCTCTGCAGAGTGGCCAAGGGCAGCTCAGATGTCGTGTCTGTGCTCCAGCACCCACCCACGGGCTCGCTCCAGCCCTGGAGAGTGAAGGGCTGCTCCCACTAGGATGGGGCTGTGGCTGTAGGAGGCAGGAGCTCGGAGCCAGCACGGCTGTGGTTTCCCAGCTCTCTCCTCCTGCCTGCTGCACCCATCACCATCTGGCCTCCAGCACCTCACATCGCAAAGGATCTCCTTTATGAGAGTAAATGAAAGGTGTGATTGGCAAGGAGAGACATTTCCAAAGGCAAGGAGCAGCCTGCCCGTGTGGGAGTGGGGAGGGGGTGGCAGCAGGATTCCCTGAGCACGGGGCAGGGTATCCACATGGTCCCTGCTTCCCTCAGGATGGAGGAACAACAACAGGAAGAGAAAAGAACCCACTCAGACGAAAAATAAACAGACCAGCAAGATAGTGAAGGCAAAAGTTGCTAATTAACCTCAAGTTGCCTCAGAAAGGGCTCCAAGTGGAGAACTCCCTCTGCAAGGAGAGCAGGCAGCTGCCACAGCCCCGCTCTGCTGCACTGCAGCTCCTGGTGCTGCTCTCCTCTCAGCAAGCCTGAGCTGTCCTGGCTGTGAAAGCAGGAGTCAGCAATCTGGAAAGGACCAACACTTGCTCTTCCCTCAGACCAAGCCTTGTTTGGGTTCCACAAGGACGGGCTGGAGCCTTTGGTGCCCCCAGCAGAGACCCTTTCCCTGCAGTGTGTGGAGCATTGGCTGTGCTCCCCCAGAGCAGCAGTGCACCCCAGCAAAGCTCCCTAAACTCCTGCAGCACTGCTAAACCCAGCCCAGCCCAGCCAGCAGCCCCTGCAAGGAGCATTTCATACTCCACATGATCGGGAGATCTACGGGAGGGGATGAAGCCCAGCTCCCTCAGGCCAAGGAAATAAATGAGGGAGAAGAATTAAAGTGAGTGCTCAAACCCAAGGGCCAGTCAGGAACAATCTGGGCTCCTTGGAGCAGGAAATGACACTCACTGAGCATCTGGGTGCATGTCAGGAGTCAGACATCAGCTTCACAGGATGATTGTATGTGACAGGGCTGCTGTGGGCTCTGGACACCAGAAGCCCCATTGCAGGCACTGCAGCCCCAGAGCAGCTGCCATTCTCCTGCAACACACTCTTCTTTCTCCACCAAAGGTCCTCAAAAACCAGCTGAGGTGTTGGATTTGGCTGCAAACCAGGGCAGGTTTTCCTGTGCAGCATGCAGTGAAGCTCAGGGATGTGATCTCCCTGCTTGGCCTGGGAGGTGCCAGGCTGCCTCTGCTCCAGCCACATCCAGCTGTGTCTGGGGTAATTGCCATCCTGCAATGCTGGAGACAGACAGGGACTTGTAGCAAGTCACTCACATCCCCTTGTGCCTCAGAGCTCATGGAAGTTGTCTGGTTGTGAGGAGTCCAAACCTTGGGGACATAAATGTCACCACAAGGATCCTCAATGGCAAAGGCAGCCTCTGCACTTGCTTCAAAATGATCTCAGCTGAACTCCAAGAAACATTTCATGTAAGCACTCACAGCCCTTTAACTATTCAGATCAAACTCATCTCAATCCTACATCAATGTCCCTGGGATGGGACACTCTGGGATGGGACACTCTGGGATGGGACACCCTGGGATGGGACACTCTGGGATGGGACACCCTGGGATGGGACACCCTGGGATGGGACACCCTGGGATGGGACACCCTGGGATGGGACACTCTGGGATGGATGACTGCAGCCTGCAGGAGCTGCTCCTGGAGCCTGCCATGGGCAATGGGATCCCTTTTCTCTTCTGCCAGTTCACAGTGCTGAGGTACCAGAGTGACCCAAGCAAGGTAACCAAAAGGGACAGTTTAGAGCAGGACAGTAAAGCAACAGATAATGGGAAAAACACCCAACTCTGGAGAAGCAACAAACAGGGAACTGGCTGTCCCACCTGGCAAACGAAGCTTGGACACTTCAGGGACTCTGGAACACAGTCTGCCCATAAAGGGGCCCTGACAGAACACCCTGAATGTTCTGATTTATACAAACATATAAGCTATCAAAACCTCATCAAATTTTAAATGCTCTAAAAGTATTTTAAAGCTTTCTGGGATAGTTTAAACTCTCCCCAGGAAACACCCATTGTCTGAGCCAGCCTGCTCTCTCCTGTCCCCTCCTGAGACCAGAGTGTCCCATTTGCCTCTGCCACTGAGGAGATCCCGCTCACAAACCCAGCAATGCAGGGGCTGGCACATGAATTTAAGGGTGCACTGAGGCCTCCCTGTGCTAGGGAGGGCTCTGCTCCATCTCCTGGGGTACACCACAACTCTGCTGAAACATTATCCAGCACTACATCATCTTCCAGTTTAAAAAAAGCACTAAGAAAATAAGGAAGCATCCCACTATCTGTCATAAAATAATAATTGATTGTGCAATGGATGGATGGAGCTTGGGTAAATGACTTGGGTATGTGACAACCATGGAAGAGAAAAGTTTGAATGTGAACAATCCCACTGGCTGAGAACATTCTCACGCCTGAGCAGGGATGGGAACGAGGCTCAGCACAGCTCACAACTGCCATCGCTGCTTTGCTTCCTAAACTTCACTTTCTTTTATTTGGAAAAACAACCACAAAATTAAAGCAAGCAAATAAAACAAACAAACCATCCTTATCTTAGAAAAATCCCAACTTCACGCTGAAGGGAGATAAGAAATGGTAGAGCAGTTATTGTCCTGCTGTCCATGGGAGCTGTAAGTGTTACATGGCAAGAAAAACAAACACTCCCTGTCGGATGGGAGAAAATGTTTCTTCTCAGTTGGAGAAAGAAAAACACAAAGCGGCTCAACTGCATCCCCAAAATTGTGCAATTTACTTTGCATATTTGGCAGCAAAAGTAGAAGAAGCAGTTTATAATCCAGGGTTTTCATGCAAATGACAGGTTCTTGGTTCTTGAAGGAGCACTTCATTTTGGTATGCTTTTTTAATTAACATTCTCACAGTACATTAGAATTAAAGGAACACCACCAGCAGAAAACTCACTGAGTGAGCAATCCCTGGGTAACTGAGGCACATCAGGGAACCAGCAACTCCCTGGATTTATAAACCCCTGCTTTGGGGTTTATATGGATACCTGCAGCATTTTCTGTTGGGTAAATTTCCCCACGTGCCTTGGCCAGGTAGTTCTCCCCTTCCCAGAGCAGCAGGAGACAGAGAGCAGGCAGAAATCCATGACCCAGCTGAAGGCTGAGGATTTGCAAACCTGGGGTTTGCTTTTCTTTGGCATTTCACTAGAAAGATGTGAATTGCTGTACATTTAATTATTTTTAAATGTTAATCCAAACCGTACTAAGGTGGAAATTATGTATAAATCAACTTGAAAAGTTCCTTTTTCTGCTGCAAGAGTTGATTCTGTGCTTCAAGATATGGAACAGCTGGTGTGAAACATATAGAGAGACTGAAAAGGGCACTGCCTGCCTACAAAAACAGTTCAGAATTGGTGAGAGCATCCTAAAAAAGGTAATTTTTCAGGAAGGAGCCATATGAGGCAGCTCCCCAGGCAGCAAAGGGAACCAACTCCACTGGCTCCAGAAAGGAAGGGAAAAAAAACCAAAACGTGAGGGAAGTGAAACTGTGACAATTTTTAAGTGCTGGGGACAGAGTTCTATGACTGGGCACAGTCCTGTGTCACATGAAAGGTGTGGGAAAGTGCTGAAGCGTTGGTTACACTCCCATTTCTGCCTTCAAAAATAGCCTGAGAACCAAAGCATGACTTCAGAGCTGGGGCAGCTCCCAGGGGAACGCTGCCAGGAGGGGCCGAGCCAGCGGACACCTGCCCAGGGCACCGGGACCCTCCCTCCTTCCTTCCCTCCATCCTTCCCTCCTTCCTTCCCTCCCTCCTTCCTTCCCTCCTTCCTTCCCTCCTTCCTTCCCTCCTTCCTTCCCTCCATCCTTCCCTCCTTCCTTCCCTCCCTCCTTCCTTCCCTCCTTCCTTCCCTCCTTCCTTCCCTCCTTCCTTCCTTCCTTCCCTCCTTCCTTCCCTCCATCCTTCCTTCCTTCCCTCCTTCCTTCCCTCCTTCCTTCCTTCCTTCCCTCCTTCCTTCCCTCCTTCCTTCCTTCCTTCCCTCCTTCCTTCCCTCCCTCCTTTCCTCCTTCCTTCCCTCCATCCTTCTCTCCTTCCTTCCCTCCTTTCCTCCTTCCTTACCTCCTTCCTTCCTTCCCTCCCTTCTTCCCTCCTTTCTTCCTTCCTTTCCTCCTTCCTTCCCTCCATCCTTCCTTCCTTCCCTCCATCCTTCCCTCCTTCCTTCCCTCCATCCTTCCCTCCTTCCTTCCTTCCTTCCTTCCTTCCCTCCCTCCCCCCATCCCTCCCCCCCTCCCTCCCTCCCTCCCTCCCTCCCTCCCTCCCTCCCTCCCTCCCTCCCTCCCGGTTGCTGTGGGATCCCAGCCCGAGCTCCTGGCTGCGCTCAGACGGGAATTTCAGCTCAGCGTTAAAGGCTGGAGCAGCCCCGGTGAGCGAGGCATTTTCCAGTTACCTCATGCAGCCTCTCCAGCCCCGAGCCGGCTTTGTAAACTCAGTGAAACCGCACACAAATTACACTGACACCAAGAACAACATTGCACAGGCTGCCCTTTGCTGTGCTCTCCAGGTTTGCTCTGTTTACAACTCTGTTTACTGCCCTCATCTCCCCACATTACTCAGGCTCCCACACCACACGTAAACAGGCAAAAATTTGGCTGTTGGTTCTAAGGGCACGATTTTCTCTGTGATTCTGCTGGGGATAATGAGAACAAACGAGACTTTTTTGCAGAACTGCCTGGGCTGCTGGAGCAGGGTATGTCCTGGCAGACATCAGCAGTTCATCCTTCGAGGCTGCACGCTGTTGCTGCTGGTCATGGGGTGGGTGACACAAACAAGAACAAGTGTCCTTTCCACACCTACACTGCATCCCTCGGGGCTCCTGGAGCTCGGGGAGCTGGGTGCTGTACTTTTCCTGGCATGGAAGAGATGGCTCCACAGGCTGTGAGCTCCGTTATTCTGTCCCCTCCATCGCTGGTTCCTGCTTTCCCTGGATGTCCAGGCTTGGAAGCAAGCACTGTCTGATGTGTGACACACAGAATGAGGAAGGGGAATGAACAGTCAGTCACTCTTTTTCCAGTGACCTCATCACCATGGTTAAAAGGGGGGAACTCAGAGAAGCTTTGTGGTCTAATACATAGAAATACCTCTATTCCTTAGAAACAGAGTTTTGAAATCTGTGTGCAATGGCACACATCATTTACATGGACAGATTCCATGACTTGTTGCTGAAGTCAGGTCTCTGCATTCAGAAATTCTTTGCTAATTGGATGTCTGTTCATGCGTGGATTCACATTCCCAGTGCGTGTTTGCACTTGCCACGGTAACTCCCTGCAGGAATCAGGCACACCTTGTTTGTACACCCTTACCCAGACAGTTGCATATTTGGCACGACTGTGCAGTCCAGAGAGCATTTATGAATGAATTAAACCACTTAACAGAATCAAATGCTTGGGGAAAGGACAGGCAAGAAGCAGCTGTGCTTTGTATCACTCAGGATTAAAAATACAGAGGATTGGTATCTTCCAGGCTCTCCTCAGCACACTCTGTTCTGCATATTCCCCTCTGGATGCTAAATGGAAGAGCTGTCAGAACACAGTACCTGCAGCACAGGAGTTAAACAGGAAACTCTCTGCTTGCACTGACCTAAACTGGCCTGACTAATTCTAGTATCATAATTCTTACAGCTACTACTGCCAGCATTACTTCCATGTATCCAGCTCATTCCAGCAGACTGCTCTGCCTTCTCAGCCAGCAATCCTCCTCAGAGCCACGCTGAAATTACAGATAGTTTCATTTCAAAACCAATTAAATGTAATTAGAGGAATTTCTACAACCATTCCCTTTACGGTGTGCACAGGAATGATCTGTAATTCATCACCACTGGTGGTACCCCTGAAAAGTATTTTCCATTGTTCCCCACATGAACCCCCTTGCTCTGCCATTTAGCAATTACTGGCAGATGATTTCTGGGAGGCAGATATTAAACTTTGGGCTAAATTCAACCACATTAGCCCTGAAATGAGATTTTTCTGTCCATTGGGCCAGATTCTTTTTCACACTGGTTTTACACAAGCACAGCAGTGACCCATGCTATGGACTTGGCTGTTCCTTCAGCTAGAAGAACTCAAATCCAGTATTTGTATACACAGGCAATTTGGGGTTTCTGTGTAACTCAGAATATTACTGCTACACGCCTGTGCTTTCATGCAGATTTTTCCTGAATGTTTTGCAGTCCTCTTTCCTATTTTGATAAAAGAAAGTTACTTTCCAAATTAAAGGCTTATAATTTCTGGTGATCTAAACAGATGTGACTTGACAAAAGGGTCCATTGTAGGGCCAAGTTAGTGCTTTATTTTTTAACGATGAAGGCTTTGGTTGTTTGTTATGGTGAGAAGTAGTTTCCCCTCCAGATAGCCCCTTGAGAAATTCATGAGAGAAAATCCAGACTGTGAAAAGTATGGCTTGAGAGGAATTTGAAACAACATGACAGGGGAAGCAAATCATCGTGAAAATGCTATTAGAGAAAGCCTGGGCTCCTGCCCACCTCCAGCCCCCGCTCCAGGTGAGCTGTCTGCCTGTGCCATCCCCAGCAATCAGAACCATCAGTCAGGCAAAGCTGTCTGTCTTTCTGGAGACCCAAAAATCAAGGCTGAACTCGCCCAGGGGAGACTGGTCTGAGCCAAAGACAAAGTGTGAAAGAGCGAAACCACGGGTCAAGGTAAGGAGGGAAGAACTGGCAGCAGAACCCGCTGCCATTGTGCAACTCTGGCTAATCAGACACAGATACAGATGGAAACCACCTGTGAAGGCTTCAGAGAAGTTTATATTTCAGCTGGGTTTCACAGCTGGACAAGGATGGCTTCACATGCAAAGCTGATTTCTCCAGGGTGCAGCTCTGGAGAGGGGTAACCCCTGCAGTGCCTCAGAAAAGCTGCAGTTTCTGACCCGCGCTCAGTCCTGTTCTCCTTCCTCACAGGCTGCTTTCCATGCACATGCTGAAGTGCTCTGCCCTACTGTAATTCAAATACAGTTCAATAAATTTCAGTTCTCGTTTAAGACTTCATTTTTGAAGATAGCAGAATAGCTTGGGTTCATGTCAGAACAGTTTTAAGGCCTCCAGCATCAAAAGTAATCTGTGGTAAATCTAAAAATACCGGCTTTTCAGAGAGGAGATGTGAGGTGCCAAGACATTTCACACACAGAGACAATTGTGAGATTGGGCTTCAAGCTCCATTTGCATTTTTTCCATGGTTACCTAACACTGGACCCAGTAATTTGAACTGAATCACCTCGAGGGTTTTTATCTAATGGTCCCCTCCAAGCAGGTCTCACAGCCCTCAGCACAGCCCATGTTTCCCCGCCTGCTGCAGAGCTGATTCTCATGGCAGGATCTGTACCCAGATCATCACATCCTGAACTTCTGCACGGTGCCTTTCCAGAGCTGAGCCACAGCCAGGGCTGGCTCTGCCCCACGCTGCTCTGGGACAGAACCTCGGCACACGGGGAGGTGAGCATGAGCACAATGAATCCACAAAAGTGCTGGAGTGCAGGAAACTGGCCAATTATCCAGCCCTGACTTTCAGCAGAGACCGTACAGAGGGATCTCTGTGGATGAGAAGATCACAGAAAAGGAGGGAGATGACTGTCAGGGAAAACAAAAGTGTAGTGAGCTATGAGTGAGTATTTATGAGCATCCTCTGAAAGGTTGTTCCTAGCCCAGCTTATAACTGGTGACTGAATGTCAGGATTATTGAGGAGAACTTGTTAAAATAAACAAAAAAAAAAGAGCAGGTAACACTGACAATGTTTGACAGCAGCTTTTGTGTGGTGTAAGGACTGGTGTCCTTGCACACCACGGGGCCACAGCAGGGATGGGGGCAGGAGTGGTGGGCTCATCTCTGGGTATCAGCTGGCCCCCTCACTGAGATTCCTGTAGAACCACTGGCCATGGCACTCAGGGTCCATCAAAGCTCAACACACGGATTTAGACTGGAGCAGGATGTGTCAAAACTGGTCAAAAGGGATGGAGAGGAGGAAGTGAAGGCCAGCGCCCAGCAGAGATGCAATGGCTCTGTGCAGACAGGCCCTCACTTACACTGCTGCTGGGCTGAAAAAGTTATCAGAAAATACCCATTGAAAAATTCCTTTTCCTGTCTGATTTTGTAAACACAAGTTCAGCACAGGAGACTCCATGGGGTAAGATGGTTTTGATGACTTCCAGCTGCACATACACACTGCAGACTCACTTCCCAAACAGCCCATTATCACTGTGCAGGCAGTTCATTTATTTGCTGAGAATTCTCATTAAAAAAACCCTAATCAGACAGGATTTATTTCCCTCTGATAAGGCACAGGAGGGCATGGTGAAGGGTCTGGCTCCTGCCAGTTGTCAGGCTCCTTGTCTGGAGGTTAATGTCAAGCTGGCAGCAGAGCAGGGCTCTGATGTGTCCCTCATCCCCCATTCCTGGGGGTCTGTCTCTGGAAGCTGGGGCTCTGCCACCAATGTTTTCACAGTGGATGAGAAGGATCAGCTCAGTGCCTTGGCTTCTCCAGGACTCACAGTGAGATATTCCAGCCAAGCAGTCAAAAGGATGCAGAGGTGGAGTCCAGCACTGCCAGGAACTGTGAGGCCTTAACCACATCACATCCCACAGCACCTGCAGCTGCCACAGGAGGATTTTGGGACAGCAAATTAGAGCTGGTACAGACAACCTACAGCTCTTCTCCCTGCACTGGCCCAGTGATATCATCCTGGGGAAGCAGGACCAGGACCTGCTGCAGGCCTCAGCCCACTCTTGCTTGGGAAGGAGCAGCGAGCTCCCCGACACAGCCGAGATCATCACTGGCAGATCTATCTTCCCCAGGGCTCCAAAATCTCTGTCAGCCAACAGAAAGCAACTGGAAGGGAAAGAAAGAAAGAAAGGGAAAAAAAAAGAAACAAAAAACCCAAAAAAACTAAAAGAAAGCCTGTATTTGAAATATGCTTTGTTTTCTTTTAAAAAATCCAGGATCCCATCCAGCTTGAAAGAGGAGGCGAGCACTGAAACAAGCTCTTTGTTTTTTGCATTAGTTCAAGAAAAGAATACTTAAAAAAATCTATTCCTCTGAGGTTCTGATACTGCCTCTAGCCCCCACTTTTGGCAGGCTGGGAGCAGGTCACAGGTAGTGTTCTCATCCCTGGCCCACTGCCCCTCTCTTTAATCCTTTCCAGCCTGCACAGGGATCTTCCCCCCTGGCACCCCCTCCTGCAGTGCCCTCCATCCATTTCAGCCCTGGCACAGCAGCCCCACACCCTCTCCTGGGGCACAGCTCCCTCTGCCCAGGGCTGTGAGCCCTGTGTCCCCCCAGGCTCTGGACACACAGAAATATCTCACAGGGAGCTTGGGGAGAGGTGATGACATCCCCTGACCTCCAGCAGGAACCTGAGAATGCAGTCCAGGGGCTGGAGCACCGTGCCCTACAGGAAGGTGCTCCATGGCAGGGGTGGCACTGGATGATCTTTAAGGTCCCTTCCAAACCAAACCAGTCTGAGATTCTGTGAAAGACCACCCAAGAACTTTTCTCAGTCCCGCCAGGGTCTGAAGTCTCTCGAATGAAGTGCTGCTCTTCAGCAGCCACCAACGCTCCCCAGAAATGCCTGAGAAGTCAATTCCCATCGGGGCTGGGGCTCTGCCCATGGCACAGAGGGGCTGGTTTGTAATGGCCCTCACTGAAGCTGCCATCCTGCAGTCAGGGCTGTGTGTGTGACACCAAGGGGTCTCTGCTGCAGCTCCTGAAGACACAAATCGCCCCCCGATTTCTCTGGGCTGCACAGGTTGAAGCGTGAAAGGCTGGCTGCCAAGTGTTACGGTGTGAAGCCATTTTCCATTTAAAGCTCTTGTTTTTCATGGCTTATAAATTCCCATTCCCCGCCTCCATTCCTTTGGGTTGGGATTTGTCATGCTTGTTCTTAACCCAGGGGAGAATTTCTTTAGGAAAGTTCGATGGTGTAAGTAGCAGCAATTCCTCATCTGGCTTTCGTCATGGAAGATAACAGACATTCACAGAAACCCTCTGCCCCTGCGAGGGAGGCAGCAGCAAGGAGAACTTCTGCCCCCAGCCTGGCACAAGCCCAACCCCACGTGTCCCAGGGTTTTCCAGGAGTAAATTCAGCAGCAGTTCCTGCACTCGGACATGGACAAACACCCACCCACCCAGAGCATTACCTGCAGCCCACAGGGTCTGCAGAGGGCTGAGCACGAGGACGTGAGCAGCAGCAGCAGCAGCAGCAGCAGCTCACTGGGACATTTTCTGGGTGCATCCTGGGTGCAGGTGGGAAATTCCAAACCTGGGAGGCACCAATTCCTGCACAGGCCCAGGGAAATGGCTGGGGGGCAGGGGTGGGGGGTGTTTTGTGGATTAAAAGTTCCACATTCCTTGGCCACACATGTTGGGACCCAGAAACCCCCTGCTCTGGTCTGATCCCAGCAGGGGAGGGGGGACTCTGCCCCTCTGCCCAGTCAGGTGAGACCCCAGCCCTGGGGCCCAGCACAGGGAGGAGCTGGAGCTGCTCCAAGGGCTGGAGCCCTCTGCTCTGCAGCCAGGCTGGGTTCATCTGCAGGAGAGAGAGCTCAGAGCCCCTGGCAGGGCCTGAAGGGGCTCCAGGAGAGCTGGAGAGGGACTGGGGACAAGGGATGGAGGGACAGGACACAGGGAATGGCTCCCAGTGCCAGAGGGCAGGGCTGGATGGGATCTTGGGCAGGAATTGTTCCCTGGCAGGGTGGGCAGGCCCTGGCACAGGGTGCCCAGAGCAGCTGGGGCTGCCCCTGGATCCCTGGCAGTGCCCAAGGCCAGGCTGGACGGGATTTGGATCACCCTGGGACAGTGGGAGGTGTCCCTGCCATGGCTGGGGTGGATGGGATGGGATTTCTGATGACCCAAGCCAGCCTGGGAATCTATAATTCATAACCAGAACCAGCTCTGTTGGCCATGCTGATACAAATTCCCTGTGCACTCCAACCCTGCTCTGTGCCAGCTCCCATTCAGAAGACATAAAATAACTTTGCTTTTTGATAAAACAAAACAAAACAAATCAAGGAATGTAGCTGCAAACAGCTGATGTGCAATGACTGAAATTTCAAATGAACAAATGTCAAATGTGCAAAATGAGTCCCACTCTGTCTCACCTGCATCCCATGGCTCAGACTTCCCTGTGTGCTTCCCAGGCTGCCATGGCGTGAAGCAGAAAGGGATTTCTTCAGCATCCTTGGAAAATACAGCTTTGAGCATCCCAGTTTTGTTTGGTTTAAATCTTAACCATAATATTTATAGTAATGCTATTTATTCTAATTTATTTTCATTTAAACATATGCACAAGAGTAAAATAAAATCATGTCATGTTCGGCTACTTTAAAAACAAAAACCACAGAGTAGATAAGGAAGATAGATGACATCTTTCCTGTGGAGAGATGGCTGGGGATCACCAGGCGCTGACACAAGAAACAGAAATTTGTTTCTACACCAAGGAACAATAAAAAGGCCTTTAAACATTTTGACAAGGAGTTGTGAAGGCAGAGTGGGGGGTGAACTCCACGGGAAGGAATGATTCCTCACTTTTCCACGTAAGCACACAAAAAAGCACACAAAAGAAACATAAAAACCCACAACCTTGTCTCAGTTCTGTAGGAAGAAGTCTTTTTCGTGATTTGAAACAGGATGTTGCTTTTTCAGATCCTTTAATTTATTTACCAAACACAGCATCTCCCCACAGATTTTAAGGTTAAATCAGCCCTGGCTCCACTGTCACACCCCAAAGTGCCATTAAATCCCCAGTGGGGACAGGATGCCCCATGCTGGCACCTGGGCTGTGCCAGGGATTAATGCCGTGGAAAGGCAAGGTGGGAGGGGGAGAAGAGCAAGAACAGCTCAGAGATTCAGGCTGCTCTGTCTTTGGAGCTCCACTTTCAGCTGCTGGACTACTGGGACTCAGGGAAAGTCTGAGCTTTCATGGGAAAAGAAAACAATTCTGTCTTTTCCTGAATGTCTACAAATGAAAGATTGTTTAGTACTAAAAGTAAAAGACAAAGTTGCTTTGCCTCAACTTGGTGTTAGATTTTAAATTCCCATCAGTTTTTATTTTACCTCGGCATTTTTAATTGTTTGATTTTGACCACACGGAACCTTTCAGCCATGGTTCTCATGACCAGAGCAGAGTGCACCACGTACGAGAGGAAACAAAAGGCCCAGTTGAAGATTTGTAGCCACTCCAGATAAAAGAAGAGGGATATTTAGTCAGAGTGGCCCTTCCCCAGATCATGTCCAAACCACATCAAATACATACAAATACTGACTGCAGGAAATTAAAATTGGAGACTTAAAACCATGAATAAATCAAGGAATTCTCACACTTTGTCCCCTGACCCTCAAGGTCTTTCCTGATCCACTTTCCTAACACAGACAGAAAGAGAGTCGATCTGCCAAATCAGTCCCTGTGCTCACTCTGCATGCTCACCCAGCCCAGCAGCAATGGGTCCCTCTCCTCATCACTGCCCCTGTGCATGTGCAGTGCCACAGGATTTCTGCAGGCACCAGCAGATCAACCAGGGCTACCCAAAAAGCCTCGGCTCACACGTCAGCTCCCCTCCCCTCGCTGGGAATTTGGGTGAATGATGCCTCTCCCACCCCTGCAGGACATCCCAGGCTGCTCCCAGCTCTCTGGGGAGCTGCTCTGCTGAATAAGAGCAGTGATTCCTCCTGGGGGATCTGTGCAGGGATGTGGTGGAACCACTGTCCCTGGCAGTGTGCAGAAAATGTGCACATGTGGTACTTGGGGACATGGTTTAGTGCTGGGGGAACACTTGGACTCGATGATCTCACAGCTCTTTTCCTACAGTAATAGTTCTGTGAAAATATTCAGAGATAAAAATCAGTGCAGAATTACCAGTCTGCAGTAAACAAGAACAAACTAAATAATTCTGGATTGTCAATTGTTCATCTAACGCCAGTCACATCAGAAAAGTCACACTCCAGTTGTCCTGTGACAGCCTCAGAGGGAGGGGCACGGCATTTCCACCCTGGAGAGCCAAAGGGTGAAGGTGGGGAGGATGCTGAGTGAAAGGATACCAGAATCGAGCAGCTTGGGGCAATAATTTCATGTTTCATATCAATACCCACCCTGCTTATCTTTGCTGAGCACAAACCAGAGGCGCTGGCCAGGCTGATGAGCCTCGACTGGCTCCAACACAATGGAGCAGGCACTGCTGCTCTTACAAGAGGAGATAAACTGTCAAGTGAATTGGAGATTAACTATCCAGATGTAAATGAATTCATTGCTATGCAACTGATAGGGCTCAGGCATGGTTTAGTGCAGGATGGAGTCAGGTTTGGAGAGCTCTCTCAATGGCCAAAGAATTTATAACCTGTATTCATGGCCCTCTGTAAAGGGCTGCCTGACAATGCCAGCGCTGGCAGCATTGTTCCTTTTGAAGGGTTTCACCACTCCACCCCCACCCCTCTGCCCCCAATTTACTCCCTTCCTCCCTGGATCCCCCACAAGCCGCTCCACACCCTTCCCTCCTCCTGGTCACACAGGAAGAAAGCTGGGGGAGGTGACCTCCGCAGCAGAATTTGCTATTCATGTTCCGTTCCCCCTCACAAATCCTTAACTTCTTGTCTCTTTTTAATCTTTTTTCTCTTGAGAAAGAAAAGATCAAAGGGCTTGGGGGCTGATGCTTTCTGAACTAGGCACTTCTTGCCATGGGAAAACAGCGATGGGGAAGGGCTACACAGAGATGCTGGGGACTGCAGCTGGGGGACAGCCCAGGAGAAGATGGGGCTTTGCTCCTTGAAGTGCTTTCTGGAAGCCTTCAAGAAGCCCTGGGAGGAGGATGCAGCTCTCCAGCATCGGCCCCAGACTGTGGGGCTGCCACAAGAGCACGTTTTATTTCAGGTCACATGTGAATTGCCTTTATGTTCCAGGAGTGAGGAGGGAGATGAGGAGTGTCCTGGGCTGGGTGGCCCACGGGCACCATCAGCAGTCACCAGTGTGGACCTTGTCTGAAGGCCACTCCTTTCTCCTGGGGCTCTTCAGGAATGCATTTAGAGAAGGAGAAATAGATACACTCACATGATTGCTCCAAGCACAGAGAAAAAACTGCGGGCCTGAGTGGGTCCCTGGTCCCCAGAAGCGATGATCCTGCTCTGTGTTTCCACATGATCCATCAGGGTTTGGAGGAGAGTTTCCATGCTCACAGAGGAGTGATGCAGAATAATCCCATTTCCCCACCTGATGATGAGTGTTTATCTCAAGGCAGGACTTTGAGGCCCCCAAGTATCTTAACAGGGGTAATGGATTTTTCCCTCATTCAGTAATCCAGTTTGGCACTGGCTGGCTGTCTCCTGCCAAGGAAGATGAGTTACGAAGCAGAACCCACACACAAATAAGAGACTTGTACCAAAGCGCTGATATAAAATATCTCAGGGAAAAAAAATGCTCTTGGCCTAAAGGTTTGTGTGAGTTTCCAGCTGGAGATGGAACTTCAAAGCAGAGGTTTGAATCCCTAAGGAGGGAACCAGGCTCCTGAGAAACCTTTAATCATTGTTGCTTGAACAAACAACACACAAACAATCTCGTGTTTGGAGGTCTCCTTCTCCTGGGAAGTAGCTGGTCACCACTCATGATTTGGAAAAAATGTCACCTAGGCTTGAAGGGCTGATCTGAGTGACATTTTTTACTCTGAGCCTGAATTCAAGGCTGGCTGGCACAGAAATGGGAATCTGTAAAGACTATTCAAGTGCACAGGCTCAGCCCACCACGAGCTATCCCTCGTTTCCCACTCATCCACGCTGTGACACCTCCTGGACCCTTCAGAGGGAGGCTGGGTCACCAGGGCCTGCTTTACCTCTGACACTTTTGCTCCAGTCCCTGAGCTGTATTTGGCTTCTGCAAGAGCTCTCATGGGCTTTAGAGTCCTCTCCTGGGCCACTGTCCTCTTCCAGCAGGTTCTGGCACTTTGTATTCCACAACAAATAAATCATCCTCATCCAAAGCTTATTCCCTATTTAATTTTCAGACTTCTGATCTCAGCAGGAAATGTTTCTCCAGAGCCATCAAACTCACCACAGAATCCCAGAATCCCCTGAGGACCCCCAGGATCACCCAGCCCAGCTCCCAGCCCTGCCCAGACCCCCCAACATCCCAGCCTGGGCATCCCTGGAGCTCTGGCAGCCTCGGGGCCGTGCCCATTCCCTGGGGAGCCTGGGCAGTGCCAGCAGCCTCTGGGGGAAGAACCTTGCCCTGATGTTCTCCCTAAGCCACTTCTGACCCCAGCACCGAGCAGCTTAGGCACAGCTGTGTCACTGTCCCTCCAGTGCTGGGATGCACAGGACAGGGCAGGATCAGAGGTTTGCTCCATGCACTTAATATTAAATTATTTTAGGAACAGCCTTACTTGTATCATGCTGCTCCCAGCTCGTTTCTTGGCCTGAGCCACGTCAGGAGTCTGTCTCTGAGCCCTAATGACCACATGGCCACTGTTCTCATTCAGCAGCTCCTGACTCAGCTCTCTAATGTGAGATTAAAATCTGCTCCATGTGCATGCGAGGTCCCGTGAGGCTTTCACAGACACACGACAAAGGCCCTGCAGCATCCCCAGTGCTGTGACAAGTGACAGGTCTTACAGCAACCCTGACAATTCACATGGCTTCTCTGCCTTCCAAGCTGGCTTCCTGACACAGACTTCAAGAATGTGCTTCCTCTGTAGGCTCAACAAATGCCTGAAAGCCGCTGGCAGGCCGAGGGGAACAGCTGCCTCCCTTCAGAGCTGAACTACTTTCACCACCACCCCCTAAAGCAAGCACAGGAGCATTCTCATTACTAGAGAGGGTAAGTGTTTGTGCTGAAAGAAAAATGTAAATTGCTTTAAGAAATGCCAAATTAGCACAAGTGACCCACAACCAGAAAGGCAGAAATTCTCCAGTGCAGATTTAAAGGCAGTTGAATGTCTCAGCAAATTAGCTCCGAGGCTGTCCTGATGACAAAGCTCTTCTTGCACTCGGGCTACGATCCCTATAAACCAGTTGTTGTTCCAAAGCATTTCTGATTAATTTTGCTCTACTGCTGAGGAAAAATGCAAAGTACCACCATCATAAAACTGCCACATGTGTCTGTTGGCTCCAATCACACAGAGCTTTCAGGGGACACATCTCCCTCGTGCTCTGAGCTTTGCCCATGTGCCACAAACCAGTCCTTGGCATTTCTGTTGGGCCAGAGCGACAATCCTGCTGCACTCAGAGGAGGTTCTGTGACACAGCCCCAGAGAGGTGACACAGCCAGGCGTGCTGTGACAGTACAGCAAACCCAGGAGCACCACAGGCAGGGCAGGAGGTGACACAAAGCCTCATCCAGCACAGCCCAGGGAGTCAGAGCACACGTCTACAAAAACATTAAACATTTCAAACTGCCTTGTCATGGCTGCCTTTGGGTGAACAGGTGGTGCCTGCCAGTGCTTGTGTCACATTGTCCCCTTCCAGCTGGCACTGGGGTAAGTGACCCTGACCACCACACCAGTGGACAGCACACACCACACCCCAGCCCAACTGCTGCACTGCAGAAACTGTGCCCAGAGCAGCTGGGGCTGCCCCTGCATCCCTGAATTCCCTGGATCCCTGGATCCCCTGGATCCCTGCATCCCTGGATCCCCTGATCCCCTGGATCCCTGGAACCCCTGGATCCCTGAATTCCCTGGATCCCCTGGATCCCCTGGATCCCTGAATTCCCTGGATCCCCGGATCCCTGGATCCCTGGATCCCCTGGATCCCCTGGATCCCCGGATCCCTGGAACCCCTGGAACCCCTGGATCCCTGGAACCCCTGGATCCCCTGGATCCCTGCATCCCTGGATCCCCTGATCCCCTGGATCCCTGGAGCCCCTGGATCCCCTGGATCCCTGGAACCCTTGGATCCCTGGAACCCCTGCATCCCTGGAACCCCTGGATCCCTGGATCCCCGGATCCCTGGAGCCCCTGGATCCCCTGGATCCCTGCATCCCTGGATCCCCTGGATCCCTGGATCCCCTGGATCCCTGGCAGTGCCCAAGGCCAGGCTGGATGGGGTTTGGAGCACCCTGGGACAGTGGAAGGTGTCCCTGCCATGGCTGGGGTGGCTCTGGATGAGCTTTAAGGTCACTTCCAACCCAAAGCAGTCTGGGATTCGATTATCAATCTGTCATGAGGTCAGTACTAAAAGCCCCCTGTGCACACACCAGGAAACACCACATCCACAGGACACAGTTACACACAATGTAGAAACATGGGATGCACAGAGACAGAACCTTGGTAGCACTGACTGCCATGGGGGCTCGTTGGGAACAGCACTCCATGTCTCCACAAGCTGAAAAATGAGAGTTGTTTCCTTTATATAAATACTCCCTATAAGGAGAAGAGCAGGACCAAGGCTCCAAAGAGAAGCATGGAGCCTCATTCCCTTTCTAAAAATGAATGCTGATGAATACATGACCTTCTGATGACTCTCTTCTTCCTAACAAACTGGCTTCACAGAAAGAATGTGAATATACATTTGAAGCATATACTAGCAGAAACAGCATTGGGAAGAATGTAAACCTCAGAACCTGCACCAGAAACCTGCATTTATCAGTTGTTTTCATCCAGGCAGGACACAGCAATAAACTGATTGATAAATTCAAGCATAAGAATGATGTGAAACCAGTCAGGAGGCCTTGGTGGTGTTGTGAGGGCTGGAAACTCTCTGTTATGGGGACAGGCCAGGAGACCTGGGGGTGCTCAGCCCGGAGAAGACTCTGAGGAGACTTTATTGAGGCATGACTGCTGAGTGTCCCTGGTGCCCTGAGCACGCTCTGACCTGTGGAGAACACCTCCTCTGGCTTTTCCTCCTCACTCCTGTCTCATCTTTCCTTCCTCACTACCTGTTAGGTGATGTGTTCACAGCAGCATCCATCACCACGGCATCCAAGGAAGGCAGAAAGCTCCCAAAGGCCGAATTTCCTTCCCAACTTTGTCATTTTGCTTTTGCATTTCAATTACTTTCCTGACAACAGGCTGGGGAGGCTGAAGCTGGCTGGAGCAGGCAGCGAGCAAGGAGCAAAGCTGCTGTTACTACTGCACACATCTGCTGTTCTCCAGCAGCAGCTTGGAAAGGGACAGACTCACAGCTCTTGTCCCACTGTGCTCTCAGCCTGCCTTAGCCATGAGGAAATGGTTTCCCATAAAAGCCCAGGGGCCTGTGGAAGAGCCTGACAGAATCTCATTCCCTCTTTAATTTCCAACCCCCATTAACTTCTCCCTCTTCCAAGTGCCCTGGCTGGGAAGGATTTGGGAAGCAGTGTCTGGAGCAGAGGAGCAGGTGCTGGGTACGCCTGGGCAGGGTCCCCAGTGGTGAGCCCGGCCGGGGAGCGCTGCCTTTCCAGAGCCACGGGGAATCTCCTGGCAGAGAGATTCCTGCCTTGCTGCAGGACTCCCTCTCCTTGGCTGCAACTCCTCCATCCCAACAGCCAGTTAGAAAATAACGTAATGAAAACAGGCTTCTTTTTAACATTTTTTTCTTTCTTTTTTTTCTTTTTTTTTTTTCCATTGCTCATTTTGCTTTACTGAGCTACTGCATACGGAGCCCAATCTTTATTTTGGCTGCTGTCCTCCTGCAGTATCATTACCCGCGTGCAGAGGAAAAGCCCTCTGGAGATTTCCAATCCAAACAGGCCCTTGTTTTATCTACAACTGTTTGAGTACATGACCTCAGATAACCCCGTGGCCAACTGTGTGCCAAATTCAAACTGCAGCCATGGGAACTTTAAATACAGAGCGGATTTTTCAGCTTCCCTCGGAAGGGAAGGCAGCGAGAGTCTCACTCTGCTGGGGATGAGGATGAGGAGCCCAGCTGTGCCGCGGGGTCCGGCCGCGGTGGCACCGCCGTGCCGTGGATTCAGCTCTGCCCGGGAAGCTGCACACCCCAGTGACCCCTGCTACACCCCAGTGACCCCTGCTACACACCAGTGACCCCTGCTACACCCCACTGACCCCTGCTTACACCCCAGTGACCCCTGCTTACACCCCAGTGACCCCTGCTACACCCCAGTGACCCCTGCTTACACACCACTGACCCCTGCTACACACCAGTGACCCCTGCTTACACACCACTGACCCCTGCTACACCCCACTGACCCCTGCTACACACCAGTGACCCCTGCTACACCCCAGTGACCCCTGCTACACCCCAGTGACCCCTGCTTACACCCCAGTGACCCCTGCTTACACCTCAGTGACCCCTGCTACACCCCAGTGACCCCTGCTACACACCAGTGACCCCTGCTTACACCCCACTGACCCCTGCTACACCCCAGTGACCCCTGCTACACACCAGTGACCCCTGCTACACCCCAGTGACCCCTGCTACACCCCACTGACCCCTGCTACACCCCACTGACCCCTGCTACACCCCAGTGACCCCTGCTACACCCCAGTGACCCCTGCTACACCCCAGTGACCCCTGCTTACACACCAGTGACCCCTGCTACACACCAGTGACCCCTGCTACACCCCACTGACCCCTGCTTACACACCAGTGACCCCTGCTACACCCCACTGACCCCTGCTTACACACCAGTGACCCCTGCTTACACCCCAGTGACCCCTGCTACACCCCAGTGACCCCTGCTTACACACCACTGACCCCTGCTACACCCCACTGACCCCTGCTACACCCCACTGACCCCTGCTACACACCAGTGACCCCTGCTTACACACCACTGACCCCTGCTACACCCCAGTGACCCCTGCTACACCCCACTGACCCCTGCTACACACCAGTGACCCCTGCTACACACCAGTGACCCCTGCTACACCCCACTGACCCCTGCTACACACCAGTGACCCCTGCTACACACCAGTGACCCCTGCTACACACCAGTGACCCCTGCTACACACAGCCACTGTCCCTCCTCTGCTCAGAGCTCTGCAACAGCTTCAGATTACTGCAGAGACAAACAGCTGCACTTGGGCCAGCAGCCCCAACTGGAAGGCTGTGTTTGGATTCCTGGGACAGGGGAGTTTTTCATCTTCATTAGCTGCTGTTCACAGCCACATCCACCACTATTCACTGGGTCAGAGCCTCCTGCTTTCTACTGCTGCTTATGAATCGAAATAAATCAATTGATCTGGTACTTGGAATGAAATTCAGAAGAATTTGGCAGCCAGTGTTTCATAGACAAGAAGTGCATGTGTGTGCCTCACTCTGCAAGTCCTTGGAAACAGCTCAGAGAATTTAGGCACCAGAATCAGGGATGAGAATTTTTCACAGCAGTGCCTAATTTGCTTTTTCTCCTCAGATCAGTACTTCCTTGTGTATCCACTAATCTGAAGGAGGAGAACCAGAGAATCCCAGACTGGTTTGGGTGGGAAGGGACCTTAAAGCTCACTTCATTCCACCCCCTGCCATGGGACACTTCCCACCTCCCAGCCCTGTCCTGGCCTTGGGCACTGCCAGGGATCCAGGGGCAGCCCCAGCTGCTCTGGGCACCCTGTGCCAGGGCCTGCCCACCCCCACAGAGAAGAATTCCATCCTAATATCCCACCTAACCATAACCCTGAGGCCATTTCCCATCGTTTTAACACTACATGCCCTTGTGAAAAGTCTCCATTCAGGGGATGAATCCTAGAGCTGAATGCAAGCACAGAGGAAAAAAATCTGAAGCTCAAAGAACAGCACAGGAATTTGGTCTTGACAGTGTCTGGGTCAGTTTCTGACACTGTCACACTGAACACGTGCCCACATTATTTCCCATCAGGAACCAACCCTGGGAGCAGGGCACAGCCTGGTGACCCCTGGGGTGGCTCTGCTCCTCCTCCCTGGGGTTGTTGTGTTTGTGGGATGGGGCACTGACCCCATGGGCCAGGCTGAGGACAACAGCTCAGTTTCACAGGTGGCTCTGCCAGCCACCACCATTCACTTCCCTGGGCCTGCCAGGCTTGCCAGGATCACTGAGGCTTCCTGGGGCCAGCACAGAAACACAGAGCTTTAAATAAGCTGCTTTGCAGAGGCAGTGTCCCATGGGGTGGGAGGGAGGATGAAACCCCAGGAATCCCTTTGGCCCCCGCAGCAGCTCTGACGCTCTGGAGCAAGCCTGGTCTGGGAGCTGGGTCTGGTACCCCGCTGCCAGGGAGCCTGATCACACCCACCAGGGCAGTTTTCGGCTGTATGCAACTATACATTCACATGCATTATCCAGAGACTTTTGCATTTCAAGGCTGTTGTTATTTTGATCTTTACAACCTCTGGAAAAAATGAGTTCAATTACGTCTCATCATTAGGAATTTGCATAAGGTCACTTCAAGGCTTCCTGCATTTCCTCCGGTTCAGATCTCAGTGCTCTTGGTGTTTCCCCTCCTCACTTATAACACCATTGCTGTAGGGCATTCCAAGTAAATCATCCACCACCAGTTTCCTCTCTTCAGCAACATGCATTGAGTTTTTCATTCAGGCTAAATGAAGCTTCAACAGCTCAGTACAGCAGCAGCCCTGTTAAAGGTACAGCATCACTTGCAGAGAGGGCAGCTTTACCCTCAATTAAAAAAACAAAACAAAACAAAAATTATTTTATTAAGGAAACATATTAAAATTTGGACTCCATTAGTGGGAGGAAAGATTTAGTGACATTTGGCAGCATAAGTGCAAGCAATGAACCAATTCTCAAATATTCTCTGGGAAATTAATTTGCGAAGCACGCAGAGCCCTTTTCACTGGGAATAATGGAGAAACACCCTTGGAAGCTGTGAGCTGTGCTCAGCCATGCAGAGCTGCAGCGAGGGGCACACCAGCTCTGCAGTGCTCCACACCCTGGGGTGCCTGGACACAGGGATAAGCACCCACCTAACTTAGAGCTGAAGCTCAAATTTCAGCTAATCAGATTTGGAGCTGCCAGGAGGGTCCGAACTGAATGGGTATCACCAGGGTAGGGCAGATCCCCCAGCCCCAAGGCTGAGGATTGATCTCCAGTGCTGGAGCGGGGCTGGGGGGCTCCCTGGGGGCACCGGAGCCTGCACTGAGCCAGCACAGACAGAGCCCTCCTGCCCCTTCCCCTCCCTCCCCGCACATCTGGGCAGCTGCAGAGCGAGCCAGACTGGGGAGCTGATCTGGGAGAAAATTCACCAGTTTAAAAGGCTCGTTCCAATAGGGATCAGCTCCCTCATCCTGCAGTTAAACAAGCACTTGTGCTGGAACGAGGGGTGTGACAGAGGGGCTGGGCAGGGAGCACAGCCCGGGCTCCATCTGGCTGCACCGGCTGCCTGCACCGACTTAAAACTCTCATGAAATCCTGGCAGAAACATCCCGGTCCCATTCCCAACAGACCCTCAGGGACCATCCAGTGCTCTTCTGGCTGTCCTCTGCAAATGGCTTGTAGGAGCTGGGCCCACCGAGACCATTCATATTCCTAAATGCATCCATAAACATCACGGCACCACCCTGGGGACGGCCGAATCTCGTCCTGTCTCTGACACAGACCTGTCTTAAGTTTAAACCTTTCACATTTTTCCAAAAGGGTATTTTCAACATTACAACATAATAATGCCTCGAACAAGTGGGGATCTTTCCACCTAACCTTTTCCCTCTATTTATTCCACGTCCTCTACTGACACAGCTATCTCTTTCCTGCTAAGCGACTGGCTCTGCACGCATGGATGACTCTTTGCAACTGAAAAAATACCTCGGCTGATGGAGCTTAGGTAGGAGGACGTGAGTGTGTGCATTCCTTCCGCGGCTGGCCCGGGAGAAGGACACCCTGCCCCTGGCAAAGCTGGGAGGTCTTTGAGAGGCTGCAGCAGCCCCTGGCAGTCATTACCCACCGCACTGAATGGACACAGCCCCGCAGAGCCCCTCCGTGGGGCTGCTGACAGCAACAATGGTGACAATACAGCCGGGATTTTCTGGGCTGGGGACTTCAAAGAAGCCCTAAAGAGGTACTTTTCATTAAGGAGTAAGAAAGCAGCTGAGTACTGTTTTTGGCGTTAAAGCTGAATATGAATGTTACTGCGCTAAGTCACAGATCAGCGACAGCATAAATTGGCACTGATTTAAATATGCATGAGCCGCCTTTCTGCATTTGTGCTGTTCCAGCGGGCCTGCAGAACCTGGGCAAACCAGCAGCCCTCAAACCTTCCCTCATGGACCCTGGGATGCTCCAGGGCTTGTGAACACCAAGGAGCAGCCAGCAAACCCCTTAGCAGTGACTGTGAAGTGCCACTGCTGTGACCACACATTGATACCACACTGGGGTGTCAGCCCAGGGCTCCAGCCTGAGCCCAGCCACCTGCAGCTTCCCCACAGCATCCCCACAGTGTCCCCAGAGCATCCCCACAGTGTCCCCAGAGCATCCCCACAGCATCCCCACAGTGTCCCCAGAGCATCCCCACAGTGTCCCCAGAGCATCCCCACAGCATCCCCACAGTGTCCCCACAGCATCCCCACGGTGTCCCCACAGTGTCCCCACAGTGTCCCCAGAGCATCCCCACAGTGTCCCCACAGCATCCCCACAGTGTCCCCAGAGCATCCCCAGAGCATCCCCACAGTGTCCCCACAGCATCCCCACAGTGTCCCCAGAGCATCCCCACAGCATCCCCACAGTGTCCCTACAGTGTCCCCACGGTGTCCCTACAGTGTCCCCACAGTGTCCCTACAGTGTCCCCACGGTGTCCCTACAGTGTCCCCACAGTGTCCCTACAGTGTCCCCACGGTGTCCCTACAGTGTCCCCACAGTGTCCCCACAGTGTCCCCAGAGCATCCCCACAGTGTCCCCACAGTGTCCCCACAGTGTCTCCACAGCTCAAACTGGGAGCGAGCCTGGGTCTCTCTGGGCAGGAATCACAGGCACACCGTGGCTGCAGGCAGGAGATCAGGAGTGGCTGGCGGTCCACAGGGACTTCTCTGCATTTAAACTCCAAATCTGTGATTTCTTGGGGGTGAAAAGGAAGATGATCGTAAGGAAAAGTATCAGAGGGGTACCACAAAAGACTCCTGTGACAGCAAGTCCTTCTCCTAATGGTGAGGATTTAGTGATTACTCTGCTGCTCCTGCCTGGACCATCATGATGGCCTGAGACAGGAGTGTACTGATAACAGCCTCGAGCTGTGGGGAGTTTCAGAGGAGGTATCAGAATGGTCAGGCCTTGGAACAGGCTGCCCAGCCTAGAGGGATTTAGGAGCTGTGTGGATGTGGCACTGGGGGACACGGTGGCCTCGGCAATGCTGGGGGAATGGTTGGATTTGATGATCTTGGAGGACTTTTCCAACTTTAATTGTTCTGTGATTCCATGATAAAGCCATTACAAGCATGTTCTGTCAGCAGCCCAGGCCTGTCCTCACCAGCGTGGCCGAGGTGACCAAAGCGCTCCCCAGACCTCACAGCCTCCTCTCAGGTGACCCGGTGGCTTTGTCACAGCGGGTTTAGGAGCCCTGTTGGGCCAGGAGCCCCGTCCCACCGTAACCAGCTGTGATTTGTGTCCCTTTGAGCCCAGCCCAGGGCCAGCTTTTCCCCCAAAAAGCCCAAGCCCGGAGCTATCATATCCAGCCAGCAGGGAGAAAGCGCCTGCAGGGTTTGCAGCGCAGATTGACTTTCACACCTCGCTGGCCACACAGAAGAAACCCAATCTAAACAGCGTAACTTTGCATAACTGATTATTTTCACTGGGGTAATGTGAGCCTGCCAGTAAATGCCGGTAAATGCGGCTGATCCAGGGGAGGAGCGGCCCCACGGCCCCACAGCCGCGGGCAGCCGGAGCTGGCTGAGGGAGCTGCTCCTGCCTCAGGGTGGGTTTGGTCCTGAGAGATGAGGCTCAGCCCTTCAGCACAGGAGGGAAACACAGGGTGCCTTTGGTCCTGAGAGATGAGGCTCAGCCCTTCAGCACAGGAGAGAAACACAGGGTGCCTTTGGTCCTGAGAGATGAGGCTCAGCCCTTCAGCACAGGAGGGAAACACAGGGTGGGTTTGGTCCTGAGAGATGAGGCTCAGCCCTTCAGCACAGGAGGGAAACACAGGGTGGGTTTGGTCCTGAGAGATGAGGCTCAGCCCTTCAGCACAGGAGGGAAACACAAACAGCTTCTGAGTGCCCAACTCCTTCACACAGTCAGTGACTGGGGTGTGCAAAGCCACGCTGAGGGAAGTGGGACAGTGAGGCAGGCCGGAAGGCAAGAGCTGCCTGACTTTACTAGATGTCTTCTTAACTCTCTTTTCCACTGTGTTCCAGATATTTTGAGAGGCTTCAGCTTTCAGGCTGACTCCCCAGTGACCTATTATCCCTGCACATTAATCACCCCGTGCTGTCACCATTCACATGACCTTGTTTGTAGGGAACCATATTCCTCTTCTGCCTCTTCTGTCACCAATTTCCTTCTTTCCAACCACCAGCTCATCTCTTCCTGCCAGGACCAAGCTCAGTGATCTCCCCTTCTCTAAAGTCCATGGAATGAGACTGTCAAACAGCTGCAGGGGTTACTGGTCCCCCACCTCTGCAGGGCAGCCAGCCAGGATCGGGCTGCTGGAGGAGGAACAGTCCATACCATCAGTACACCTGAGATGGATCTTGTTCCTGAGATCCCCTGTGACTACACAGCACTGATCCAGCTGTGGGACTGGGTGGGCTTTTAAGGTCCCTTCCACCCAAAGCATTCCATGATCTTTGTGCTGCTCTGGCGAGTCCCCATCCCCATTCAGACACTGGGGGCTGGCCAAGCCACCCTCACCATGACATACAAACAAAGAACATGATAAAGGCACCAATGTCAGAACGGAGGAGAAACTACACAGTGCATAAAACATGGGATTTTTGACTTCTTGACACAGTCAGTACACTGAACTATGACCTCAGGAGGCACAGGGGACTGGAAACCAACAGAACTTAAATTGGCTAAAAATCTCCTGTTTTCTCATGACATTTGAGAGAAACCATGGGGACAGTTTCCTCAGGACACATGGGAGTTAGAGCTGTGTCACTGCCTTCTCCAGAGAGTTCCTTGTTTTCCTTACAGTCACTCCATCACTGTCAGCTGCTGACCCTTCCTTACTTTCTCCCAGTGCACCAGCATCTCTGCTGACCATTGCACTTCACAGTCTGTCCAAACCCACCAGAGGAAGAAAAAGGCTTGTACAGGCTGTATAAAAGGACATTTACTCTGTACTGCATTGTGTCTTCTTTTCTATGCTAGTCTAAATACAAGTGCTGTTTTCACTGCCAATCGTTGTTTGCTTGTGCTGTTTCCACTGGCTAAAACCAGCATTCTTCCAGCCAGTGTTTCCCTCCAGGAAAAACCACACATTCATACCTTTCTTGCATTTAGCACAGGACAACAAAACTGGTTCCCAGGAATAAGGATGGCTTCCTCAAAAGAAAACATTTGCTGTCAGCTGAGGTTTGACCTCTAATGGCTAATTTGGCATCATCATTTTGAGCACTGGAATACATAACACTGAAAAATTAACAGCTTTCCCCCCTCCCTGCTGAAGTTTAATTTCCGCCTGCAGCTTTGCAAGTGAAAATAAAAGAACCAAAATAAATACCCAAACCGAAACCTTACAGTACAGTGTCTCACATACATCCACAAAGAGAACCTCAAAACAAAGATCTGTAAGGAAAATTTCACTGGAAACCGAGCTTTTGCAGACACTGAGAAAGAAAGTCTGCAACATGAGACTGTCTTCCTTAAAGAAACACAGCTGATCCCAGCTCCGACTGCCACTGGGCTGTGTAAAACATAAACTTCACGCTAACCCTGTGAAAACAGTCAACATGAGAGAGAGACAACAGTCTGCTCCGAGCTGCTGAAAGGGGAAAAAAACCTCTCAGGCTGTCATTCTCTCCTTGCCGTGACCTTCATGCTCCACTGAATTTCTGAAGATACTGAGATCTTGGCAGGGAAGTGTACAGTCTGTGGGAACCAGGCAGTGCCGGCCGGGCTCGCTGCTGAGAATTAGGCCCAGTCCAGCCCTTTTTTGGGGGGACTCTGAGTTTTATGTGGCAAACAGCACAGGGCTAAGCCAGCTCCAGGCTGGGAATTTTACAGAACTGGTGCTGTGTGCACTCACATATCATGTTGCAGAGCCATCACAGACAAAGTGCTGCCTCCCTGCCAGGCAACCACGAGTTAGGGCTTGCTCAGTGTCTACTGGAATCTCCAGTGCCTAAAGGGGCTCCAGGAGAGCTGGAGAGGGACTGGGGACAAGGGATGGAGGGACAGGAGCCAGGGAATGGCTCCCAGTGCCAGAGGGCAGGGCTGGATGGGATCTTGGGCAGGAATTGTTCCCTGGCAGGGTGGGCAGGCCCTGGCACAGGGTGCCCAGAGCAGCTGGGGCTGCCCCTGGATCCCTGGCAGTGCCCAAGGCCAGGCTGGACGGGATTTGGATCACCCTGGTACAGTGGGAAGTTATCCCTGCCCATGGCAGCAGTGTTGGAACTGGATAAGCTTAAAAGTTCTGACCCAAAGCATTCTGAGATTTTCGTGCTGCTTCGGGGTGTCCCCACCCCCTGTGGGTAACAGTGACCACTACGAGCTCTCACTATCATTTATAAACCATCAGAGGTTAGCAAATAAAAATCTCAACCAGAGACTCAAAAGGAGCAGAATTTGCCATGACAAATTATCCCAGAGTCTGATGGTATTTAATGACTGCCGTGTAGAGCCACTCCACACAAAGAGCTCGGTCCCCCTGAGTGAGGCGCGGTGCCAGAGCGAGGAGCACTCGCCACAGCCCTGGACAAGCCCTGGACAAGCCCTGGACAAGCCCTGGACAAGCCCTGGACAAGCCCTGGACAAGCACCTCTGGAGGGCAATTCGCTCCCCCAACAGGGTCTGTCAGGCAGAATAATACCAGCTGTGCTTCCTGGCTGGAACCTCTGCAGCACAGGCTGCAGATTACATCGGAATTGCCAAACCTAGGATAAACAAAAAGATTAAGAGGGCCTCACCCTTTGTGTTGAACAATCGAACTCTGAAGCAAGAAATTCCAGCCCACGTCATGGGCAGGCACTAGGCTGAGCCTGGGTTTGGGTGACTGGGGCAGAGTAAGCAGCTCACTCACACATCTGGGGAAACCACAGATGCTCTTAATCACAGGTTTCCCTGACCTGTAGGCACTGACAAATTGCATCCTATGGATGAACCTTTTATTAAACCACAGAGGGTTTCCAAACAATATTCTCTTTCTCAGCATTCCCAAGTCATTGAAATCCAGCACACGTGACCCTTCTTAATTCTTCATTTAGAGGGTGATGCAGCGCTTTCCAAAGAGATTTCAGTGCTGAAAGGGGTCGTGATGTTGCGTCGGTGGAAGACAGCTCAAAAGCTGAAGCAGGGGCTATGAGAACTGACATTTTTGAATTCTTTGATGATGTCTCAGCCTCACTGGAGCTGAGGATGCTTTTTGTCCTGAGTGATGCCCAATGCCAGCCCCTTGCTGTCTGCTGTGGCAGAAACATCTCACGAAATACGCAGCCTTTAAATCTTACTGGTTTTTCTCTGTGCATGGGGAAGAATGACTAGTGCTTTAAAATGAATAAGATGACTGTTGCTCAGTCCAGGAAAGGTGACCACAAAGCAAAGTTGCCCTGGTTCCAGTTCCATGCCACGCTGGAGCAGGAGATAGCTGCTCGGCTCACAAGTGAGTGAGAAAGATGAGGCCTGGCAGTTCTCATCATCGTCTGGACCGACAGAGCTACCCACATAAAAGGAAGAAAAAGCCTGCTGATCAGATTGGTGTGACAGAGGCTCATGAGAGACATGCACATTTTCAATCTCAACGACAGCTTGAGGGATCTATATTACTAATTATCGACTAATATTGCCAGAGTTCCCAGGCTGGCTTCAAAGGTTTCACAAAGTGCCCCAAGTACAGGGTTTCCATCTCATCACAAGGCTTTTTTCTTTGTCCCTGCTAAATGGATTGCTCCATCCTGGGCTCCCTCTGTGTAAATCAGCTTGCACATGATGAGCTTTGCAGCAGTGAAATTCATTACCTTAACCACAAAAAACCAGAAACATTTGCTGCAACTGTTAGAATGCTTTTGCACCTAATTTCAAAAAAAAAAAAAAAAAAGGTGGTTTCCTCTCTTCCTCCCCCCTCCTCCCCGCCTACTCCTAATCCCATGCTAACACCTCTGTAAAGGCTGGGGTGAGTAGTTTGGAAACTGAAAGAGCAGGGAAGGGGGGGCAAAAAAAGTAGAAAAATATATCAGATCTCCAGACAATGAAATTGAGCAGCTATCTCTCACATCCTGCAGTGCTCAGGCTGAGGTCATAAGTTAAACAGGACATCAGAATAGGTGATGTAATTTGCTTATTTAGGATCAGAGCACTCAGTGAAGTGCAAGAGACAACCTATTTGAATGTGCAGATAATCCCCCCATCAACGTGGGGCTGTTCAGATGCACAAACTGCAGCTGGAGCCTGGGATTTCTCTTCCCCGCACATTTATTTTTGCAGGGGATATAATTGCAATCATTTTTCCTAGCAGGAAACCCTTGAAACCTCACCTGGGATCAGCCTCCTGTTGCGTTAGGTATTGTTTAAGTGGGGTCCCTGCCCCGGCCAGCTCAAAGGCTACAGGGTCAAGTCAAAGAGAGGGTGGGAAAGGAAAGGGAGGCCCAGGGGAGGAGGGGGTGGCACAGCAGCTCCACAGGACCCGGAGCCCCAGCCCGCTCCTCCCTCGTACCCCAGCGAAGCCTCAGACCCAGACCTGAGCCGAGCAGCAGCTACACCTCTGAGTGAAGGCCAGCCCAGCTCTCCTGCAGATGAACAGACCCTCCAAAGCCAGCTGCAGAGCCTCACACCAGCTCCCCCACTGCAGTGACCACGCTGGAGCCCAGCACAGGTGGGAGCAAAAGTGCTGAGCAGCCCCTGGATGACACTCCCTGTGCACTGCTGCTCCAGGTCACACAGAGGTAGCACTATTGGCCATTGTTTTAACAGGAGAAACAGCAGTGTTTTGGCAGGGTTACAAAGCAAGCCCATTCTTTACATCTGCAAAAGAGAGCCCGTCCATCCCTGCTGAGGGAGCTGACAGAGGAAACATGTTTTCCAGCAGTCTTGGGTACAACACTGAATCAGGACCTATTTTTACCACGTGCTCTGCACTACACACATTAATTGTTAGGACAACGTTTGCTGCCATATTCCCTTGCAGTCATTTCCAGAACAGAAGCTCAGGAGACAAAGCAAGCCCCGAGTCCATGGACAGAGGGGGCAGGCAGGATGCCACATTGCTGCCTGTGACACACAGCCAGGGCTGAGGGCACACAGAACCCATCCCGTGCAGGTAGCTCAGCCCAGCTCATGGATCACCACTGCCCATCCTCCTCCTCCTCCTCCTCCTCCTCCTGCCTGTGTGCCCACCGTGCTCCCCAGTGCCAAAACTCTGTCACCCCTCAGCAAAGCGCTGCAGAGCTCAGAGCTGGGAGCCCCAGGGCCTGTGACCCAGCCCTGGAGCAGCACAGACAGGCCGGCAAGCACAGCTCAGCAGTTTCGGGATCCGGCCTCCATCCTAATTAAGCCCAATTAGGTTTGCAAAGAATGAGGATGTTTTAGGAAGGACGTACAAAAGAACTGCTGAGGTCTCTGTAGGCCACAGAGGCCCAGGGCACCCTCCTAAAGCAGAAATCGCCACTCTTGATGTGGGCTGTCAGTTTTCTGCAGTGCTGGAGGATGCTCCCGCTCCCTGCGCTGCCCACGGCTCCCCTCGCACACAGCCCTGGCAAATGCAGCTGGGAGAGCTGGGAATCTCCTCCAGAGCATCACAGCACGTCAGCCAAACCTGGGCTGGCTGCAGAGACGGCTGAGCAAAATCAGCTCCAGAACGGCAAGGCCTTAAATGAAGGTAAACACGATTCACAACAGGGAGAGGTTTGACAAATCAGCATCTCCCCAAGCTGAGGGGTATAAAACATGCAGCTGCTCCACCACCACAATTTACAGGGAAGGCATTTCTCCTGGAAGTAAGAGAACACTTAGTATATATTCCTAGCCAGATTGATTACCCCTATTTATATTGTAAACTAAGACAGCATGTACTAAACCCATGGAGTTAACCAGTTCCAGATCCCAGATCCTGGGTGAGGGGTCAGTTTTCCATCATCTGCTGCACAGTCTTGTGCATTTATTAGGGAGGACAGAGTTTCCTCATGGTTTTGTGTGTGTGTGCTTATTTTTGTGGTATTTCAACAACCATCAGGAGGAACACTGCTATTTTATGAGATGTCAGGGAATCAGAGAATCCACGAGGTTTTTTAAAGGTTTGTTTTAAACAGCCAAGAAGCCAGCTTGCCACTATAAATATATGTATGTATAACAACTGCAATCTGTTCTGGGACAATAAAACCACAGGACTGAAGGCTGTATCCCATAGCTGAATATATCCATTTATCCTGCAGTAACATGAACCCCTGTTCTGTGGATCCGACCTGCAGGGAGTTTCAGTCTCCTCTCACAGCCAACCTGCCCAGCTGGACAACTCTCATTTGCTCTGTGAGTTACAGATCCAGTTTCAACATCTGACAGCAGATATAAACAGAGGTGCAGGACATGCTGTCTGGTGTGTCTGCTCCTACACCACTTGTGCAATTCCACTGGGCCAAGAGACCCCAGATCTGCACCATGAGGCACTGAGCCAGACTCACCAGCTTGTTTATCCCTAAGAAAAAGCTGATTTTCTAACCAACTTGCTTCTTTTTCTCTCTTTGAAACACTGATAAGGTGAGAGATGTTGAAGTTCCCTGTTGGTTTATATTGCAGTTTGGGAAGGGATAGGTTTCGGCGTGTTGCTCTAACAAATACAAGAGTGAAATTGGAAGAGATGGTGATTTGAGCTAACACAATTAAAATTTATTCTTAACAGTAATCTACAGATACCCAGTGCCAAACATAATCTGGAGTAATCAACTAGCATGGACATGAATTAACCTAATAGCTTCTGAAAAAAAAAAAAAGAAGTCCTATGAAAAAATCCTCCTATTAAAGTAATTAAGTGTTAACAGAATCATAGAGCCATAATTAAACATGGTTTATAATTAAAACAGCATGTGTCCTAGACAGAGAACACAGCAACAAAGAGAGTCTAACCATGACAATTCATGCCAAAACACATGCCAAGTACCAAAAATCAGAAAAACGGCGAGTTTCTAGCAAAGCTGCAGATGCAGAGCCTCTGATCCTCTGACTGAACCCCAGCACTGTGACGGATGTGACTGCTCTCAGAACTTCTCACGGCTTTGCCAGGTGCTGCCAAGGTTCAAGCAGAGTTCTTGGGAACCAAGGAGACCCCAAGTGCAAGGCCCAGAGCGGCGAGGCAGCACAGGGAGCGCTGAGCGAGCGGGAGCCGGGGCTCCAGCCAGCCCCGTCCTACCTGACAGCGGCTGAAGATGTCACCCAGGGACACCTGCACGTTGAAGTGCTTCAGCACCTGCAGCGCCTGTTCCTTTGCCTTCTCGGAGCAGTTGACAGAGAAACACCTTCCTTCTCCCACCTGGGAGCGCAGCTGCAAACCAGAGACACCAGTGAGGCTCAGCGTCAGGGCACGTGTTCTGATACTCTTGGTCTGAACTCTCAATGATGCTTGGACTTAGTGTGTGTTTACAGTCTGAATTCTGAGCACCACAGCTGGTAACCTACTGCTGCAAAAGCTCTGACTCCTGAAGCACTGCATGATTTTATGTGTATGAAACATGATGTAGGCTGGGGAAAGGGAGGCTCAGGGGGGACCTTCTCACTCTCTACAACTCCCTGACAGGAGAGTGATTTCAGGGAACATTTCTTCACAGAAAGGTGGTCAGGCATTGAACGAGTTGCCTGAGGAGGTGTTGGAATCATCTCTGAAAGTGTTCAAGAGTCGTCTGGATGTGGCACTTGGAGACGTGGTTTAGTGGGGACCACTGTGGTGGCACTGGATTACCAGCTGGACTTGAGGTCTTTTCCAACCTTAACAATTCCATGATTCTGTTCTATAGAATACACCCAAGTCCCATCAACTCATGATTTGGTGAGGTGGTGCTGACAGGGGCAGCAGAAGGGAACTGAATTCAGTCCCAGCTTGCTGCTGAAACTTGGCCAGATCCCACAGAGTGTGCCAAAGCACAGTGATGGAAACAATGTCCAGTGACCACCTCTACCCCTCTGATTCACACAAACATTTCACCTGGAGTTCCCTGATGGACAAGGGGATGTTGAATGAAACCCCTGATGAAGGGGTTGATGTGAGCAGTCCCTTGGTGTTTGTTCCACACTCTGCAGAGCAGTCTGTATCTGGGAATGAGCACTGGGAAGTCCCAGACACATCTGCACTTCCATGCTAAGGACTCACAGGAGTTGACTCAGCTACACACCAGTGATGGAGCCTGGCAGAGCCATCCCGTCCTTGTGGAGCATCCAAGGGCAAGGGAACTGAGGGAACCAGACATTTCCCAGGAGTATTGTACCTTGGAAGCAGTTGTTTTCCTTTTGCAATTCCTACACAGTTCTTTGAAGTTGGAGCTCAGCCAAACATGATGATGCTGGATGTTGAATTCCCTATTCCACCGGCTGTAGGCTCAAGGAGCCTGCAGGGTGGCTGCACCTGCCTCACAGTGTCTCATTATGGGGGGAGTTTTATTCCACACTCAGACTTTCCATAGGAAATCAGCAACCCCTACTCTGCAAATATTCTGACCTGCTGCCTGAGTAGCTGGGAGATTTTATGCTGACAGTTTGTGACAAAGAAGTCCTGCACCCCAGCTCATGTGAACAGAGCTCTGGCTCATCCAGAACGGTTTCACTCTTCCAAATGGATTTTTGGGCAGTAAAAATCTGCGAAGGAGCTGCAGCAGGACATGACAGCATTGCAAGCAGTGACTTGGCAGGTTCAGCACTGCATTTTGAAGCGTGTCTGTGAACAGCTCTGAACAGCTGGTGCTGAGGGCAAGGCTGGGCTCTGCTTTGGCTTTTCTGTTTATCTACAGCAACACAAAACCTCTCCAGCTTTCACCAGACCCATGCTTGGGGCCTTCCAATCTCTCCCTTCCAAGCCTGAAGAAATGTCCCTGAGGGCTGAAACTCTCTCAGAGTGGAGCCAGCCAGCGAGCAATAATCTCTGGGATAAAAAGCACAGGAATTGAGCTGCCTTTCACCTGCCAGTGGGGCCAGACAGAAACACACTGTTCTGCACTGCTTGCCTTGACTTCCACCCCCGTCCCCATGGAGAGCAATCGATCTCTCCACTGATGCAGGAATGAGAACAAGTATAAAACAGCATTTCACCCTGAGCCTTGGTGGTTGAAAACAGCAAACCTCTGCAGACCCTAACTGTAGCATTTAGTGGAGAAAACATGAAAAAGCCAAGCCAGCTGTTGCATTCACATCTGGCTTTTCCTCTTGTCCCCCTGCACACCCCAGAGCACGCGATGGACACGGCAGCAGCTCGGAGCACTCACAGTCTGATATGGGAGTCCAGAGGTCAGAATGACTCTTCCTTCCTGTCGGGCAATCTGGAAAATACAGTAAAAGTCCAAATGAACAGGGGCTGAAGTTACACTGAGTTCAAGCTTTATTTGCAGTCACAGAAGAAAGAAGGTGAACTGGACATATTGAGTGTTTCTCTCAGTGTCAGTCCACACCTGGCCAAGAGTTCCTGACAGCAACAGCAGCTCAAGGCTCACCCCTTGTCCCCTCCCTGTCAATCCCTGCTTCATCTCCCATGTGCTGGAGCAAGGTGCTGGTGCACCTGTACCACAGATGGCCCAGGGAACCATTCCACCTTGAAACAATCCTATCCAAAAGCAATCCTTTCTTTTTTTCCCTTAACCCAGACTATTTCTGTTTCCCCAATCTGGGTCACAAAGAAGGAAACAGTTCTGCTGCACAGGGGAAAAAAGAAAAAAAACCTAAGCAGGTTATTCCAGAATAAAAATGTTCCATGAAATGTGTCTGCAAACTTCATACCCTTAACAAAAAGTGCTCCTTAGAGAAGGAGGGTGTTATTGTCCTAGCAACCCAACACAGGAATTATGCACCTCTCCAGGCTGTAGGGAACATGTGCCTTGGAGTTTATCACCTCCTGACCTGCAATCCTGAGCTTTTGTCAGAGGTCTGGTCCTTCAAGTGTCTGTGTTGAGTTATCAGGGAACTCATCACCTGCCCTGCTGACCTTCACACGGGGCTGGGGACTCTGCAGAGGGGCTGGTGCCAAAGGGAGACACCAAATCTGGAGCTGCAAGGGTGGAAGTGTGACTGAGTCTCCTTCACATGATTGAATGACACTCCTCCCTCCACCCCTCGCCCTCCTGGAGGAGGGACAGAGCCTCATGGCTGCAGCAGCAGGAGGATTCCCAAGGATTCCCATGTGAACCAGGACTCAGCTCTGATCCTGCTGACAAGAGATCAGTGCTTTGAAGCAGGCATGACGTTATTCCTCTCCTCTGGCTTGGATTCTGTTGGAAGCCCTGATGTTTTTCACTGACTCCAGATGTGTGTCATGGAGGTCTCTCATCTGGCTCAGAGTGCAGCAGCTCTCTCTAGATCCCTCTCTACCCTTGGCAGGAAGAAACATTTGGGATCAGAGTCCTGCTGCACTTCCCAGAGAGACACCAGTGAGCACAGCCAGGGAACACCAGAGAGACCAAGCATGACTTTTAAACTCTGTCTTGGGCAGTCATTCTCACAGGACTCACTGGACCTGTGGCAGCACAAAACAAGGGGGAGGAGGCTCTGAAGGCCCTGTGCAGGCAGTAAAACAACCTGTTTTTTCCCTTTTTCCCTCTTCCTCAGCTTTCAGGTATCTGCTTCCCTCCTTTAGTTGTGAAGTCACTCTTTGGCTGAAAGTTCTGCACTGAGAAAGCGATTGGCAACAACTTCTAAAGCATCTTTCTACAGGCAAAATTACTGGTTTTCTTTCAAAATCAACCCCCTCTCTCAATAAAGGAAAAACCTCTAAGAACCTCTGCCTTCAAGGGGCAGCACAGACACCCCATGCAGTCCTGCTGCTGAGCAGTCACCACAGCACCTTGTGGCACGTTACTGAGGCAAGTCTGGTACGGCAAAAAAAGTCTGGTAAGGAAAAAGGTCACCACAGGGATTTGCTGACAAGGGAAAAGGGATGTGAAATTCCTCCAGACCCATGTTTGCTTCAGGGTAAATCTGAGGATTTCACAGCTGGAACACTCCATTCTGATTTTCTGCATCCAGGGTTAATTAGTTCAAGCTTGATAAATCCCCTTATCTAAATGGCTCTGCAGAGACAGGCAAAGAACATCAAATAAAAAGGGGAAAAGCAGTAACTCTTCCAACATGTTTTTCTGCCCCTGGAACAATGACTGGGAGAAGCACAAGGAGCCAGAAAGGCCATGTGATACCACACATCTGACAGACCACAGAGGGTATGTACTGGAGAAAAGGGCACAATTCCTTCTTTTCCTCCAAAAGCAACAAGGGAAGGCAGCACTGAGGGGATGTGTGGTCAGGCATGCAAAAGAGAGGAAAAGAACACCCAGGACAGCATTTTGGCTTTGGTGTCAGGGACCTGTGCTCCAGCCCAAGTGCTGCAGAGAGGGCACTGGCCTCAGTTTCACAATCTATTACAAAGATAATATCAACTTCCTTAGGAAAAGGCTCAGACCTTCTGGGTAGAAAGCACTCCCTAAGCTGTTGGAATTACTGATCAGCCCTTAACGTGCCTGTCTGTTCAGCCAGCTTCCATCCTGCAGAAATGAATGAATCCACAGGTGCTGCTGTCAGAGAGACCTGGAGGGGCAATGACTGAGGACAGAGGGCAGAGAGAGCCCCTGTGTTTCCAAGCCAGCACCAGCAGCAGGACGATTCGTGACAACCTAAAGCATCCTGGACCAATGCCAAAGGAGGTTCCAAAAAACAGCAGCACAAGGCTGTGGATTTGTAAATTAAACTTGGCTAAGTCTGTGCAAGACACGTGTTGGGCAATGCCACGTGTCCTTGAAGAGCCAAACTGCAGTCCAGGAAAAGCTGTGTCCCCTGGAAGGGATCCTGAGCCTGGGCCCTGCTTCAGACTGAAAGGGAGTGGACAGAAAGTGTCTGCCCAGGATATGTGCTGGAAAGAACCCAGACAAGGATCTGCTAGAGAAGGGGATCACAAAACCTAGTCCAAACCCAGAGCCCCTCCCTGCAATCCCAGGCACTTTGAAAAGAGACAGCAAACCAAGAGTTTAACAGCTCTGAGCACTCTCAGTCCAGCCCTCCCAGTATTGCAACCCTCAACTTCTCTTCAGCATTCCTGAAAAGTATAAATCACACAGAGCTATCACATGGTTCCACTTTTATTTCCCTGTGCAGACCCATCTGTATCCAGGTTTCCAATGAAAGACCTTCCCCTCCTGCTGACCAAACATCAAAAGCCAACTCTTGATCTTAAAAGCAACACAGGTCTTCATCTGTCCTCTGTGAATTTAGATCCCCACCAGACTGAAAAGATCAGCAAACCTGGAGAATGTCATCTACATCAAAAATATGGAAAAATCCAGTCAAAGCTGAGACAAGATCCGAGATTAGATTCCCCCATTAGGTGAAGAACTGCTCACTGCAGGATTAAAATCCCCTTTGTGTCACCTGGCTCCAATTCAGTCGAGGGCAATTTAGATCTGGGTGCTCTGTCTGGCTCCTGAGATCCATCCAGCCTGGCCCTCCTCTGTGGCTTGCTGGTTCACCTGCAGGTTTAGAGGGTAGGTGTAACCTTGCAAGGGAACCTTCCATGGCATGGGAGCCTCAGGAAGCCAGTTTTACCTGCCTTCTGGTTATTAGAATACTTCAAAAGATACCAGGTTTGCCTGAGCATCAGATTATCCTTAGAGATGAGGATGATTTTAAAGACCAAGAGCAAAGTCCATTAACAAAATTAAGTAAACCAACCCAGAACTCAACTGAAGCAGCTTTGAGATTCTACTGCATCTCTTATTAGAAATCTAAGAGACTACCAGCATTTTCTTAAAAACTTTTGCTCTACCCCTGAGGTACAGCACTGCAGGACCTACTGCAGCCACTCAGGCTGCTGGGTCATCCTGTAAGGTTAACTGAGAAGGATCCCACTGCTTTGTGGGGAAAATAGGAACATCCACTTTTCCATCTCTTTCCAATTGTCTGGAAAACTCCAAAGATAGGCTTAAGATTCTCTGCAAGAGAAGTTTGCAGAAGACAAGATGGAATCATAGAATAGTTTGGTTTAGAAGGGATCTTTAAAATGTCATCTTGTTCCAACTCCCCTGCAGCGAGCAGGGACATCTTCAGCTGGGTCAGGCTCCTCAGACAATGAGCAACACTAAAGCTGTGCACTCTTAGGTGTTCCTAGTGACACCAGTTTGACACTGGTGTGTGCTGGGACAACACCCAAACTGTCTTGTACTCAGGATCCAAACCCTCTGCTGGCCTTTGCAATAACATTTCCAAGCTTTTGGGCTTAGGGTGCTCAACATTCAGCTTTGATTCAATCAGGACCAGCCAGATATAAAACAGGGTGGGAGGAGTTTATTTTTATCTTTGATTATCCAAGCCCAGATCAAAGGCTCTGCAATCCAGTAACACTCCAAGGGCTTTTGATAGTGAAAGGATGTTTGTCTGGTCACCATAGAGAAAGCAATGTCAAACATCCTGTCCGTGGCACGATAAGGGATGGGGATGAGAAGTGGAGATGGGGCTCTGGGGGGAGGCACTGAGAACCAGCTTGTTTAAATAACTTGTGCAAGTTTGGCAGGGAGGAGATATTAATTATTTCTGCAGAAGTTAGAGCCTGCCCCACATTCAGGCCGAGCAGACATCTGAAGAGGAAACATCCTGCACACCAGGCTGGCTGATCCACACACATTTGATAGCACACACTGTGTGGGCTGGATATCTCTGCTGACTCCCTCAGAGGGAGGGAGGCTCTGCGGGGAGACCTGGACAATTTAGAGAACTTGGCAATTACCAACCATATGAAGTTCTACAAGGGAAAATGCCAGATTCTGCACTTGGGATGGGGCAGCCCTAGATATACAAACAGACTGGAACATGAGATGCTGGAGAGCAGCGCCACAGGAGGGGACCTGGGGGTCCTGGTTGACAGGAATGTGAGTCAGCAGTGCCCTGGAGCTAGGAGGGACATCTGTGTCCTGGGGGCATCAGGCCCAGCGTCACCAGCTGGTCAAGGGAGGGGATTGTCCTGCTCTGCTCTGGCCTGGGGTGGCCTCACCTCAAGCCCTGAGGGCAATTTTGGGCACCACAATTATGCAAGATACTGAAGAGTGTCCAAAGGAAGGCAATAAAGATGGTGAAGGGCCTTCAGGGGAAGCTGTATGAGAAGTGGTTGAGACTTGATCTGTTCATCTGGAGGAGACTCATCACAGTCTACAACCTCCTCCTGAGGGGAAGAGGAGGGAGACACTGATAGCTTCTCGGTGGTGACCAGGGGCAGGACCTGAGGAAATGACCTGAAGTTGTGTCAGGGCAGAGTTAGTCTGGAGATCTTTGGGGGCTGGAGATGATCTTTAAGGTCTCTTCCAAGCCAAACCAAACCATTCTGTGATTCTGTGATCTTTACCCTCACTTGTGTTCTTCTCATGACTTGAGCTGCCCCAGCTGCCAGTGACACAATCAGACACATGTCAGAGTGAGATCACAGCAGCCTCTGTTCCCCTCCTCTCTCCTGGAAGTGGAGAACCAAGGCCACACACTGGGACCAGCTGATTCCAGCTGCCAGAGCTCGGGGTGACCCAAAGAGCTGGGACTCGGCACAGGGATGGATGGAGGGACCCACAGGGCAGCTCCTGCAGCCTGAGCAGCTTCCTAAAAAGCTCCATCACGTCCTCATGGAGATGGGAGCTGTGGACTCACCTCAGCAGCTTTCCTGTGGTCATCCTCATTGTCCAGCAGCCGGACATCCACGCCCAGGCAGCGCAGGTAGCGCCCCAGCCCCTGCAGCATGTTGTCACAGACCACGCTGAACTCCTGGGGTGAGATGGGGGCAGGGGGGTGTGAGGGCTCCGTTCTGGCTCCTTGGCGTTCCTGGAGAAAGGCAGGAGATCCATGAGGAGCAGAAGGCTGATTCCCAGTACATTTGTTGTTTTCCTCCCTGCATTTGCTCAGCCACCACAGCACATCCAGCCGCCTCCTTCCACCTGTGTCACCACTTCCCCTGCTCTGCAGCACCTCCAGATCCTCCTTCCCATCCCTCCCACACGGCCATCACCACCTGGGCAGGGGCAGGACATGATGGGGCTGATTCTCAATCCACCATTCTCTCCCTGCCCAGCTGGCCCTGCAGCCTTTCCTGGAGAGTGCCAGCCTGGCCTCCAGTGCTCTGCACACACATTCATCTTCAGCAAGTCACAGGAACACAGGCAAGGCTGCTGCTCCCCTAAATTAGTCTGCAATTAAATATGTGCCAAAGCTATGATTTGGGACAGACAGAGGGAGAAACAGGTAGACAAAGCAACCACGTCAACTCTGTTATCTTTGTCAGGTTAAAAATAGGCAGAGACTGAATTCTGTTTGTTTTATTTCAAATGTCTGCTGCTGGGGGAGTTCCTGCACTCGGAGGACTTTGGCTTTGGGAGGCTCCCAGAAGTACAATAGCTAAATTCACGGAGAAGGGAAGTTATTAAGGAACTTTCAATGTCCAGCTTTTGACTCCAGGAACTTGGATCAGCTGGGATGACTGAAGGACACTGCCAGCAGCTCTGCAGGGAGCCAGCACCGCAGATCAGCTCTGCAGGAGCTGGCCCCAAGCTGGGAATGCTGTGGCACACCAGGCAGCTCCACCTGGGCTCTCCACGGGAACCAGCTCAGCTCCAGGAGCAGCACTGGTGTGATGCTGCAGCTCCCAACAGCTGCCTCCTTCACCCTGGGCTGTCAGCAGCTCCTGCAGGGTCCTGCTGGAGGCAGCTGTGACACCAGAGCACGGTGACAAGGGATGGAGCTGTCCCCTGAGGCTGAGGCAGTTGGAGACACTACCCCTGGCTGCTGCTGCTGCTGCTGCCCAAACAGATGTGCAGGAGCTGCAGCTGGCTCTCAGCTCTCAGCCAGTGTTCCTCCAGTGGCCAGCACTGTCATACAGAGCTTTTTTCTCACGTTTCATGCCAGCAGAGAGCAAAAAGCTTATAAAGGAGAACAGAGTCATGAGCCCCACTTCAGAAACACTGGGAAAGAGAGCTTGGAGTCCTGCAGGATGCAGTCAGGAGAGCTCTGCTTTTCTTGGTGTCCCAGTCCAGGTTTTACCAACGGCCTCTCAGCTGATGAATTTGACTGTACAGAACACAGAGATGACCCTTGGGTTTCCAGGGTGATTGAAGCCTGAAATGCTCACTTTTCACCCCTCTGCAGCAGCCACCCAGCTCTGCTGTAACACACAACATTCCCATGAGCTGCACAGGGAGCAGCTCTGTGTTTTCCTGCTTGCTGAAGGCCAAGGGATGCTGCACATTTCCACACAGGTGGGCACAGTCAGCAGCACCTCAGCCCAGCCATGGAAGGGGCACTGATTTCAGGAGCTCCACACACACTTGGGGCTCCTCAGGATACACAGACACACACGGTGAGTCTTCTCAGGCAGTAACAAAATGGGATTTGTGCCAAGGTTTCCATAGGTGCACAAACCACTGGATGGTTCCCTTTTAAATGTAAAACTGAGAGGCACCACTCACATTCCAAGATACTTAAGCAGAGTCCCACAGCTCTGGTGGAGTTTTGAGGCTCTGCCACAACACAAACTCCTGGAAGAGGCCTCTCATGGAATGTGGTGGTGGGCAGGGAGGCAGAGACAAGCCTTCAGCAGAAAGGCATTTTTGATGGATCATTTGCTTTTAACTTTGCAAACTTCTTCTCCAGACACAATAAAGGAGATATTCCCAGTGCGAAAGCAAGGTGTGGAGGCTCAGTGAAAAACAAAAGCAAAGAAGGAAGAGTTTTGAAACCTTGGCCACAGAATCCAAACCCAAAATGTGGAAGGAGCATTTCCACGAGCAAGGCTCACAGATCTGCACCCACACTGTGCAAAGAGAAATGAACCTCCAAGTGCAGGGAAAGCTGGAGCCAGGCAGGCCAAGGAGAGAGCAGAGTGTCCCTGGAGGGAGGGGTGAGGAGGATGTTTGCTGCAAGAGTCTGAGAACAGCGGTGCACAGCGAATGGCATCACTGAGAGCAGCAGCGTGCGATTTCCAGGGGTCTTGAGCAACAAGCAGCTCTTTAAAGATGTTTACAAACCTGCCCAGAAGGTGACGGTGCCTCTTGTTTATTCAGCTGCTTCTTTGCCTTGGGTTTTTTGCTCTGTTTTCCCACCAGACTTTCTGCCAGCTGTGAACCCAGACCGAAGCTCTCGGGGTCCTTGCAGAGCCTCTTGTAGATCTCCAGCAAGCAGTAGGCATCTGAGGCTGCAGGGCAGAGAATGTGAGCCTCAACTCATTCTAAAGTAAACCAGAGGCTTTCCTGAGGCAAGGAAGAGCCCCCACCTTTGTAAAAGCCCCTGTGAACAACTGTGAAGCTGCAATCCCTCAGGTCATGCCCTCAGCCCCAGGACTGACTCATCACAGCAGAACCCACAGTCAGGGGGTCAAGGCAGGAGCTCCTGAAGACAGGCTCTGCCATCTCCACTCTAAGCCAATAATCCAATGCAAACTGCAGTGTGGCTCTTCCAACCACCACAGGCAGCTCCAGCCAGCCCCTGCTCCTCAGCACTGCCCACAGTTTCTTATCACACCTCTTGAGGGGAAGGGAAGCTCCCCAGGAGATGTAATACCTGAGCAGGAGATGTAATATCTGAGCAGGAGATGTAATACCTGAGCAGCAGATGTAATATCTGAGCAGCAGATGTAATACCTGAGCAGGAGATGGAATACCTGAGCAGGAGATGGAATACCTGAGCAGGAGATGGAATACCTGAGCAGATGTAATACCTGAGCAGGAGATGTAATATGTGAGCAGGAGATGTAATATCTGAGCAGGAGATGGAATACCTGAGCAGCAGATGTAATACCTGAGCAGATGTAATATCTGAGCAGGAGATGCAATACCTGAGCAGATGTAATACCTGAGCAGGAGATGTAATATGTGAGCAGGAGATGTAATACCTGAGCAGGAGATGTAATATCTGAGCAGGAGATGGAATACCTGAGCAGGAGATGGAATACCTGAGCAGCAGATGTAATACCTGAGCAGGAGATGTAATACCTGAGCAGGAGATGTAATACCTGAGCAGATGGAATACCTGAGCAGGAGATGGAATACCTGAGCAGGAGATGGAATACCTGAGCAGATGTAATACCTGAGCAGGAGATGTAATATGTGAGCAGGAGATGTAATATCTGAGCAGGAGATGTAATATCTGAGCAGCAGATGTAATACCTGAGCAGATGTAATACCTGAGCAGGAGATGTAATACCTGAGCAGATGGAATACCTGAGCAGATGGAATACCTGAGCAGGAGATGGAATACCTGAGCAGGAGATGCAATATCTGAGCAGATGTAATACCTGAGCAGGAGATGCAATATCTGATCTCACCTGCCCACACTCACTGCCCTGTGCTGCTGCTCCCTGCAATGGCAATGGGAGAACTCTCCCAGCCAGTCTGACTAGTCCCAGTGATTAACTTTTGTGAGAACTGTGTCAGCTTCAAGGACAGTCGAATTTAACAAAGGGCTGGTTTGCATCAGCAGGCTGTCCTTTGATGCACCAGGAAGGGATTTAGACCGAGACTTCTGACTCTGGGGTAATCAGCAATAAACTCTGTGGGTCCCTCCAACAGCCCTGAGTCCGTGCTGCAGTTTCTGACACCACATCTACCTGTTCCAAACCCAGCTCTAGCAAGCACCTCACTGTGACAAATGAACACAGCACTTGTTTCCCAGGAAGGCTGTGAAACGAGGCAGAAGGAAGTGGACTTTCCTCCTTTCAGTTACTGAGAGGAGTTTCCACTGAGGTGATGTTTCATCAGACAAAATCTGCAAAGCACAGGAATTCCTTCCTAAGGGAAATAATGAATCACTGGACAGTTTAAACTTCAACCATTAAAGTCATGTCCTCGAAAGGACAAACAAAACATGTGCTGACTCCTCTGAACAGGAACTAATCTGCAAAGCCATTTTCTTCCTCTGCTGCTTAACAGCTTTCCTGGGACAGAGCAGCCAAGCCCAGCCTGGGCAGCTGCAGGAGCCAGCCAGGGCCAGACCTGCATAGAGGATCTGCTCCTCCCGCAGCGGCCGCTTCTCCCAGTTGGAAAGCTGCTCTGTTTTATCCAGAGGCTTCCCCAGCACGTGCTGCACCAGGAGGCTGAGCCCCTTCTCCGGCTGCCTGAGCCCTCTCTGCTCGTGGCTGTGCTCTGGGGATAGTCCATCCACCTTCTGGCCGTCCTTCCCCCGCTGCAGCTGAGGAAACAAAGAAGACAGAGACCACCTGGTTATGGAGCAGCTCCCAAAGCACCTCCTGCTCCAGCTGGGGCCAGGCACAGCCCCATCACATCCACCTCGTGCCTGGCAAACTGAACCCCAGTCCTCACACAAGGGCTGGGATGGCACGAGACAAACGTGGCATTGGGTTATTTAACAAACACACTTCTGGAGAGAAATCTCTTCCATAGCCAAGGAAGGGCAAAAGGGCAAAAGGGCATTCTTGTACAGCCCTGCAGCAGAGCAGCAGGGACGGGATGAGGCTCCTTAGGGGTCTGCAGGGTGCTCCCCATGCTGGAGGCTGCTGGGCATCCACTCAGTAAAGGACCAGCAGTGGTTCAGCACCTTTCTCCTCCTAGTCCCGGTGGGAAAAGGCATTTCTGTGACACCCTGGGCAGCAGAGCCCTCCCTGCAGCTGCCCTTTCTCACTTAAACTGAGGCAGTGGCTGTTGGCAGCTATGGCAGCCCCTGCAGCACTTCCTGGGTCAAGCTATCAATCCCAAAGACCTTCTTCACCTCAACCCACAGCCTCACACACACTCTGGACATTTTACCCATTAAAATGGTTGTGCTGAACATTTTTGCAGACTGCTGAGAGCTCCTGTGTGCAAACCCAGGGACAGCTGTGCTTCAGCTGAGCAGAAATTCCTGTGCTGAACCCACCAGCAGGCCCCCAGGAACATCAGAGTTCTGTACAAATCATTAACTCCATCATATCTGCTTCAATAATGCATGACCTTGGAGTAGCAGAATTTCTACAAGAACTTCCTCTTCCTAAGTGTGTGTAACTTGTGCTCAGAAACCTTGTCCTGGCTGAATGGAGATGGGTCTCCAAGAGCTTTTCACAGCTTTTATAAAGTCTATGAAAAAGCTGTCCGTATCATAAGCTTTAATTTTTAATTGATGAAAACAAAATACTTCTTCCTGTACAGAATCCCAACACCTCCGATCCTCTAGAGGAAATGGTCTCTTTATTCATGCAGCCATCTCCCTGCCAATCCTGGATGCAAACAGACTGTGCAAGCCAGTGCTGTGGATCCAGGACAGTTATCCACCAGCACATTTCCCACATCTCCATGTGCTCATCCTTACTTGTTGGTGCAGTGCAATGAGATCCACCACTCCCTGCATTTGCTTCTCCGTGTCTCCCAGAGCAGAACACGTGGCTGCAAGGCTGCTGAGGTCTCCAGACATCCCATAACCTGGAGACAAAAAAAGCCCAAATCACACAGGTAGGAAAACTCAAATTACCGTTAATGCACTGCAGCTTCTTCTAGTTCAGGGTCAAAATGCTGACAAAATATTTATAAGCATTGGTGGGAAGACGGTTCAAACAGGGAACAAGACTGACTCCTGTCTCTTCTGTTCCAAAGAGACACTCCAGAAGATCCAAGGAGAGAGATGGATGAAAAATGCTGAGTTTAAGATAAACTTATTTAAAATTTTGGGAAGTTATTTATGAATTTGCCCTTGAAATCCAGGCAGCTCCTGATAAAAGCCTCCAAAAACCATGTAGGGTAATTCAGAGATCTCTGGTGTCCAGCACAGCAGCTCTGGGACAGGGACAGCACATCCTGACAGCTCTGCACACCAGAGTTACCTGAAGCACTGAAGGTTGGGTGGCAGTTGGGGATTAGTACAGAGCTAGGACAGGCCCAAGTCTGAGAGTGCAAGTCCAATCAGGGATCTTGGATCTGACCTGGAATGGGGAGATATAACAGCTGGAGCTGTGTCAGGCCAGGCTCAGGCTGCAGATCAGGGCAAGGTTCTTCCCCCAGAGGCTGCTGGCACTGCCCAGGCTCCCCAGGGAATGGGCACGGCCCCGAGGCTGCCAGAGCTCCAGGGATGCCCAGGCTGGGATGTTGGGGGGTCTGGGCAGGGCTGGGAGCTGGGCTGGGTGATCCTGGGGGTCTCTCCCAGCTCAGGATTTTCTGTGGTTCTCTGATCCTGTAATTCTACCATTCCCAGTCACTGCTTCCTGGCCTGGCAGTGCCTGGACACTCAGGGTTACAAAAGCTGGTTCCATGGCAAGTGGATTTAGGGAATGACAACACCAAGAGGATTGAGAAATGACAAATTTGACAAAAGAGGATGTGTGAAGCCCTGAGGTGGGGAGGAGAGAGGGGTGTTACCTAGTTTAGTGATGGCTGCGTCTGAATAGAGCATCTGGATGAAATGGGGGAGCTTCTCCTTCTGCCCCTCAGCCTCAGCTTGCTCGAGGAGCCGTGGCAGGTCCAGCAGGAACACCTCATCCTCCAGTGCCAGTTGCAGGAGGGCGACACGGGGCTTCCCCACCATGCCAAAGGATGGCTTCCACTCCATGTCCACACCAACCACCTGCCCAGGCTGCAACACACACACTTTCTGCACCCAGAGCCTGCCTGGGCTTGAGAGCAGCCCGGACAGTCTGTCCAGGACACGAGCATTTCCTTCCCAGCGCCTGCAGCTCTTTGTGCAGAGTGCCACA